>NC_137691.1:11071290-11096290 GCF_963989245.1 Nansenia antarctica | reverse complement strand
TTTTGGGCTGCTTTTTCCTTCACTGATAGTGGCATCTAAAATGATTAAAATTAAAGACATTATAATCGTGAAATGTTTAAAAGTGTTAATATATATTTAAGTAGACACAAATACACGTTTTAGAGCATCTTGGAGCTTTAAATAACATTATTTATTCCATATAGTGGCATTAATTGTGGTTGCGCCAACTGACATACCGGTTGCACCACCTGACTTTTGCCACTGATTTCAAATTAAACAGGCTTCTACTTGGACACCTGCATTAGCTTTGACCTATGCTAGCAATATCATACAAATCATTTTAAAACAGAATAGTAGTTTTATGATAAAATAACATTTTCCTAGTTTTACATTGCTTGTACCACCTGACATGGAAAATATACCCTCCTACCTCTGAGGTGAAACTATCTATTTTTATCAATATTTGAGAGCGCTCTACAAATCTTTTCACCAGCCACAGATGTCAGACAGGGTCCTCTGGATGATGAAACATTTGGCTGATGCAATAGTCTCTTGATTTCAAAATAAAAGTCCCATGTTTACGGTTGTGCCACCCTGACATTTGAGGAAAACAATTTACGGGACAAAAGTTCCTCAATTATCTCAATAGCTTTAAAACTATTGTTATTTGTAAATGTGTGTTTATTTGAAAGGTTTCAAACATAAAATCATGCCACAGTATTTTATATTGAATATATTATTATTAAAATACCACTTTTAACAGTGTTCTTAATCTGTTCCTTTGTTGAGACGGTTGCGCCACCTGACATTTTGGGGGTTTGAGATGCTAAAACACAAAGTACTCCATATTATTAGAATGTACTGACAATACATTCAAACTAACCATGTTGTATAGAATAAAATCATATATGACTTGAATTGATTAATCTATTTTTAAATGGAAATAATATACATGACACAAAAATATGCACGTCACGTCATTGACCCAGTTACCACTGGAACTTGTTAGTTTTCAAGGCCATCTGTGGCAAGCTTCCTCCTTATATCTCGTCTTTATTGGACTGGAGTCTTGGTATTTATGTGACCAGATCTAATAGTTGGCTTTCTTTTCGGGTTCCGTATGCGCGTTCAGACCTGGGTAAAACAGCCTTTTTTATTGATGCCCCTAATACATGGAACGCTCTGCAGCAAACTCTCCGGTTGGAGGTCCTCCCCTCTGCCTCTACCTTTAAACTCTTGGTGCAAAAACGGTATTCTACCGATTGCAATTGTTTTCAGTTTTTTTCTTTCTTTTTAATCCTGTCTTGCTCACTGTTTGTTTGCCCTTGCTCACTGTTCTATTGTACACTCGACGTCACTGTAAATGAGGGTGACCTCAGTGCCTATCGAGTTTTAAATAAAGGTTTGAAATGAAATGAAACTTTATGTGTAATGAATCTAGAATATATAAAAGTTTCACTGAAAAAAAAAGAAAAAAGAGATGCACCTGTATAACCTGCATAGGCTATGAGCAGTCATATAACCTGCATAGGCTATGAGCAGTCATATAACCTACATAGGCTATGAGCAGTTATATAACCTACATAGGCTATGAGCAGTTATATAACCTACATAGGCTATGAGCAGTCATATAACCTACATAGGCTATGAGCCGTCATATAACCTACATAGGCTATGAGCAGTTATATAACCTACATAGGCTATGAGCAGTCATATAACCTACATAGGCTATGAGCAGTCATATAACCTACATAGGCTATGAGCCGTCATATAACCTACATAGGCTATGAGCCGTCATATAACCTACATAGGCTATGAGCAGTTATAATGATGATAAGTGGGATCGTAACCATATCCCTTACCTAACCCTATCAGTTTTAAATCTCATCCCATTTACCAATCCTGGGGGGTATTGCATCAGCATCACTAAAGGAAAATCCAGGCTCATTTTGATCAATCTCGCAAGGCTTATCAACTTGGATTCTTCTATAAATCCTGCAAGATTTCCCCTTAATGACATTGATGGAATACCCCCCAGGACTCAGTATCCTTAGCAGTGATGCCGGTAACGCGTTACTAAGTAACGCGTTACTCTAATCTGAATACTTTTTTCAGTAACGAGTATTCTAACGCGATACTATTTCCAAATCAGTAATCGGATTAAAGTTACTTATTCAAGTGACTGTGCATTACTATTGCGTTACTACCTCATAACTTAGGCTAAATGCAGAATTTCTTTGTAATGTTCGATAGTAAACAAACATTTGTTTGCTTTTCTCGCGTCTTGGGGAGTGACGTCAGTGCTCACTTTTCAACACGAGGTTGCAGCAGAATCGCTCACGTGTATCACCACGCTGATTGCACAGTGTAAACAGAAGCGTAGCCTACACAATGGAGCGAGAACAGAGATATGCGTTAAATAGCTGGACTATTATATTATAACCTGGACATAAGGATTATTTTGAGTTTGTGTCAGCAAAGGATGACAAGAACATAAATGTTCGTTGTACACTCTGTGCTGGCAAGAAAATATTGTCCTGTGGTAAAAGCCTGAATGGTCAGGGTAGGTTTTAGATTTTGTGAAACCACTCCTTGCTAGTTACTGTTAAATAAAGATTATATTTATTTGATTGTTTAAAAAAAAGTATTTATGTTGGGTGAGGCAAAGAAAGACTCTTTATTTTGTTGTTTTAAGTTATTGTTTAAAGTTTAATTATGTAATTTAAGTTACTGTTAAAATAAAGTGAGTTTTGTCAAAACCAGTTTTCATTTTTATGTTGCGGGGGGGGGGGGGGGTCGGGTGCCTAGGCAGCTGCCAATAGTAACTAAAAAAGTAACTAGTAATCTAACTTAGTTACTTTTAAAATCAAGTAATCAGTAAAGTAACTAGATTACTTTTTAAAGGAGTAATCAGTAATCAGAATACTTTTTCGAAGTAACTGTGGCAACACTGATCCTTAGCAAGCGAACATATGTGGAGATAGAGGGTCTGGGTGAAGAGAGAAGACAGCAATATTTGCTAATTTATAGGCTGAGTCAGACAAAAGCAGTGGTTTTGAACCATCAATAGCACACAATCGATAGAGTTGGGAAGATACTAGCCTAGATATAATCAAATATTATTCTTACAGAAAATAGTCTGATTCGTGTTGTGACTAATTACAAGTGCAGTGTCCTCCTTTTTGTAAGGCAAAGCACATCTAGCGAAACATTTCTTTGCACTGGCCCGCTCACTGGGAGCAATTTGGGCCACATCGACATGGGCCAGCCTGGCTTCAAACCGCCGATCTTCCAACCTTGTCATCATTAGACGCTGGGCTCTACCTCCTGCACCAGACACCTCTACACTGGCATGTGTCTACCTACTTCAGCCATGAACAATATCATCATAATCAAGTAATATTGTTAATAAGTAACAACATGTGGATACCACCCAACCCCTAACAACCAGTATCAATTAGTTCAGAGCAATGTCTTCAAAGCTTTTTAGATGGCTGACATTTTATAATTTATTCCATGGCAAAGGAGGGAAGGGGGGACTGGGGGTAGTTAAGTTCAGCTTGAAATCATTTAGTTATTTGGAGTTGAGTGCTTGTGCTGTTGTTTATGTTGAAGTTGATAACAGGTCCACTGATATACAACCAGACGATAGGAGGTGCATTTACCATAAGAAAACAACTGGTCCAGGGCCTGATCAGTGATCACAGCACAGACAGACTGGTGGATGTCTGTGTGCAATGGTTGGATGGTGATGCTCTGTAGCTTAGCTACGACTTTGTTTTGTGGTCAATAATAAATGTACAATTATTTTCACACAAAAGCTCGCTTTGAAGTGGAGCAATGTAACACAGATAAATGCAATGCATTAAAGATAAAAGGAGAAACTTTCCAGTAGCATGCTGTGTGCTATCTCTTCTGTTCTAGCTAGATTAGCTTAGCGGCTACGTAGCCCGGTGACATGACAGGCTCGGGGCTGACCGGCTAGTTAGCTAAGCTAGTAATACTATCGTATCCTTCATCTCAAATTAACCCAAACTATTTCCATAAAACCCCCAGCTAGATGTTCAACATTTCCCCCGTTGACATAAATAAAAACGTGTTAGCTTACTAGCAGCTAACAGGCTAAGCTAGGCTAACTGACCGGGCCTCGCGCTACAATAACAACTTTGCGCTCGATTCTCAAACGGCGAAACGCGGCCAGGCTGACCTCGGTGGCACCCGTTATCTGTTTATAACACCTCATATAACTCTAATGTCGATTAATTATCGAGAAAGAAAGGAATTCTGTAATTCAGTTAAGCCCTGCTGACATTGCCCTCTCCCTCTCCCCCATGTTTCTGTCCCATCTCTCCCTCGGTGTTTGGAGAAGTTGAAGCAGCGCAAACTGGGATACTCACCTCCAACAGACCGCCATGCACCAGGGCCCGGCCGCCCGGGAACCTGCATCCTGTATCACTCTGTTATGAAACCCTATGGAACGTTACTACTGATAGGGCTGTGGAACTGACCTAGGATCGGTTTTGTGAAGTTGACATCAGTAAGCAAGGTGTTGATTACAAGCCTAGAGAAACTGTTTTGAGATCAGATTATGAGTTTGTACACTAGTTTCGGGTTATAATGTTAATGAGAAAGGGTGAAAGGATTACTAGTCCTTTACTAGTTACTAGTAAATTACTATTACTTATTATTATTAATAATTATTTTTTTATTATTATTATTACTATTATTAGTAGTATTACTAGTTATTGCTAGTCAAGTCAAGCAAAAAAGCCCCTGAAAGTTGTTGGTAATGCTCTGTGCATGAAGTACAGTGAAGTAGAAAGAATATATATTATTTAGTTATTCTTATATGCACACAGCTAATCACACGGATGATAGATTATTCAACTTCACAGTAAGGTTTATTATATTTTTCAGTCTTTGTGAAAGTGAAGTGTATCCCGATAAGCAGCAAAGCAGACACAAAGTAGGGTAGAAAATACATTTATTTAGAAACATTATCCAAACATTCTGCGCTTAACGGGAGTACAGGCAATCTTTTTTTTTTTTTTACAGGTTTGTTTCAGTGCACATTGATTTATGAAATTAACATCATAACATCTCAAGATTGAAAGAGATATCTCCACAAATCATAATGGTCAAGTCATAACTTTGATTTTCCTTGACACCCTCATACATAACAAAATAGGCTAGGTGCACGATCTCACTACTTCCTGAAAGGCAACTGGTATGAACATATCCTGTCTCACTCTATTGGTTTAATTGATTAATCAGCTGTGCACTGTGTGTTCCAACGGTTTACCGCACAGCTGATTAATCAATTAAACCAATAGAGTGAGACAGGATATGTTCATACCAGTTGCCTTTCAGGAAGTAGTGAGATCGTGCACCTAGCCTATTACTGTCCAATAGTTGAGTCATAAATGCAATTTGATCATGTTTTACAATTGTAGAAACTGTTCAATTATGTTCACATACACAGAGCCAGTGATTACCCTGTATTCAGTTTGACATCACAAAAACTCACAATTGCTTGAAGAACATATCAAGAGAGTCGTTTTTAGCTTGCTAAATCAAAAATAGGAACCAAAATAATTCTCAAAACTTCGGGAGAATTGATGCAATTACATAAGTAAAGCCTGATAAGAAAAGGCCAGCTTGGACTCAAGGGAAATATGACTGAAACTAGACGGAACGGGTGGTGCCAGGGCCTTGAACCCAACAACATGTTGAACAGCAAAAGAACATGTGAAGATAAGACTATCTCACACTCCCAACTGGACTTCAGAGTGTGACAGAAATTGTGAGCGACTCACTGTGAATTATAATGAATATCCCCAGAGTACTAACCCCAATCCTTCAGCACTCACTCCCATCGGTCAGCTCCTGTCGACTCTGTCATGTATCTGAAAGACCTATGACTTCTCAGCATGCTTACTGTTGGGGAAGCATGTACCACCATGAGTCCATTTCCTATAAGCAGCTCTGAGCTGTCAATCAGGTCAGGTCTAGTTTGTATAGCTTATATGCACCAACAAAGCATGTACTGTACAAGTCAACACATCCCCAGTCACAAAGAGGTGGAACAGTAATAACTATACATATACAATGTAATAACCATGGCTCATAGTTTGGGGTACTTCTTTGCAATTCAAACAATACATCCTAAAAGAAAGCAGCTCTGAAACAAAAACAAAAAAACTCCTTATCATATCCCCTCTAAAACGAATCAGATTAATGATGCATTAAAAAAATCTATGACAATGACATCCATAAAAGATCTACAAACTGATGACTGTAAATGGTGAATTAATTTGTACAATAAGGCCATAACCTGAACATGTGTAACTTTAATCGATTGTTAAGACTGCAAGAATTGCGATTACACTGACTGTGTTAAGAAACTGTTTACGATTGAAGAAGTTATTGTTTATGAGTTAACGATTTATGGAAGATTTTGCGTAGAGCTATTGCTTGATTCTGAGACTTCACAAAGTTGGACATTTCTGAGTTTCCTATTTACGAGGAGAACTTGAACGCATCATCAGACCATAAGACAATATTGTGACATCATCAAATACTGTGACATCATATAAAGTGCTTCTACATGCAAATACAACTGGACAAGAGAGAGATGCAGGGGCCAAAAAACCCATTAGAATGAGAAGAACATAAACAAAGGCATGTTCAGTTGAAATGATGGCACTGGAACAAACAAATATATACATAAACGGAAAAACCTGCTCTTTACTTACTAAATCGAAGTAATAAAATCTGCCAAACTGTCCAATTAAATTAATAAATCCTAACAACAAATCCTCACTAAAAAGGTGACATTTTGATCTTAGGTGACAAGACACACAGTCCAGTGTAAAACAACAACATTCTGCTCATCCGTTGCGGTTGTGAGCCTCTTCAGAACAAAAATGGAACATTTCAACTGAACACAGGAGATCTCTTCTGCAGCTCCAAACATATTATACCAGTTTCCTTTCCAGGTCTCCTTTGGGTTACACACTGTAGACCTGTTCAGCTATGAGGCCAACAGACAACAGTGTGGATATTCCAGTCTTTTCCCCCTCAAGACAGACGTCTCAACTTACACCTATCCAGCTCTTTCAAATCCGCAAGAGGGACATCTATGAGAGAGACAGAGAGAGACAGAGAGAGAGAGACAGAGAGAGAGAGAGAGAGAGAGAGACTGTTACACCATCATGCTCAAGATATGCATATACTCATCGTCTTCCACCCCCTCTGTACCTGTACAGTGGTATGTTCCTGTCACCTCTGTACCTGTACAGTGGTATGCTCTTTTCACCCCCCTCTGTACCTGTACAGTGGTATGCTCCTGGAGCCCGTTGGCACTCATAGTGTCATCTACCTCCATCTCGGCCCCTGCCATCTGGAACACACACAGGGGAAGGTTGGACTAATACATCACAGGTTAGACTGATAGAGAGACACAGAGAGAGAGAGACACAGTGAGAGGGAGACACAGAGAGAGAGACACAGAGAGAGAGAGACACAGAGAGAGAGACACACAGAGAGAGAGAGAGACACACAGAGAGAGAGAGACACACAGAGAGAGAGAGAGAGACAGACAGAGAGAGAGAGACACAGAGAGAGAGACACACAGAGAGAGAGACACAGAGAGAGACACAGAGAGAGAGAGAGAGACAGAGAGAGAGAGAGAGAGAGAGAGACACAGAGAGAGAGACACAGACAGAGACACAGACAGAGACACGGAGAGAGAGACACAGAGAGAGAGAGAGAGACACACAGAGAGAGAGAGAGATGGAGAGAGGGAGAAACAGAAACAGATCAGGAGAGAGAATCCGGACCTTGACAGCGTAACTCTCCAGGGTGGAGATGGGTTCTCCGTCTCCTCCGTCGTCAGCGGTCAGCTGCTCGTCGGCCAGCGCCCCCCCCGACTGCAGGGTGAGGATGGTGGCGCCCCCCCCCTGCAGGCGGGAGGGGTGGTGGATGTACGCTGTGCTGCCGTCCTCCAGCTGCACCACCTCCACCGCGCTGGGGTCATATCCGTCTGGGGGGGGGGGGGGGGGGCAAGGGTCAATGGTTAGGGATTGTACTTCCTATGCCTATGTTTTAGAGGGTTAGGGGGGTGCAATTGTTTGTTCTCGCCTAGGAGTAACACACCTGACGCAGTGACTCAAGGGCTCAAATTATATAGGTTACCAAGGTTACCAAGCCCACTGTAAGATAATCATTATCCCTCCAAACCCTTCTTCTTTCGGGGGTGGCTGTGGCCGACCCCCGGCCTAGAGCATAAAATACAAACTCCAACAATTGACTGATAAGTTGATTGCATGGCAAATTTGGCAATTATTATTATTATTATTATTTTACCTTTGAGTGAGTGGTGGATGTAGGCTGTTGTACCGTCCTCGAGCTGCACGGCCTGGCCATCCCAAAACGGGTCTTGTGGGACACAGGACAACCGAAAGCCAAAGTTAGTCACTGAGCTGGAGTCAGACTACAGACGTCTTCTTACCTCTTCAGAGTGTGGATGGACTGACCTTGGACTGTGACCTGCTGGATGTAGGCTGTGGTGCCGTCCTCCAACTGGATGGTGTCACCTTCCACGAGGTTACCGTCTGAGGGAAGGAGGGAGAGAGAGATAGAGAGAGAAGAAACGTCAACTTGGATTCTTCTATAAATCCTGCAAGATTTCCCCTTAATGACATTGATGGAATACCCCCCAGGACTCAGTATCCTTAGCAAGCGAACATAATGTGGAGATAGAGGGTCTGGGTGAAGAGAGAAGACAGCAATATTTGCTAATTTATAGGCTGTGAGAGTCAGACAAAAGCAGTGGTTTTGAACCATCAATAGCACACAATCAATAGAGTTGGGAAGATACTAGCCTAGATATAGGCTAATAAAATATTATTCTTACAGAAAATAGTCTGATACGTGTTCTGAATAATTACAAGTGCAGTGTCCTCCTTTTTGTAAGGCAGAGCACATCTAGCGAAACATTTCTTTGCACTGGCCCGCTCATTGGGAGCAATTTGGGCCACATCGACATGGGCCAGCCTGGCTTCGAACCGCCGATCTTCCAACCTTGTCATCATTAGACGCTGGCTCTCCCTCCTGCACCAGACACCTCTACACTGGCACGCGTCTACCTACTTCAGCAATGAACAACATAATCATAATCAAGTCATATTGTTAATAACAACATGTGGATACCACCCAACCCTAACAATAAGTATCAATTAGTTCAGAGCAATGTCTTCAAAGCTTTTTTAGATGGCTGACATTTTATTTCATGGCAAAGGAGGGAAGGGGGACTGGGGGGGTAGTTAAGTTCAGCTTGAAATCATTTAGTTATTTGGAGTTGAGTGCTTGTGCTGTTGTTTATGTTGAAGTTGATAACTAGGTCCACTGACACACAACCAGACGATGGGAGGTGCATTTACCATAAGAAAACAACTGGTCCAGGGCCTGATCACAGCACAGACTGGTGGATGTCTGTGTGCAATGGTTGGATGGTGATGCTCTGTAGCCTAGCTACGACTTTTTTGTTTTGTGGTCAATAATAAATGTGCGATTTCACACAAAAGCTCGCTCTGAGTGGAGCAATGTAACAGTAACACCACACAGACAATCTTCTTCGGCGTATGGGTAGTTGTTTTCCTCTCCACTCCACCAGGCTCGGGGCTGAGGGGCTACCCTTTTACCACCCCGAGACCTGGTTGAGGGGCTCACCCGGGCTATATTTCTGGACACCCCTCCAGAAGCCACGTCATCGTCTCGTCATCTAATACCGACAGACCATGCATCCCGTTGGGTGGGTGGTACACCTGGCAATCCAGGATAATATGGTCTGCGGTTTGGTCCTCTGCGCCACACTCGCACGACGCATTTGGGGCCAAGCCCCATCTGTGCATTGATGAGCGGAAACGCCCGACGCCGGTCCGGAGACGATTGAGCCTCACCCAGGATAGCCTTGGCAAGTCCATCCCGAGGGGCTCAGCGCCGGCGACTGGGATGTGGTCGCGGAGTTTGGAGGTGTTAGCCTCCCACTCCGCGCGCCACATATAATCCGCCCATCCTGCCGCACTGATGTTGAGATCTCTGCATTGCTGCCTGAGATCCTGTGCGGCAGGCACAAATGGGTGTCTCGACTTGAGACGCCGGGAGGGCTCCGCTGTTATAGTGAGCCTATCATGGAGCAGATGGTTATTAAGCTCCACGGCCCGGCAGGCGAGACGTGCTGTGGCTCCCATGCGGCGGAGGCCTGCGGGCTGGATGCCTGCTAGGATGGGAAGGTTGTCCACGGGGGTAGGACGCAGGCATCCTGTCACAATGCGCAAGGCTTCGTTTATAGGCGAGTCGACACAGACAATCAAAGAAAAAAGGAGAAACTTTACTTTGCGCTCGATTCTCAAACGGCGAAACGCGGCCAGGCTGACCTCGGTGGGACCCGTTATCTGTTTATAACACCTCATATCTCATTCTCTATGTCGATTATTTATCTCCAAATCAAACGAAATTCTCTAATTCAGTTAAGCCCTGCTGACATTTCCCTCTCCCTCTCCCCCATGTTTCTGTCCCATCTCTCCCTCGGTGTTTGGAGAAGTTGAAGCAGCGCAAACTGGGATACTCACCTCCGGGAACCTGCATGAATGTATCACTCTGTTATGAAACCCTATGGAACGTTGAACGTAGGCTGTGAAACTGACCTAAGGTCGGTTTTGTGAAGTTGATATCAGTACTAGTCTTGTCCACACTACACCGTTTTTTTTGTAACCCCGATCGCGTCCACACAATCACAGTGATAAAAAAACACCATCCACACAAAACCGCGAACATTGTTTAAACCGCGCCAAAAATAACCAATAGCGTCTGGCTACGCCCCTTGGCGAATCAGAAGTCTGGAAAACAGCTACAATTTCCGGTCCTATTATTATTATTATTATTATTCAAACTTCCTAAACATTTTGAAACATATTATGTCTGTGTACATTAAAAACTGTAGTCGTCATCACAAGTTAGAAAATGATATTGGGCCCCCAAATCAGTTTACAACTTGTTGTAATTATATTACGATGTTTCTGTCAGTAAAGGTATGCAAGCAATGCAGGGTGCGTTCGTAAATCCGCTCTGAGAGCGCCGGAGCGCACACTGGGTTCAACGTCCCGTAATTTGATTGGACAAGAGGCATTCCATGAGTGCTGATCAGATTTCCAGGGCGAATTTACGAACGCAGCCGTAATATAGCTAGTTAACAGAAGACAGAAAGAAAGGTCAGATCAGATATATAAACAGGTTATTTTGATAAACTGGACACATTTTGGGAATATATATGGTTACTTTCTCGCCTGAAAACATATTAAAACTTCATAAAATGACATGTTAACACTTGTAGAGGCAAAAGTACAGATTTTAGCCAATGGTGGTTTAAAATGGAGGATTTAAATTGTCTTTGTTTACAAGTAGCCTAATGCCTAATGGCGCATATATTCTGACGTTATAGATGTCGCACAATTGACGTTCAAGCCGAAAACCCCGGTTTCTACAAAAGTTTCTACAAAAGTGTCTACAAAAGTTCACCCTGGCCGGAGTTCTCAAGAAAGCACGGTTTCAGTAACCGCGAACGCCGGGTGCGTGTGGATGGAAGGCAAAACCGGGTAGAAAAACGCCCGGTAAAAAAAAAAAAAATGGAGTAGTGTGTACAGGGCAAGCAAGGTCTTGATACAAGCCTAGAGAAACTGACCTAGGATCGGTTTGGTGAAGGCAGCTCGGGAACCTGCATCCTGTATAACTCTGTTATGAAACCGTATGGAACGTTTCACTGATGGGCTGTGAAACTGACCTAGGATCGGTTTTGTGAAGTTGACATCAGTAAGCAAGGTCTTGATTTACAAGCCTAGAGAAACTGACCTAGGATCGGTTTTGTGAAGTTGAGTTCAGTAAGCAAGGTGTTGATACAAGCCTAGAGAAACTGACCTAGGGTCGGTTTTGTGACGTTGTTCATCAGTAGCAAGGTCTTGATTACAAGCCTAGAGAAACTGACCTAGGATCGGTTTTGTGATAGTTGACATCAGTTAGCAAGGTCTTGATTACAAGCCTAGAGAAACTGATTTTAGATCAGATTATGAGTTTGTACACTAGTGTAGGTTATAATGTTAATGAGAAAGGGTGAAAAGGATTACAAAAGCTAGTTAAATCAAGCAAAAAGCCCCTGAAAGTTGTTGGTAATGCTCTGTGCATGAATTACAGTGAAGTAGAAAGAATATATGTTGTTTAGTTATTCTTATATGCACACAGCCAATCACACGGATGATAGATTATTAAACTTCACAGTAAGGTTTATTATATTTTTCAGTCTTTGTGAAAGTGAAGTGTATCCCGATAAGCAGCAAAGCAGACACAAAGTAGGGCAGAAAATACATTTATTTAGAAACATTATCCAAACATTCTGCGCTTAACGGGAGTACAGGCAATCAAACTATTTTTTAACCAGGTTTGTTTCAGTGCACATTGATTTACGAAATTAACATCATAAAATAAAAAATAGGAACCAAAGAATTCTCAAAACTTTGGGAGAATTGATGCAATTACATAAGTAAAGCCTGATAAGAAAAGGCCAGCTTGGACTCAAGGTAAATATGACTGAAAACTAGACGGTACGGGTGATGCGAGGGCCTTGAACCCGACAACATGTTGAACAGCAAAAGAACATGTGAAGATAAGACTATCGCACACTCCCAACTGGACTTCAGAGTGTGACAGAAATTGTGAGCGACTCACTGAATTATAATGAATATCCCCCAGAGTACTAACCCCAATCCTTCAGCACTCACTCCCATCGGTCAGCCCCTGTTAACTGTCATGTATCTGAAAGACCTATGACTTCTCAGCATGCTTACTGTTGGGGAAGCATGTACCATCATGAGGCCATTTCCTATAAGCAGCTCTAAGCTGTCAATCAGGTCAGGTCTAGTTTGTATAGCTACTATGCACCAACAAAGCATGTACTGTACAAGTCAACACATCCCCAGTCACAAAGAGGTGGAACAGTAATAACTATACATATACAATGTAATAACCATGGCTCATAGTTTGGGGTACTTCTTTGCAATTCAAACAATACATCCTAAAAGAAAGCAGCTCTGAAACAAAAACAAAAAAACTCCTTATCATATCCCCTCTAAAACGAATCAGATTAATGATGCATTAAAACAAATCTATGACAATGACATCCATAAAAGATCTACAAACTGATGACTGTAAATGGTGAATTAATTTGTACAATAAGGCCATAACCTGAACATGTGTAACTTTAATCGATAGTTAAGACTGCAAGAATTGCGATTACACTGACTGTGTTAAGAAACTGTTTACGATTGAAGAAGTTATTGTTTATGAGTTAACGATTTATGGAAGATTTTGCGTAGAGCTATTGCTTGATTCTGAGACTTCACAAAGTTGGACATTTCTGAGTTTCCTATTTACGAGGAGAACTTGAACGCATCATCAGACCATAAGACAATATTGTGACATCATCAAATACTGTGACATCATATAAAGTGCTTCTACATGCAAATACAACTGGACAAGAGAGAGATGCAGGGGCCAAAAAACCCATTAGAATGAGAAGAACATAAACAAAGGCATGTTCAGTTGAAATGATGGCACTGGAACAAACAAATATATACATAAACGGAAAAACCTGCTCTTTACTTACTAAATCGAAGTAATAAAATCTGCCAAACTGTCCAATTAAATTAATAAATCCTAACTACAAATCCTCACTAAAAAGGTGACATTTTGATCTTAGGTGACAAGACACACAGTCCAGTGTAAAACAACAACATTCTGCTCATCCGTTGCGGTTGTGAGACTCTTCAGAACAAAAATGGAACATTTCAACTGAACACAGGAGATCTCTTCTGCAGCTCCAAACATACTATACCAGTTTCCTTTCCAGGTCTCCTTTGGGTTACACACTGTAGACCTGTTCAGCTACGAGGCCAACAGACAACAGTGTGGATATTCCAGTCTTTTCCCATCACAGAGACATAGTACCTGTTTCAGTCTGCTGTGACAGAAGTCTCAACTTACACCTATCCAGCTCTTTCAAATCTGCAAGAGGGACATCTATGAGGACCTAGGGCGTAGGGGGCTAGGGATGAGTTTGATATTAGGCCGGAGAGGTTTAGGGCCAAGGGATGGATTTGGGAGTCAGAGATGGCTCATGGGATCATGTATATGTATATCAGAGTATGACAGTTATGGCAGATGGACACAAGCCTATTTCAGGTGTACAGTGGAGACAGGGTAACAGATACAGGAGAGAAGTGTGACACCTCTTCTCTCTGCATCTCTCTTGTGCCTGAGGAGAGGCTGCTGCTCCAGACCGCGGGGAGGCAAGGCTAGCCTGCAACAGCCTCAATAGGAAACGATGCATTCTCAGCCAATAAGAGGAGGTCTGGACTAGGATGGGAGGAGTCCTGGCTGACTAAGTCAAAGCTCTTCCTCCGCCTCCCTCCCTCCTTTCTCTCATTCAGTCTATTTCAGGAGGTCCTCCCCGCCCTCAGAAAGCAGAGCCGTCGCAGACGATGTTCTGGCCTCTTCCAGGGAACAGCTCCATCTGCCAGTAACGAGGGTCAGCATACACTAGGAAGGTCAAAGGTCATGATAAGGTCAGACTTAAAGCAAACTCATGTAGAGCCTATAGTAGTAGTGAATTGTATACACAATAGGGTTGGGCGGTTTATAAGGTTATACCCTAAACCGTGGTTTTGGAAAATAGCAACGGTATTAGTTAATACTGTCATAAAGCCGTCCTAAATTGCTATATATAATAAACGCCTTAAGAGTGTTTGTCGAGCACCACTGTCTGTGTGGTTGAAGACACTATTGAATGTGATGTCAAATAATATATATATATATATATATATATAAATATAATTTGTCTAATAAATAACCTGTCAAAAAAGACTATTTAGAAGCGATCATAATCGTGTGTCACATGACCGCTTCTTCTAAGAAGAAGATACACAATTCATAGCACTCTGCTGTAACACGCTCTGTGCAGTGTTTCCCATACATAGTCGAATTTGTCCCGATTTGTCGTCGAATTATTTTTCAGATTGTATCCCTTTTTTCACCCAATTTGGTAGCCAATTGAACCCAACCTAGCATCCAATTATCCCCTGCCTATTGCATAGGATCCGCCGCACGACCCCGTGGCCGGCAGTCCCAGAGGAGGCCGCCAGGCAGACTAGCTGACTGGCTCCTCGAGCCCAGCACCGTTATTCCGGCACCTAGGGGGCGGTGTTGCGCGACGGATCCTTGTCCGGAAATACTCCTATACCCGCCCTCGGGAGCGGCCGCCCAATATGCCGCTCCTCGTGTGTGCCCCAGCCATATCCGGATCTGGCGAGCTGGGATTCGAACCCAGTCCCCGGTGGGCAGCATGCACTAGTGGCCAGTGCTTAGACCGCTACACCACCGTGGGGCACCTAACCGCAAGTATTTTTAGAGCTGTTTTCATTTATTATTAAACATTTTTATTATTTTAAGCACATTTTTCAGCACTGCTTGTGGAAAGTGTTTGAGCAGGATCGCTGAAAGGACAGGGCTTTGGTCCACCTTTCACCAGCCGCTGTCACAAACTCATCATTTGAAGTTGGCGGCTCCGTCAAAGCCCTACAGTGATGTGATTCTGAATCCCACGGTAAACCGTGGTTAAACCGTACATGGCGGTTACATTTGGGGCCGGTTTAACGGTATAAAAAAATGGAAACCGCCCAACCCTAATACACAATGTATTGCAGTGTGTGTGTGCGTGTTCTCACCCATATCTCCAGGCCCCAGCCAGAGGTTGAAGGAGCTGCAGTGTTTCTGACAGCGATGGACGGGGAGCACCCGGACCGTGGGGAGCCCCTCCCCCACCACCAGCCAGCCCAGCACCCCCACCCCCTGAAACACACATCATTGTATGAAGACATGACAGACATGCACGTGTACACACGCACGCACGCACGCACAACCCCCCAGCACTGTGTCTCCTGAGACACCTGCTTCCCCCTATATTGTGTCTCCTAAGATTTCTACTTCCCCCCTTGTACCTTGTACTCCAGTGTCTATTAAAAAAAACACACACACACACACACACACTCACCCTGCTCTGAGAGTTAGCACTGTGAGTGACTAGGCAGCGCTGCAGTGTGGTTCCGGCACTGTCCAACAGGGGGCAGAGCTCAGCCTTGGGGAACAGCCACCTCAACACCTTCTCTCTGGCCCCAGAGGTAAACCTCCTGAGATAGGAGAGGAGAGGAGGAGGAGGGGAGAGGGAGAGGGATGGAATGGAGCGGAAGGGAAGGGAAGTTATATCAGAACAAAACAGATATGCCCAGACCTGTAGAAGCTGGTGGAGGTAGAAATGGGAGGATGAGCTCATCCATTTACATTACATGTTTGTCATTTAGCAGACGCCTTTATCCAAAGCGACTTACAACAAATACATTTGACTAAGTAAGTGAATCAACAAACTATCCACCAGTCACAGCAGGAAGGAATCTATGCTCAGGCCAGGGGCCATTGGCAGTCATCGTGCTGGATAGAAGAAGGAAGATTTTTTATATATATAGAAAATATATCTATTCTTGCCTTTTTTTAAATGTTGTTATTACTATCCTTCTTTTTCTGTATTTTTTAATGCTGTATGTAAAGCACTTTGAATTGCCCCTGTTGTATGAAATGTGCTACACAAATAAACAAATAGCCTTGCGTAAAGAAAGTGTCCCAGGGGGTAGAGGGGAACACGTCTCAGGAGGGACAGTTAAGGTGTAGCTTATCCACCCGTGTGGATTCCTCATCCCTCATTCCATTCATTACAATGAGCCCATCCTCCAATTTCTACTTCCACCAGCCTCCCCTGGTCCCAAACAACCAAAAACATCCCCCTAACCCAAACCCCATGGATGTGTGTAGACCTGGAGGGAGGGTCCGGACGGGGCGTACCAGAGCAGGGTGAAGTTAGCGGGCCCCTGGGGGAAGCCGTGGTCCTGGGACAGCAGACGGTCCTCCTCCAGCAGGATGGACATGGAGGAGGAGTGGGCTGAGTAGAGCTGCTCCAGCTGCTGCCTCTGGATACACAGAGACTCCCCGCCCTGCACACACACACACAGACGCACACACACACACACACACACGCACACACACACACAGACGCACACACACGCACACAGACACACACACACACACACACACACACATAAGCGCGCGCGTGCACGGCAGACAGACACACACACACACGCACGCACACGCACACGCACGCACACACACACACACACACACACACACACACACACGCACGCACAGAGATGCGCACGCACACGCACACGCACACGCACAGACACACACACACACACACACACACACACACACACACACAGTTAAGGGTACATGTAGGACAGTGCTGTTAGTTGATGTTAGCGTATAGCGCTCTGTTCTGTTCTGGTCTGCGTTGCACTGCGGCGGTGTTACCTTGAGCAGGACAGGCTGGGGCCCCCGGTGGCGCAGGGCTGCAGACTCCCTCAGCGTCTCTGGGACCTCCAGCACGTTGGACACCTCGGCACAGCCGGAGCAGTTGACCAGACCCTGCCTCAGAGCCCCGGCGCTCCACCACTCATGAAACCCTACAGGACAGAGGAGCAGAGAGGCGCTGCCGTGAGGTCAGGAGGAGAGTGACGCTGACCTGAGGTCAGATGTGCGTGTGTGTGTGTGTCCCATGAGTGTGTGGAGGGTGATTGACCATGGAATGAACAAAGATTGCCTTTTCCTTTTTCAGGTGATCTCATGAGGTCAAGACGTACTATATGTGACACAGTCTGATCATTTGGTCCGCATGTCGGCAACCAATCAACATGTTCGGACCTTTCTTTTGAAACACTGTTTTGAAACTATGTTTCAACTTTGTTGAGAATCACGACACAAACTCGCTAGTCAAGCCAAAACACTGCGACGTAATGGATTGGGTGAGTAATCCCCACTGCTACCAAGTTAACTATAACAGTACTTTACATTGTCAGCAGGCTCACTAAAGCTGTGTTAGTTGACTAGCGATGTGTCATAGATTTTCAACAACGCGGAAATGTATTTAAATGTTTTCATTACATCGGATCCCGACATGAAGACCTAAGCATTAGAACGTGACACATATATAGTAAACAAACTATTGCCCTTACAATGCAACTAAGCATGTCGGAACTGGGGTTGCTACTACTACTGTAGAGTGTTTAAGGTCACCCTGTGATTCCTTGTAAAACAAGACACAAGTTTCAGTTTCAAAGATCATCGCTATATTGCGGAACCATTTTCACTCACAAACTCTCCCTATCAAAAACAAGCAATACAGTAATACAGGAATAGTAACACGGTAACACAGGAGCACATGTAGGGTTGTTCACCTTGCAGATTGTACTTTTTGGCGATGGGCAGGGAGAGCAGGCGGACATGGCTGAGGGGGGAGGACCAGTTGTGCCCCCCCACGTTGATCAGTCCCAGCTGAGGGGGGCTCTGGGGGTAGGTGAAGGCCAGGACCGCCACCAAGAGCAAACCAATCGCCACCACAAACTAGGGAGATCAGAGGGAGGAATAAAGAGCATGCTCCATGTGTTTCGGTGGCATGTTACAGTATTGTATGACAATGTAGTATGAAACGGTGCCGTTTCACTATTGCACAATGGCATCTCTATTGTCCCCAAGGACACGGTCACTGGGCTGAAATGGAGGTGTCGCATCTTCATGAAGAAGATACAGGGGTTAGACAAGTGCCTGTCCGACTGATATGATGGACTTAAGCGTCTTTGTGTTTCCTTACCTTGATGGTGGCTCTCAGGATGGGGAACTGTGGCGGTTCCCTTCGAGGCTCGTTGGTCTCCAGGACTTGTTTGATGAACTTCTCGATCTCCCTCTCCGACATGCCATAGCGGTAGCCAGACTGGCGGAGGATGTCGATGCTCTCGGACAGCTTGTCGTAGATGCACGGCTCGCTGAGTGTCGTGCCCATCGCAACAACCAATCTGATAGAGTTCAGATGATTCTTCCTGTCAACGCCGGTTCGTTTCAGGGGTCTCGTTGTGTCTTGGGACTGCGGCCGGTGGCACCACACATGTTGTTGTGTACTCTGTTTGAGATGGGAAAGGTGGAGACAAGGACACACTGACTTAGGGTTAGAGCTCCCAGCAGCAGGATCATGGATGCTAACACTTTGTGAGCTTAGAATTATAAGGTTCTATCTCCGTTTAGGGTAGTTCAGAGATATCGAGCGTCAAAAAACCTTTGTATTTTATTAATTACTAACTAAAAAAATATCAACATTTTAAAAACAACACCACACAGGCATTAATAAACACCTAATGGATCAGATTATGTAAAAAACTCAATTTTGACAAAAATGGAGATAGAACCTTATAATTCTAACGTCACGACTTATCAGGGACAACTAGCCGGGCAGTAGTTTGTGTGTGTGTGTGTGTGTGTGTGTGTGTGTGTGTGTGTGTGTGTGTGTGTGTGTGTGTGTGTGTGTGTGTGTGTGTGTGTGTGTGTGTGTGTGTGTGTGTGTGTGTGTGTGTGTGTGTGTGTGTGTGTGTGGGTGGGGAGGCTACGTAACCTAATAGCGATGTTGCTGTTTTCCTGCGTGCATTGTATATATGACTGAGCTAGACATCGATCATACTTAGTTCTCATGCACTCACCGTAATCTTACGGTACACTGTAGATTTAAAGTAGTTTGCTCATTTTTCTCGGTGCAAACCCAAGCAACCTTCTCCCACTGGCTTGTTGTGTAGAAATGTCACTTCACTTCCCTGTATCTGTCAAACGCACGCTCGAGTTGTTTGAAGAATAACAAACGCAGATTCGACTATCCAAAACTCACTGTTGATATTCAATATTTGAAAAACCGATATATGAAAAAATATATTCTGGCATAACATGTTTAACTTCTAAACGAAATATTGTTTTGGGTCATGTTTTTATTTTTTTCTAATATGGTTTACAATATTTCACGCGAAATATTTAAACGAACCTGCCAACACAGACCGCAGGATGGAATATTTCCGTGGTTATATTGCTCTTACAGCTCCAGCAGGGGGGCGCTACTGACCAACAGGGGGCGCTACTGAACAGCAGGGGGCGCTACTAATGTTAGGATATTTATAGCATAGCATAGAGTACAGCACAGTGTTTTATTTGTATAGTATAGTATAGTGGATAGTATAACCTTTATTTATGTAAACCAGCTCTTTTCCCTTCTTGATTTTAGTATTTTTTTCCTAGCACCAGGGGAGCCCCCCCTCCTAAATGTCGTTGTATGGTACCTGTACTGTATTACTGACAATAAAGACCATTCATTCATTCATACTGACCAGCAGGGGGCGCTACTGACCAGCAGGGGGCGCTACTGACCAACAGGGGGCGCTACTGACCAGCAGGGGGCGCTACTGACCAGCAGGGGGCGCTACTGACCAACAGGGGGCGCTACTGAGGGTGAGACCAGTCACATCGTTCACCTCCGCGCATTGTGTTCGGCTCAGCTGTGTGTGCATGGATCTACAACCCCACCCAATGAAGAAGGACAAGACCAGGCAGCGACACTGCGAGAATACACCACGAGAGGAGGTTTAAACGATTGTCATTCTTATAATAACACTGGAAAAATATTACAACAATCTGCGACCGTTCAAGACCCGAAACCGAGACTCCGATCTTCCACATCCGTCCATCTGTCACGGCGGCGAAGAGTCAGCTGATATTCTGCTGCTCTCACACACACACACACACACACACACACACACACACACACACACACACACACGCACACACACCTAGGCCAAACATGATAGCCCTGTTCAGTAAGCTCCTGGACTGGTTCAAAGCGCTGTTCTGGAAGGAGGAGATGGAACTGACGCTGGTCGGGCTGCAGTACTCGGGGAAGACCACCTTCGTCAACGTGATAGCGGTAATGATGTGTTTAATGTCCCAAGCCTCTGTGTCTATGCGATGTGTCTGTCTGTGAGTGTGTGACTGTGTGTGACTGTGTGACTGGTGCCAGTAGGGGTCCAGAGGAGAGGAGAGAGGGTCCCGGTGGTCCCGTGGTTGACACGCCGCCGCTCCTCCCAGAATTACAATGTCGCAGCATTTATTTGTAATCAAACGCTTTTTATTATGTTATTTTTCTCAGAGACCCCAGAGAGCACAAACAGAGTGTGATGGCACAGTAAGGGGCCTCTAGGTCCAATAGATCGTGACGTTAGAATTATAAGGTTCTATCTCCATGTTTGGTCAAAATCGAGTTTTTTTTTTTTTTTTACATAATCTGATCCATTAGGTGTTCATTAATGCCTGTGTGGTGTTATTTTTAAAATGTTGACATTTTTGAGTTAGTAATTCATAAAATACAAAGGTTCCATCTCACAGAACATAATGGAATGTCAAAACTTTGACGCTCAATATCTCTGAACTACCCTAAACGGAGATAGAACCTTCTCATTCTAAACGGAGATAGAACCTTCTCATTCTAAACGGAGATAGAACCTTCTCATTCTAAACGGAGATAGAACCTTATCATTCTAAACGGCGATAGAACCTTATCATTCTAAACTCACGAGATGTCATTGTGAATAGGAGTAGTGGGTATATGGGGGTATATGTGCCTTTATGGATTGAGGAATTGGGAGACTGTCTGTTTGACATACCAGTAATGATGACGAGAGTCACACAGTGACCAGTCCAGTTTAGATGCTGTGGTGTAGTGAAACAGCCCCCAGACCTCCAACCTTCAACCTGGCTGGGATCAACAGTTATCTCATTGTACACATTCACGTCTGTGGAAGCCTCATGCCTTACACACACATAACCTCGATGTGTTTTTTTCATCCAAATCCACCCAGGAATGCTCAAACCCCCTTGGATTAGGTTGGATGTGTGATTAGGACGACTCTCTCAAGGAAAACAATGTAATCCCGTGGCGACATCCATGGGCTGTTCGGGTTATTTACTGTGACTTAGTTGTTCCGTTCTTCTGTCTGTTTCTCAATCTGGTGTTTCGGTAACAAAGTAGCAGACCACTTGTAGACTTAAAAAAAAGAGGTATAAGAATAGCCTACGAATTCATATTTTGTAGGTGTAACAGATACAGTGTGTTTACTTCTTAAATAGTAGTCAATCACTGCATAACTACAAAGGATCTCCCCACACCTTTTTTTTCCAGGTAAGAGTGGCTGCTGGATTTGATTTCACTTCCCTCCTTTCTGTTATTTGTTGCACTGTATCTAACCCTATTATACTTCTGTATCTAACCCTATTATACTTCTGTATCTAACCCTATTATACTTCTGTATCTAACCCTATTATACTTCTTGTGAATACTCGACAAAGGGTCAGTTGTACCCTTGTTAATTCCCTACAGTATGGCTGTAGGCCTAACTCAGTTACCTGTCCGTCCGTTACAACATCTGCTGAATCAGTTCACCACCAGACTCGTTGTGACCCGGCCTCTTTTGACCTCTGAGGGGTTTTGAGGATGAGGATGAGGATTTGTGGGATTTGTAGTGAAATGACTAGAGAGGCTACATGTACAGGTCTATACACAGATGACCTTCTTCTGCACAGCCTGGTTTTATGTGTGCTCATAGACAGAGGCAACACTCATCAGCAGGTCTGCAAATGGTTGTTTTCTAAGAGGGATACCAATATAATGTGTGTGTGTGTGTGTGTGTGTGTGTGTGTGTGTCTTCAGCCAGCTAACACCGGTGCTGATGAGTGTTGCCTCTGTGTCTATGAGCACACATAAAACCAGGCTGTGCAGAAGAAGGTCATCTGTGTATAAATTCACACCTTTAGAGAGCTCAGAGCACATAAATTAAACCTGGGCTTTGCCTCCAAGCCTGCTCCAGCAGCAGCTCCAGATTTAGCCCGGGGAATAAGACACTCTCTCTTTACAGAGGCACAATACCCACCTACTTCTGGTGGTCCCAAGATATAATGATACTAGAAATTAATCAGGTTCAAAATTAGTGGCAGTTGTGTTGACAAACAGGTTTATTCAATATTTATGTCAGTCATTCCCAACCGAATACATTTCCAGTCGAGTGATGATAAAATCACTTGGTAAATCAACGTTTTGTCATTGACTAGGATTCAATGGTTAACACTGCCAAGTCCCCACCCAAACCCAAACTGTTCAGAGCTCAATGTGAAGTAAATGCTAATACGTCGAGCACCATATGTGCTATGTGGCACCATAGGTCTCTTAATTTGATAGACTTCCCTTATCGTAGCTGTATCGTAAGTGTAGTAGGCAAGGGACTCTATTGTGGGTGTCAAAATAATACACAGGACAAGATCATTACTACAAAAGTAAAACTGGCTCAAACTACATGGCATATCTGACCCCGTATCTGTCCTAAAATGTGACAAAATGCTGGATCCTTAGATCCAGACCCATGACTTCCAATGTGTTAATGTGTCAAAATACACTCATCTATTGAACAGCCACTCCCATTACTTTATTACCGTCATTCTCAGAGATATAGAGACATAACGAAACCAAGTCAATTCCACAATAGAACGAGAGCTCACGATAATATAGCAGTATTATAATATAATAGTAGTTCCAGTCACATGGTAGCTTTATGAGACGACTTAAGGTGATCTTAGTACACTGAAGATATTTTTCAGGAAGCACTTCAAGGCTTGACAAGCCGCTACCACAGGTGGTTGTTAAGCGGGGCTGTGATGCTGTTTCGTTGGGAGAGAGTGAGCAGTAGAGAGTGTGCTACTGGCTCTCGGCCAGCCCCCCCCGCAGAGTGGTAGACAGCGTTATGGGGAGGTGACTCATCATTTGTTTGTGTCGTCCTTCCATCTGGACTCTTAGCATGACGGCTCCTCTGTCTCATCCTTCTGAAAGCACTAAACGGCGAGTAGGCTGTTAACTGTCTGATAACTGTTTGTTTTTACGACTGTCAGCCCCGGAGGAGATCTCAGAGGGTACTCAAAGGCAGTTTGGCGAAGGATAGAGGGGGGGAATGCAGCACAAGCGTTTAGCGATACATCTTAGATGGGTGTTTGCTCCGAATCCTAGGGATGCCACTTCTTAGGGATGCCACTTCTTTTTGGGATAGCACTTATAGAAAGAGATGTAATGTTGTGGGTATAAATGTTCCATGTCCAAGGTTAACTCGTCCTCAGGGTATTGCACACAGCACATGTAAGCCCGGAGAAACAACTCAAGGGGCGGGTGGGTGCTGTGGAAGATGGATGATGCGAGCTCAAGTTTTTCTGTTAAACGAAGGCCAGATTTGAAGCGTTCTGGCTGAGCAAGTTGGGGCAGAAGTGTCTGGGAGCAGGAGAGGAAAAGGTCATCATGTCAGTCAGGTGTATGTTCCATTTCTATATCCAGGATGCTGTGAGAGCTCCCTCTCGTGTGTGTGTGTGTGTGTGTGTGTGTGTATGTGTGTGTATGTGACTGTGTATATGTATGTACGTACGTACGTATGTGTGTGTGTGTGTGTACCCCCCCCTGTGTGCTTGTCTGTGGCCTGTGTAATATAGAATGAGTTCGGCTACCCTACAATAAAGTGCTGAGACCCAGTGAACAAACCTAGATAAATCCCAAACCCTTTATTCCAGCCACAGCCAGTGAGCTTCCTGCTTATTGGCAGACAACCCCGGTATGACCAACCAATCAATCGGCTCCATGTGACATAGAGGCACTGTGACCTCAGACCTGGAGGTGAACACGGGGACCGTCCTCGACAGTGTACTTCCTGTACTCATGGATACTGTTCTGTCAGTTGGTGAACTATGAGGATTATGAAGCTTTTCCCATTTCTTGAATTGTTGCGGCGGGTCACGTGACTCCTCAGTTCCATTCAGTTGAATCAAACCATCGGTTTGTCAAACATTCTTCTGACTAGTAGAGGCTTATTTTATTATTAGTAATAGTCACAGAAGAATCAAAAGAGACGCGTCAAAACCACCTTTGTGATCGACT
>NC_137691.1:11038790-11066290 GCF_963989245.1 Nansenia antarctica | reverse complement strand
CCTGGCTGGTTTTGAGTGTGATCATGGATATCTATAGTACCTCGTTTTTGTTCAGTTAGTTAGTATAGTACTATTTAATACAGTTACAGTTACATTTACATTTTTTGGCATTTAGCAGACGCCTTATTCCAAAGCGACTTACAATCGATACATTTGACTAAGCAGGTGAATCATCAATTCACCAGTCGTAGCAGGAAGAGTAAATCTAGCTCAGCCCACGGGCCATTGGCAGTCGTCGTGATAGAAGAAGATGAACAGTTGAATATGATTCTGTTATACAGTTGAACACACTGGTATGTGTTTTCTAGTTGTCTATGAATAAAGCCCAGTGCCTCATCTAGGACACAGGGTTGTAACAACATGTTTCCTGAGGCTTTACTGAGGGAGGGGAGATGGATACGCTAGGTCAGAGACTAGCCACGCGCCACACATCACTTCTGATTAGCTGCCTTTTGTTCCCTGTCCGGCAACATTCTCATGTCGATAGATTGATCTAGATTGAGCTACTCTGTTTGAGAACCAGGGGGGTATTCCATCAACGTCGCTAAAGGAAAATCCAGGCTTATTTTGATCAATCTTGCGAGGGTATACAATAATTATCTAGTGGATAGTCTTTTTTGTTTCCCTCCAGATATTTCAGATAACTATCATAATTACATACGGTTATGTACCAAGTATTACCAATTTATAAGTTCCAAAAATTCAATTGATTGATTGATTGAAAACTTTATTAGAAGATTTGCAGAAGTAGGTACATGAAAGTACATATTACATACAAGGTCAACTAACAGGATAAAAACCCAAGAAAGCCACTGGCTTATTTCAATTGGGGTCCTTGATTCTCAATTCATCGTTACATGTAAGACAGACAAAAAAAAAACTAGTACTATCTACAAGATAATACAGACAAATAACTATTACTATCTACAAGATAAACATACATCCATCATGGGAAGAACAATACAACAAAACATTAGGTATGTACAGCGGGTAGGACAGGTGGGGACATACACCACAGGTGGGGGCGGGGGACAAAACACAAAGTATGTACAGTGGGTAGTTCGGGTCTTTTAATCAGATTTTTGATTTAGAGGGTCCAGTTACGGATTGCAGCCTCCTGTAAATGTTTTTTGAGAGTGGTTTTGAAGGTGGGCAGTGTTTTGCACTCCTTTAAGATTATAGGAAGGGCGTTCCACATTTTTACTGCATAGTTTGCAAACGAGTTTATCCCCTTGTTTGTGGTGCAACGCGGTTGAACGTGGTTCGTGGAGCTTCCTCTGGTATTGTATGTGTGGACGTTGTTCACTTTTTGGAAGTATGTTGACAGGTACTTGGGTGTCTTTGTGGTGTAGCGTATCTTGAAGACCAGGCCCAGTGCAAGCTGCTGCACTCTGTCAACTACTCGTAGCCAATCAAGGCTCAAAAAATGAGCAGCGGTTAGATGTGTCCTAGGGTAGAGGCCTAGCAGAAGCCAGAATGACAGTCTTCCACTGTTTACCTCTGTTCTCCTGGAACGTAACACGGGCAATAAAACATCAGCAGAATATCAAGGGCAGAAAGATGATCTGAATGATCTCTCTCCCCCCCCCCCTCCCTCAGGTGCTTGTACTGGGGAACAAACGAGATATAACAGGTGCCTTGGATGAGAAGGAGCTGATTGAGAGGATGTGAGTATGGCGTTTCAGTGACTGTTCTCTTTGTGGAAAGATAATGTGTGAAATGTGAATCTGTGAGATCTTCAATTCAATATCTTTGAATTCGATTGCCACTAGAACTTGTTCTTCAGCTGTGAGCTTCTTCCTCTAATCCCGCCCCTCCTCTTCCTCCTGTAGGAACCTGTCAGCCATCCAGGACAGAGAGATCTGCTGCTACTCAATCTCTTGCAAGGAGAAAGACAACATTGGTGAGAGTCTGTCTGTCTGTCTGTCTTCAGGCACACTGTCTGGTTATACTTTAACTTTACAATGTTATACCTAGGGTTATAACAACTGATCAATACATGTGTGTGTGTGTGTGTGTGTGTGTGTGTGTGTGTGTGTGTGTGTGTGTGTGTGTCTGTGTCTGTGTCTGTGTCTGTGTCTGTGTCTGTGTCTGCGTCTGCGTGTGCGTGTGCGTGTGTCTGTGTGTGTGTCTGTGTCTGTGTCTGTGTCTGTGTCTGTGTCTGTGTCTGTGTCTGTGTCTGTGTCTGTGTCTGTGTCTGTGTCTGTGTCTGTGTCTGTGTCTGTGTCTGTGTCTGCGTCTGCGTCTGCGTCTGCGTCTGCGTCTGCGTGTGTGTGTGTGTGTGTGTCTGTGTGTGTGTGTGTCCTCTCACAGACATCACACTACAGTGGCTGATCCAGCATTCTAGAACCAGGAGGACAACATGAGGACTGAACACTGACCCGCGTGGACCACTACCCGAGACCAACCACACCCACACTTCTCTCCTCCCTCCCTCCCTCCCTCTCTCTCTACTCCTCCCTCCCTTTATCACCCCCGAGTCCAGTTTGGTCCCTAGTCCCTTCCTCTAGTCTAGCTCCTCCCCCATCTGTGTTCACAGATCTGAATAGATTGGATTAGTTGTAAGCAAAATGCCGGGACCTCCACTCAATCTATTAGGGGCTAGGTGGGCTATCACCATATCGCTTAAAGCTATGCAGTCTATTCATATCTGTGAACACTACATGGGGGTAGGATCCTTTAGATAGGCGCTGGAGGCAAGGGCTATCCTTCATCTCTAAATTTTCATCCTCCACTCTCCCTCTTAGCCAGCCAAGATCCCTCCATTTTACTCTTGGAAAACAGTCCCCTCCCTCTTCCCGCCCCCTATGATTCTGTTCTTGTAAAGAGTGTGTGAAATATTATGATTTGCACTGTTTTGAATTGTTTTGTTTTCTACCTATATGCATTTTTTACGCCATGTACTTCAGACTGGATAAAGTTAAACCTTGACAGTCACCGATCGCCTAGCTCTTTTTTTTCATCGACCGTTGCCGTTTCAGTTTTTTTGATACTTGTACAGTGGGGTCTCTTATCGATGAAACTAGCTTTAGTTGGGGGAGCTAATGTATTTTGACTTGTTGAAATGGAGAATGATTCAAGTGAAGTTGCCTGTAGTACAAACATACTCACACAAACACTTACTATCTTACTAACCTTCACCATGAACTACATGAAGTGTCAACTTCAGTAGCAAGATGGTGGCCATTGTGATTATTTATCTGATCAGGTGATCAGGTCTGGCCAATCATGCTCAGACAGAGTAATTCCTCCTTTTCTTTAGCGATTATTTCTTCTTCTTTGTAAATGTTTTTAACTTCAATATGAAGGACGATACAGCAGTCTTCTCACAAGTTTGCAGAACAGACATCATAGTACGTTTGGTTCGTGCGACGAAAACAAAAAACTAGTCTCATTCAGAGCTTTGAGAATAAGAAACTCAACTAAATATGAATCTCGATGCTGCTCTTTCAACTCTCCTCATCAGTCTGTTTTTTGTGTGTTTGAAAAAGAATTAATATAAGATTGATATCACAAATGCTTATTTGAGGTAGCCTTTGACCTTTGCTTATCATCAGCAAAAATGACACTTTGGGAGAGGTTCTTAAATGTTTGAGGTATCCCAATGTAATTTAATGATGATTAAACCTGTGTATTATGTTTGAGGCCATATTTCTGAATTTGTTTTTTACATTTGCTTTTCTGTTGTATTTCAAGTTAACAGTGGAAACAATGCAATATTGAAACCATGTTTTAAAACATATGTCATTGAGCACAGTTATGAGGTACGGTAAAGCACACAGTTATCGATTATCTTATGTTTCCTTCATGTTGTGTGTCTGTTTTTTCTTTTTTTGCAATATCCACAGTACCTAGCGGAAACTCACTCTTGTATCTGTCCCACTTTGTCCCCCTTGCAGATCTGAAAGGACCAGAGAATAATCTTTCTGTCATAAATGTTCTCCTACCTTTTTATTTCATTTTTATAAATGCTTTTAACACAGCCGTTGCTTGTGGATGGGATAGTGTACAGTACATCTTAAAAAACCGAACAAATCCCAGCATCAGGCAAAATGAATATGTTCGTTGGTATGATAACTTACATACTTTACTAACAAGCAGCTGTTATGAGCCACACAGATCTGTAATGACAGCTGTTGTGTCATCCTTATGACGGTCTTATGTCAGGCCCCTGCTGTTGAAAGGGGAAATCTGGGATTGGTACACTTCGTGAAGTGAATGACATATTAACAGTAATAGCCATTGATTCTGGAAGAATATAACTTACTCTAAATGCGATGTAATTCTAAACAAACACAGTGTAGCTTTTAAACATGATTAAAGCTATCACATGATCTCATGGATTGTTGGTCCCTGGCTACATTTCTCCTGCCCCCCCCCCCCCCCCTCATCCCTCAGATGGTTACCAAAAGAAGTGTTAAATAAAAAGTGTCTTTGGTGTTGTTTGAATCCCAGATTGCCCCTTTAAAGTAAAGTGTACTGTATATAGAGGTGGGATGGCCAGTTGAATCGTGTTAAATCAGTTCTTACTCCCCAATACCAGTATAATAAAGGTTACTCCTACTCAGCCTGCTATCAAACCACCAGCCTAATGAGTGAAGACAGGAGAAGACAGGAGACATGGTTAGACAGGAGAAGACAGGAGAGGACAGGAGACATGGTTAGACAGAGAAGACAGGAGACATGGTTAGACAGGAGAGGACAGGAGACATGGTTAGACAGGAGAAGACAGGAGACATGGTTAGACAGGAGAGGACAGGAGACATGGTTAGACAGGAGAAGACAGGAGACATGGTTAGACAAGAGAAGACAGGAGACATGGTTAGACAGAGAAGACAGGAGACATGGTTAGACGGGAGAAGACAGGAGACATGGTTAGACAGGAGAAGACAGGAGACATGGTTAGACAGAGAAGACAGGAGACGTGGTTAGACAGGAGAAGACAGGAGACATGGTTAGACAAGAGAAGACAGGAGACATGGTTAGACAGGAGGAGACAGGAGACATGGTTAGACAGGAGACATGGTTAGACAGGAGGAGACAGGAGAAGACAGGAGACATGGTTAGACAAGAGAAGACAGGAGACATGGTTAGACAGAGAAGACAGGAGACATGGTTAGACGGGAGAAGACAGGAGACATGGTTAGACAAGAGAAGACAGGAGACATGGTTAGACAGAGAAGACAGGAGACATGGTTAGACGGGAGAAGACAGGAGACATGGTTAGACAGGAGAAGACAGGAGACATGGTTAGACAAGAGAAGACAGGAGACATGGTTAGACAGGAGGAGACAGGAGACATGGTTAGACAGGAGACATGGTTAGACAGGAGGAGACAGGAGAAGACAGGAGACATGGTTAGACAGGAGAGGACAGGAGACATGGTTAGACAGGTGAAGACAGGAGACATGGTTAGACAAGAGAAGACAGGAGACATGGTTAGACAGGAGAAGACAGGAGACATGGTTAGACAGGAGAGGACAGGAGACATGGTTAGACAGGAGAAGACAGGAGACATGGTTAGACAGAGAAGACAGGAGACATGGTTAGACAAGAGGAGACAGGAGACATGGTTAGACAGGAGACGACAGGAGACATGGTTAGACAGGAGAGGACAGGAGACATGGTTAGACAGGAGAAGACAGGAGACATGGTTAGACAGGAGAAGACAGGAGACATGGTTAGACTAGAGGAGAAGACAGGAGACATGGTTAGACAGGAGAGGACAGGAGACATGGTTAGACAGGAGACATGGTTAGACAAGAGAAGACAGAGACATGGTTAGACAGGAGAAGACAGGAGACATGGTTAGACAGGAGAAGACAGGAGACATGGTTAGACAGGTGAAGACAGGAGACATGGTTAGACAGGAGAAGACAGGAGACATGGTTAGACAGGTGAAGACAGGAGACATGGTCAGACAGGAGAAGACAGGAGAGGACAGGAGACATGGTTAGACAGGAGGAGACAGGAGACATGTTTAGACAGGAGAAGACAGGAGACATGGTTAGACCGGAGAAGACAGGAGACATGGTTAGACAGAGAAGACAGGAGACATGGTTAGACAGGAGAGGACAGGAGACATGGTTAGACAGGAGAGGACAGGAGACATGGTTAGACAGGAGGAGACATGGTTAGACAGGAGAGGACAGGAGAAGACAGGAGAAGACAGGAGACATGGTTAGACAGGAGAAGACAGGAGACATGGTTAGACAGGAGACATGGTTAAACAGGAGAAGACAGGAGACATGGTTAGACAAGAGGAGACAGGAGACATGGTTAGACAGGAGAGGACAGGAGACATGGTTAGACAGGAGAGGACAGGAGACATGGTTAGACAGGAGAGGACAGGAGACATGGTTAGACAGGAGAAGACATGGTTAGCCAGTCGAACTAAAGGCTGGAGGACAATGGAGTTTATGTACTATGTCACTCCTCTGTCATTGGAGCTCTGTCAAGCCAAGAGAGGGGTGGCATGAAGGTCACAACCACTAGACCACATCACTACTACAAGGACGACAAATATCTCGTATACCGTACCTGTCTTCTGTGTGGCATAATGGCTGTTCTCGGCATCCTTTTTATTTTAAACTTTTTTTTCCCAGGAAAGTGTTTTTTCTTTTCTTTTCTTTTTGAGTCTAGCTTAACTGTTGACATGGCCAGCTTTCAACACAACGGTCAACAAGTGTCTCTACTGTCTTAAGAATCAACAATGACATTAAAGTGAATTTATTCAAAATGTCTCTTTATATTCTGTCATTTCTCGAGTGACAACTCTGTACATGCTGTAACTGTTGTTATCTTGAGATGATTTAAAATAAAACATATCCCACTAAGTGAGCATGGGTCTGAGGCATTAGTTTGAGGTGGAATGACTCACTAACTTAACTGGACTTGATTTGTTGGATTTTGAATCATAAACTGACAATCACATGCGTGCGCTTGTCGATGACCCATAGCCCCTTCATACTGTAGGCAGATGCACCACTCTGTATAATTTAAGAGTTGTAATGAATTATTTGTTAACATTTGGATCAAATAAACCCTAGCTAAGCTAAACTTAGCTAAACTTACCCATGCCCTTTCACAGTAATTCTCTGCTAAGGCCAGCAGAGGGCAGTATATGCTCACATTTTTTTGATGTCTACCTTTCTTTCTGGGAGTACTGAAAAGTGAGATGGGTGTTATTTTTCTTTTATGTCTTGGAATTCCCTCTCTCTCTCTCTCTCTCTCTCTCTCTCTCTCTCTCTCTCTCTCTCTCTCTTTCTCTCTCTCTCTCTCTCTCTCTCTCTCTCTCTCTCTCTCTCTCTTTTTTTTCTCTCTCTCTCTCTCTCTTTCACACACACTCACACTCATAATAGACTCAGTGTATTCTCACGAAACAGTGGAACACGTTAAGTTGCATTTATGGCTGCGGCCTTGTCAGTGTAAGGGGAGAAGGCAGACAAAAGAATGAAGTGACTGACCTATTACAAATCTGCCCCGCCACAGATGGGTGCAGTGAGGCTTTGTAGATGTATTCTATCTAGAACACTGGTGAACTTGTTCACAACTTTTCACCAGACGTTTCATCTACTTCTTTTGCTCTAAAAGACTGGCTTGTTGGACTGTCCCTCAGAAGCCCCCCCTTCAGTCTTGTTGGTTTTTCAGAGCCTAATTATGTCAAGCTCTGAGGACCAGTGAATAGACGCAGATGAAAGCATTGTTTGTGTAAGACTGAGAGTAAAGGACCTCAGTGTTGACTGTAGAGTTTTATTGATGTTTCCCATGTCCCCCCCTAAAACCCAAGCCAAACAGTCTCACACAGAGGAAGTGCCCTGCGGTCCATCACTGGTACCAACCCTGACTGGGAAAACAGCACCAGTCGCTCAAATAGTTCCCTACTGTGTGGACTCCCGTCCCGGTTCCCATCTCCAGCAGCGATAATGACAGAACCGCGATGGAGCCGGCCGGTCCGGTTCTGTGTTCTGGTGACAGAGAGGTCCAGAACCTCTCGACCCCTCTGGGAAACGAGCCCAGAGTTCTCCCCGGGGTTCTAGCCCCGGACCCTTTTGGAGAGCTGGACCCAACAGACTCTCGTTACTGTTCGCATTCTTCAGCAGGCCGGAATTGGCTGTTAGGGTGTCGCCGTGGTAACGTTAGATCAGATATGGGTATGGTCACAGGCTATATGTTTCCTGAACCTGCTGGGATCGGAGGGGGGCAAAGACAAACAGTCCTAAACACACACACACACACACACACACACACACACGCACACACACACACAGTACAGTACACATAGGCACACTCATACACACTCTCACACTGTCTCTCTCTCTCTCTCTCTCTCTCTCTCTCTCTCTCTCTCTCTCTCTCTCTCTCTCTCTCTCTCTCTCTCTCTCTCTCTCTCTACCAGCAGTAGCAGAGATAAGCTGGTCAGAGCCAGTATAATGTTATGCTGTGACGTCACTCTCCATGACACCCACCTCGTGCCATCAAACCATACAAGCTTTTTTCAGTTGGGTGGTACACAGCTACGTACAGTGGGAGGACCCACACACATACCAGGCTACAGTACACGCAAACATCAACAACATGTGTTGAATAGAATATGAATAGAGCCATGGATAAAGTGGCCATACGCATGAGCATAAAACTATGAATATAGGACATGCTCTTGTTTCCCTAAACAAAGGTGGTCCTTCTTTTAAGTTGGACAGCTTCACTGTTGTGAGAGAAGCAGCTTGGCTGTGATACAGTGGAGATGTGTGAGGATATGCGGCCGTTTGAATCCAGATGGCCAATCTAGGACACTGGGTGTGTGTGTGTGTGTGTGTGTCAAGAGTCTATCTGGGTTTTCTGTCCTTGTTTCCATTCCTGCAGAGAAGTGAAGGAGCAGAACAGGTGAAAGCACCTTTCTAATGGGCATCCACCATCTTGCTTTTACCTATCATCTGTTTTCAGATCATAGGTTGAGGACAACATGGCTGAATTCCAAACATTCTCCCTTTCCTTGCCCCTTGTTGATCTGAGAACAGTGATTAAAGGTGTAGTATGTCGTTTTAGACTTTGGAGTAGTGCTAAATGGCTGATACATCGGTCGTGACTCATGATCTTGAAATGAGACGCCATGATAAAGAACGTTCGATGAAGAGCACTGTTTTGGTTGAAACAAAGCTTATTCCACTCAACACCCAATGGGCGTAGGTGGGGCACACGGGATCACAGGGGGGGCTGGTGCCACCCCGTGTCACCCCGGTAGCTCTGCCCCTGCTACGATCGTTTCCACGGTCAAATTGACTCACGTTGACATTTTATAAATCACTACTTTGACGTGGTTTTCTACGTACGACACGGATAAGATCAAATTTGATCCAAAGTACTTTCTATAAATGAGGCCCCAGGTCCTTATTGATGGCAAAAGCTGGAGTTGCTAGCTCTGCAGGATAGCATCTAATTTCATACAGTCATAACAGTTAAATACATTTTCATAGGAGGTTTGGTTTGTGGTGATGGCCGAAGATTGATTGGTCATCTTCAGGTGCCTCCTATTTCCTGTGCACCCGAGTGTCACTTGGTAACTTTCCGTAGGTAACACTCCTTATATAATCAGTTATCCATTTATACAATTTTGATATCAAGCAACCTGGCAATAGTGACCTTTGCAATAGCTGGCAGGCATATTTCAATGCAGGCTCAATACATTTAACCATTTACGTACGTTTTTTTACTAACCATTTACTAAATTTGCTAATATATTGTAAATGCTAATTCACTGGTAATTATGACAAATGTGGTAATTAATCTACAATAGTGCCACTGTGAGAGACGGTTCTTTTGCTGTCGAAAAGCGACAAAAAAACGATCTTAGTCACCGGCTCCGAACTGGCCCTCAAATTGCCTTGGTGGAAAAGAGGCCATTGTTGACAAGTGTTTCCCGAGGCCTGGGCCCCCGGCGGCTACAACCTGTTTACTTGGAGAGTCAGGGGGAGAAACCCTCCCGAAAGCTTCATGTGGGTCACAGCACAAACAGAGGCTCCTCCACTGTGTCCCCCCCAGCCAGCCAGCCTGCCTGCCAGTGAGTTCCCAGGTTTGTCTGCTACTTTAATCCACTTAACCAGACACTTAAACCCAACCACTTCATCAACAATGCAGATCTGGGGTTGAAAATCTGGTCTGGCGACAACAGCGAGCGTGAGCAAGGAGAGAGAGAGAGAGAGAGAGAGAGAGAGAGAGAGAGAGAGAGAGAGGGAGGGAGAGAGAGAGAAGGAGAGAGAGAGAGAGGGAGAGGGAGAGGGAGAGAGAGAGAGAGAGGGGGAGAGGGAGAGAGAGAGAGAGAGAGAGAGAGAGAGAGAGAGGGAGAGGGAGAGAGAGAGAGAGAGATATATATAGAGAGAGAGAGATCAGGCCACTGAACCTTTCTGATTATTCTCCCCCCTTCCGGGCCCTCAGTCGAGGCTTGTTATATAGGCATACTTTCACGTGCAGCAAGTGCATGAGAGGTGGAGGGGGGAGAAAGAGGGGAGGATGGGGAGGCCAGGGGAGGTGTGTGTGTGTGTGTGTGTGTGTGTGTGGGTGGGGGGGGGAGGGGGGCTGGCCTAGCAGACAAGCAACCGAAAAGCCCATCTCTCCCAGCCCCCCGTCCGTCGTCATGGAAACCACAAGGAATCAAGCGGGTTTTGGGAAAGTGCAGGGTTTGTTTTGGTTGCTGTGCGCCCCTCTCCGCCCGTCTACTCCCCCTCCCCCTCCTCCTCCTCCTCCCATCCTTCTCTTCCCCCCTCTCCTCCCTCTGTTTGGTGACTGTGAGGGGTGACTTGAATGTGACGGTAGCTTGGCAACTCGACCGGTGGCTGACTATTGATATGCAGTGAGGGGGCTCGGGTTGGGGGGACAGGGAACAATGCTGTCCTTATAAGAGCGTCCCCTCCCCCCCTCCTCCCCCCTCCCCAGTGCCCAGGCAGAACTAAGTGGGAGGACAAATATTTCAGCTCAGAGAGCCGAGACACAACACAGGGGAGACCAGCCGTGGAATCCTCACTGTCTCTCACTGTGTGTGTGTGTGTGTGTGTGTGTGTGTGTGTGTGTGTGTGTGTGTGTGTGTGTGTTAGTGTGTGTTAGTGTGTGTGTGAGAGAGAGAGAGTGAGAGAGAAATTGTGGTGTGTGTGTCTGTGTGAGTGTGTGAGTGAGAGAGTTTGTGTCAGTGTGTGTGTGTGTGTGTGTGTGTGTGTGTGTGTATGCGTGTGTGCGCGCGCATGTGTGTGTGTGTGCGTGTGTGTATGTGGGCAGAGGTGGTGGTCTTGTAACTTCACAATGACTTGTTCATGCTCTGATAGATGCTTTCTTTCTATTAGACTTAGATTTTCCAGTGAAAAACAAGGCCCAACACTCTGTCTCTGTCTCACTGTTTATTTGCTATAACTGAATAGAAAGCATACAAAAATCCAATATACAGTCAATATTAAAATGATCTACTTCAAATACAAGTATGTTAACCTAAAATATACCATATAATTACAATATATTCACAGTGCCAGGGTACTTACCATTTTCATAATGTTATGCCACTCTTCACTAAACATTTGACCATTACAATACCAGGAAAGGAAAGTAAGAAATATTGTTTTTTACTTCTTGACAACATTTGTATGATTTGCCTGAGCTCTTGTTGAGGAAATGTTGATTTTGCTCGTGGGATAAACTTCCCTGTTATATTGAGAATAATAAAAAGCGTTAAATGTATTGAGCCTGCATTGAAATATGCCTGCCAGCTATTTCAAAGGTCACTATTGCCAGGTTGCTTGATATCAAAATTGTCAAAGTTTGAGCGGGCAGACAGTGTGTATGATATCACAGTCTCAGTATGTCATCTCACTCTGTACTGTGTCTCTGGAAGTCCTCAATATCTCAGGTCTCAGCAGGTTGGTTAACAAAAGATATGTACTAGTTGAACTTATTTGCTTCATTCATTAATTAACTGTACACAAACACACTTTTTCTGACGGGCAACAAGAGTGGTTGTAGTTTCCAGGCTTATCAAGCAAATCATGGATGAACTCTGTGTGGGTTAGTGGTTAGTGTTACTCTATTGTAATACGTATTTGTCTGTGTAGATTGAAGTAATGGAGAACTCTGGACATTATTAGTAGCCCTGTGGTACAGAATAACATACAGCTGGGTTTCTCAACTATGGGGCCAGACCCAGAACTATGGGGCCAGACCCAGAACTATGGGGCCAGACCCAGAACTATGCGGCCAGACGCAGAACGATGGGGTCAGACCCAGAACTGGGTCCAGTCATGTTGTATATTACAGCAGGTTGTGATATACCCCCCCACAAGACCAAACCAACAAAGAGAGTAAATAAAGGGTAATAAGGATAATCTCATTATTACAAATAGTACATTTACTTATAGTGGGTCATATTTCAGTGGGTAGTGAAATGGAAATTAAACCCTGAGCTAAACAACTAACTAACACCACTGAGGCGACAAAAAAGGATTGTTAAAACACTCAACCACGGGTCTGCACATCCTGTAAATATGACTGGTCTGCACCCTGCACCCCCTGTAAATATGACTGACCTGCACCCTGCACACCCTGTAAATATGACTGGTCTGCACCCTGCACACCCTGTAAATATGACTGGTCTGCACCCTGCACACCCTGTAAATATGACTGGTCTGCGGCCTGCACCCCCTGTAAATATGACTGGTCTGCGGCCTGCACCCCCTGTAAATATGACTGACCTGCACCCTGCACCCACTGTAAATATGAGTAATCTGCAATCTGCAGCCTAAATCAAGGAATCTTTACATCAAACATAAACAAATGTGTCGTGGGTGGTGGTGGGTGTTATGACGGTTCATGACGGGTACCATTGTAGCACATTCCTTTCTTTCTAGATCATTCTATGAGGGGTTGCCGGAGGGTTAGGGAGAACAGTTGGCCTACAGACGGCAGTCAGAGGAATCCGTCAATGGCTCTTTCTGTGGTTAATCATCACTAAAGAAAACACAGGATGCTAGAACACACACCAAGAATTATTCACAGCTAAGATGATTGTTATCTTTTTTTGTCACGATAATTGAAAGTCTTTTTTTGTCCTTCTGTTATCAAAAGAGGGAGTAAAAACTAAAAGTCAAGGAAAGCCCATTTTGAATTGATTCAGCTTTGTCCTCGCTTACAGCTGCACCCTTTGTGGTTTTGCATTGACGTCTCCGACGACTGACATCTCTTTTATGAATTGTCTGTCTGCACAGTGACATCATCACTCAAGACTCAAGTCTTAAGGATCTGAGGGACCGACAACAAAAGTCTCAAGAGGTCATACAGTAGTTTCTCTGTCATCACAAGTCTCTGGTCTCTCTCTCTCTCTAAAAATATCTTAACGTAAATAAAAAAGACTTCCTGGTGAAATAAAGATGAAATAAGTTTCTTTCTGAAGACCCGACACAAAGACTGAGGTCCGAAGATGAGGGATGGAGGTCTAAGGGCAGCTCGCTGGCTCTGTTCCCCACTGAGGTGGCACATGGTTGGGGGAGGGAGGGGACCTCAACAGGGGGTTCCAATGGCCAAGAGCGAGGAGCTGTCTTTAGCCTTGTCATAGTAGATGGCCGGCGTGGTGCCTGAGACTATCTTTAGCTTCTCGTCCTTGGAGGAGGAAGGAGAGAGGGAGGAAGGGGAGAGAGAGGAAGGAGAGGAAAGGCAAGAGGGGGAGGTAGAGGCTGCTGTAACAGTGGTGGAGGCGGAAGAGGAGGACGAAGAAGCTCCTTCGGGGAGACATTCCTCGCAACAACAACAACAACAGTCCATGAAGGCCTGGCCCAGCGACCGACACAGGCACAGCAGTAACACCGGTGTCGCCGAGCATCGCACAAACAGCAGGAACTGGCCAATCAGAGCCAGGAAGGCCTCGGTCCCCGTGGAGACCGGCACGGCGACGTACGCCAGGACGATGTTGCACACGTTCTCGGGGAGGTTGCACACGGCGTAGATGACGGCCAACGCCACCACCGTGGAGCTCAGCCTCTGGTCCCTCTTCTGCTGCTGCTTCTTCTTTGGGGACGACGACGAAGAAGAGGACGACGAAGAGGTGGAGGAGGAGGAAGGGCGCACGCCTTTGCCGCCGCCTCCGCCCTGCTTCTGAAGCGTCTGGGCCACCACGTGCCTCGTCACCAGCTGACAGGCGAGCGTGAACAGGAGCGGGAGACAGAAGAAACAGCCGAAGTACCACCACATCCGGGCTTCGTGGTAGGTCAACACCAGGGAGTAGACCGACTCCGGCAGGTCCAGGGAGGGCCGGCGGACACAGAGGTCCACCAGGACGCCTCCTTGGGTCGTCATCGGCCCGACGAGGGTCTCCTGGGTGAGCTGCCACAGCAGGAGCTCCGGGGCGGCCAGCACCATGGAGCCTACCCAGATGACGGCCAGCTTGGCTAGGATGGACTGGCAGGGCTCCACCCGGGGGCTGGCCTGGGCCTGCAGGGGCTGGGTGCTAGTGGCCGCGTGGAAGCGGTCGATGCTCAGGGCACACAGGCTGAACGTGGCCACGCCTAGAGAGGTCACCTGGGGGGGGGGGGGTGGTAGGAGTGAAGTGGAGAGAGAGAGTGAGGGGGAAAGGTGAGGGAGTAGAGGGAAGAAGAAAAACTATTTAGTGCATTGCTCATGTGTTATTATCTACCAGAGGTATCCTGGGTAAATAGATGGTCTGGGGAATTATAATATGCAAATGTTCCTCCTCAGCTTGGTAAAAAAGAGCCTAGACAGACATAGTATAATGATCATTAGAGGGGTCTGTCTGACCCACATCCCTTCCTCATAGAGTGTCTAATGACCTCAATTAGTCAAGCACACCCCTCCAGACAATTAACGTGAGGCGCTCGTTAGCATAACAAAAGGATAACTACGGGAACATAGGGAGGCTGGCAGACCAGGGTATTCTATAGGCAAGTATATACACAGACAGAAGTGCACATAGTGTAATTCGAGCTACTAACACACCCATTCAGTGATTAAGTAAGTCGCTTTGGAATAAGGCGTCTGCTAAATGCCAAAAATGTAAAATGTAAATGTAAATGTAAGTACAGTTTGAGTTTGAAAGACTGCAATGCCTCAACCAAATTGCCATAGTGTATTTGTAAATTTAAGATCCTTCTTGGAAGAGGCCAGGATGTGTTAACATTAGGCATCAAAGATGTATTTTAACCATCCTGTTCATTCATACAAGTTCCCCAGTTCAAATAGGTTCCCTGTCATGTTGTTACTGTCTGTCAGTATCACTCATTGTGTATGACGTACTGTCTGTTCAATAGTAACGTTCAAAAGTAATTCAATAAGTAAGTTAGTGTTACTCTATTGTAATAAGTATTTGTCTGTGTAGATTTAAATAATGGAGAACTCTGGACAGTATTAGTAGCCCTGTGGTACAGAATAACATACAGCTGGGTTTCTCCACTATGGGGCCAGACCCAGAACTATGGGGTCAGAACCAGAACTATGGGGCCAGACGCAGCACTATGCGGTCAGACCCAGAACTATGGGGCCAGACCCAGAACTATGGGGTAGTTCTAGAAATAACAGGAACACCTTCCCATTACGCAGCAGGTGTTCCAAACGGTGCAAACGTTTCTTCTTCTGCAAACGTGCATGCATCTGAGATCACTTGACGAGCGTGCAGTGCACCTAACGTACCCACGTGCGTAAAATAGGCCTCGTGACCTCGTGCGTTATGGCATTACCTCCATGTAGGGCACGAGCCGACAGGAGAGGTCCCCCATCAGCCGCGTCTGGGTGAGCTGGTTGAAGACCACCACCGGCAGGCAGAAAAACAGCACGAGGAAGTCCCACAGCGCCAGGCTGGCCAGGATGCAGTTCCACGCGCTCTTCAGGTAGTAGTCGTGCCACACGATGCACATGAGCGCGAGGTTACCGACGATGCCCACCGCGAACAGGATCAGCGCCAGGAGCATCACCGCGTAAGCCCCGTAGGAGTTGTCGGTGACCGGGTAGAGCGGGTTGTGGAGGAGCACCGTGCCCTGGTCCTTGGAGGAGTTCCCCCGGGGTGGGGGGGTACCCTTGGGCGTGGTGAAGTACCCCTGGGGGTCGTACGGTCTGGGGTGTCTGGGGTAACCGTGGGGAGGGTGCGGAGGCTGGTCCCTCTTCTTGGAGCTCCCATCCTGGGCGTCCCGGGGCATCCTCATCCTTGGATTCGCGTCGGATTCCTCCTGAGATAAAGATCGGATGAATCCCCCCATATCATCACCTTGAGTCTGATGTAGATCCACACCCGGGTCCGAATCCCCGGTCCCCGTGGCCGGTGCACCTGCAACACCGTCAAACTGCGCCCTTAGAGGTGTCTCCCTGTCCCCCAGGGTTAGGGCTGAGGACCCGGGGCCGACGTGACGGAGCTCCGCAGTCCTCAGGGAAAGCAGCAACAAAGCAAAAAGAAGAATCATGTTTTAAAGCGTTGAAATAATGCTTAAATGAATTTGTGCTGTGAAATCAATGCAAACGCGATGCAAACTGCAAGCTGCAGTCAACAACTGTTCTGGAAGTAGAAATCAGACAGTAGCCTATCACTCAAAAAACGCCGAAGCCGAAGTCTGATATCCATAAAGTGATTTAGAAGCGTTGATCAAAACCTCCGTGCGCTCCGCTGGTCCTGATGGAGAAGTGTTGAATGTCTGGGTTTGAACGTGGCCGTTATTCTGCACTACAGATGGAGGCGGCCACATGCGCCATCTGGTGGCTAGACAAGTAATAATAATAATAATAATAATAATAATAATAATAATAATTATTATTATTATTATAATAATAATAATAATAATAATAATAATAATAATAATAATAATAATAATAATGCATTTGATTTCTATTGCACTTATCCTTCCAAATAATCTCAGAGTGCTACAGAGTCAAAAACACAACAACAATAACAAAAAACAACCTAAAAACATAATAATAAGTTAAATAGTAGTAAAAACATAGTAAAAAAAGGTTTAGCAGTCAAAGGCCTTTTTGAATAAAACGTTTTTTTTTTTTAGGCCTGTCTTAAAAAAAGACCAGGCTCTGTACTGCCCTTAGCTGGCTAGGAAGGCTGTTCCACAGGCTCTGTACTGCCCTTAGCTGGCTAGGAAGGCTGTTCCACAGGCTCTGTACTGCCTTTAGCTGGCTAGGAAGGCTGTTCCACAGGCTCTGTACTGCCTTTAGCTGGCTAGGAAGGCTGTTCCACAGGCTCTGTACTGCCCTTAGCTGGCTAGGAAGGCTGTTCCACAGGCTCTGTACTGCCCTTAGCTGGCTAGGAAGGCTGTTCCACAGGCTCTGTACTGCCCGTAGCTGGCTAGGAAGGCTGTTCCACAGGCTCTGTACTGCCCTTAGCTGGCTAGGAAGGCTGTTCCACAGGCTCTGTACTGCCCTTTAGCTGGCTAGGAAGGCTGTTCCACAGGCTCTGTACTGCCCTTAGCTGGCTAGGAAGGCTGTTCCACAGGCTCTGTACTGCCCGTAGCTGGCTAGGAAGGCTGTTCCACAGGCTCTGTACTGCCCTTAGCTGGCTAGGAAGGCTGTTCCACAGGCTCTGTACTGCCCTTAGCTGGCTAGGAAGGCTGTTCCACAGGCTCTGTACTGCCCTTAGCTGGCTAGGAAGGCTGTTCCACAGGCTCTGTACTGCCCGTAGCTGGCTAGGAAGGCTGTTCCACAGGCTCTGTACTGCCCTTAGCTGGCTAGGAAGGCTGTTCCACAGGCTCTGTACTGCCCGTAGCTGGCTAGGAAGGCTGTTCCACAGGCGAGGCGCAGCGGGCAGAAGGCTCGGTCCCCCATGGTGCGGAGCCTGGTATTGGGGACCTGGAGTACAAGTACAAGTCAAGCAAGCAAGTAGATATTGTTTCTTATACCACATAGACTAATACATTTCCACGCAGAATAGACTAAAGGACTTGGAGGAGAATCAAGTGAGCACTTTTACTTGACTGTGTGTTGTGTATTTCCAGTTTTGATACAGGATGTATTCAACAGTATTAGCCCAATTCGGTTTTTAGAGAGCTGTGCACTCTTCAACAATGACCTCCACGATGTGCTGTCAAGCATTTCCCCAAGTGAACACATTGTGAAATCTGATACACATGCATGGCGATCAATGGGACATTCATTTCAACCACTGCTCTCTAGTCTCCCACATTGGCACTCTTCTATAGACTCTCATCTATAGTGAGCATTCATCACCCTGGTGATACTACACATTGGTGGTGGATGTGGTGACTCCTATATTCTGCACCCTGTCCCCTAGAGTATGCACTTGGTCACTCCCGAATGTATTTCCAATAAGATATTGGTTTACACCAATCGAATGCTCTGAAATCCAAAGAGGAGAGGAAAGAGGAGAGCACTTCATAAATGCAATCGGTGTAGTGTTACACGGGTCCATCACATGACATGACTAATGTCATCACTCACATGCCACCTTTACGCTGACTGGCCAAACCACAGAGTCAGGTCTACCCAGACAGATGATATCCATGGTCCACAGTATGAAGTCACAGGGAATCTGTCATCTAGCAGGAAGAACTGGGAGGCTCTTTCCAGGTAGGGATGGCTTTGTTACTACACGCACACACACACACACACACACACACACACACACACACACACACGCACGCACGCACGCACACATACACACACACAGGTAAATTGCCAATAGTGTACATACACATTCATAGTAACACTATACCCAGCTTCTGAATAGGCTAAACATCTGATTGAATAGGGCGTTTGGAACCCTCTCCATCTCTTTGTCAGGATTACCGGTACAGTAATTATGATATAATCAGTAATTATGATCACTATGAAATCTTATGAAATAAAAACCCTCACAGTGTAATATGGAAAGATAATCGTGCGTATCATCTTGTTCTCACGCCTCTTTTGGAGGTTTAGACAAATTGTTCTGGGGCCGTTTCATCTGAATGGAGTGCTGGCAGCCGGAGGTCACATTCTGATTGGCTTTGAGCAGATGTGATGTTTTGAAAGCAGTAACCCTCTCCCCTCCTTTTTTGTTGCTGTTGAAAATAGCAAATTCGTATGTGTGTGCCAATCAATTTAGCTAACATTACTAGCAAGATGTTTTTGAAAGTGGACATTGCTGAAGGGGTTTTATTTTTCCTGGAATTATCATTTGGTTGTTGGAACACTACCCACATGGCAGTTCTGAGTACATCTACACTCTACATTGCAAAACAAACAATTCTAAATGAGTAAAACACAATCATTTTTACTGTCTCATCCCATACATGCCATTCATCAGATACACTGGTTTCAGCTATTTTATAATTAACTGACAGTTAATGTTAATTACAACTTAGAAGGGAATGTTCTTTTTGGCAACAATTATATTTCCTTACTCAGCATGGGTTTGGGTGATTTGGGTGATTTGTCTGTTAAGAAATAATTAACCTGAACATCAATCATCTAGGTCATACACACACGTCATACACACCCACACACCCACACATGCTCATGATATGATTGTTTAACCATGGGGGAGTGGTTAAGGTTTGACTGATTTGCTTTTCCTTGTTCTATTTTTAGTAGTCAGGTTGTAAAACCCCCTATGCTGTTCATGGACTATATATAAGAATATGACTTATTCTTACCTGCACTTACAGGTAAGGAGACCATGAAACTGTGACGTGTATGGTGTGATACAGACTGATGATATGGGGGTAGTGTTAGCAGGAAATCTATTGTTGCTACAATGTGTGTGTGTGTGTGTGTGTGTGTGTGTGTGTGTGTGTGTGTGTGTGTGTGTGTGTGCGTACACATATGTGTGTGTATACTCCCTCCTTGTAGAAACCAACCTGGGGGTTTCAAGATACACCACAAAAAGCCAAAGATTCCCATTTAAGTCAAAGGTGACTAACTTACTGCTGTGATGCTTGTCCTAACACAGATGGTGGCTACATGGGTTTTAGACAATGATAACGTCTCAATTTTCTTTTTGAATATATATATATATATATATGTTACGGTACATGTGGGAATACGGTACATGTGGGAAAACTAGGGTTAGGGTTAGGTGCTACGTCGACTTGGTACATGCTGGCATGTCTAACCCTAACCGTAATCCTAACCCTAACCCTAACCCTAACCTTAACCCTAGCACCGTAGCACCTAACCCTAACCCTAGTTTTCCCACATGTACCGCATTCCCACATGTACCGTAACATATATATATATATATTTGTATTATCCTTCCTTCTCTCCTGCTTTTATTCATTTATTTAATCCATCCTAATTTTCATGAATCATACCTCATGGTCCATGGCACTCAGCATGGCCAATGTTGACACGTGAAGCAGAGCATTGTTGGTCATTATGCGATACCCTGCTATACTGTATATATTTCTATTAACAAATCCATTTTAAGTATGCAAATTGTGACATTTAAACCTATGACATTTAAACCAATCATGTTTATATCTCAGTAACTCCCAATGACTATGGGATGGTCGACCCCCTGATAGATTGTATTGCTGATATGAATGCATGGATGACACAAAACTTTCTCCAACTCAATCAAGAAAAAACGTAGGTATTGATCATTGGTGAGAAGGCTGGCAGAGAGAAATTATCTGCACATTTGAAAACACTTAAGTGCCAGGCCAGAAAACTAGGTGTCATAATTTACTCAGATCTTAATTTTGAAACCCATATTAATAATACTATAAAAACATCCTCCTATCATTTAAGAAACATTACTACGGTACAATATTTTCTCTCCCAGGCAGACACTGAAAAACGAATGCATGCATTCGTCACTAGCAGGCTAGATTACTGTAATACTCTCCTGACAGGTCTACCAAAAAAAGTGATTAGTTGACTGCAAATGGTTCAGAATGCTGCTGCACGTGTCCTTACAAGGACCAAACGAAGAGCACACATCACACCAGTCCTGAGATCACTGCACTGGCTCCCTGTCAGCTATAGAATAGACTTCAAGACTCTTTTATTAGTCTATAAATCACTCCACTGCCATGCACCCAAATAAATCATGGACATGCTTGTAAGATACACACCAGGTAGACCCTTATGGTCCAGTCAGTTGCACTGAACTTCTGATGGGCCAAGAGATATGGACGGTCAGCTTTCAGTATATATGCTCCTAGACTGTGGAACACCCTCCCTGAGAGCCTGAGATTGTCCAAAACTGGAAATATTTAAGCGAGACCTCAAAACCTACTTATTCAATCTCGCCTTTTGAAAATAGGGAGAAATTGAATTGAATTGCTTGATTATAGAACTAGGATTACTGTGCTGTTCCATCATAATTGCGCTTGAGATCTTCTGCTGACAGGAAAGAGGACCTGGGTGCTGATCGGGCACTGATAGCTGTCAGTGGCACCTGGACCAGTACCAGGACCGGCACCAGGCTGTACCTGGACCGACACCAGGTTGTATTGTTGTTATTGTTGTCGTGTTGTTGCATAATAACTGAGCTTGAGATCTTCTGTTGACAGGAAAGAGTACCAGGGAGCTGAAGTACCAGGCTGTACCTGCGCCAGGACCTGTACCAGGATCTGTGCCCCGTGCTGCATAAAGCAGTTTCAACGATGCAGAAATAACTTTAAATTATTTGTGGACAGTGTGTACACTGATAAGATGCAGGGATTTTTCCTGGATACACGGTGTACAGGTTTTTCGCCCTTGCTTGCTATGTGGTCCTCGGGCCTCTCCTCGGGGGCCTCCGGCCACCTCGCGTGCTTGGTCTGTTCTGCCGCTGGGGCACCTGCTTGGCTAACCTGGTGCGGGGCTATTATGGTCTGTGCTTGGTTGGCTGGGCCGGGTGTGCTGGTGGTGGGGCGGGGCGGGTGTGTGAAATTCAGGCACATCAGGATTAGCTAGTATAAAGCTATTTTCCAGTTTTTCTGTGTAGGAGGCAGGCTAATTTACAAGAAGTGCCCTCTAGTGATCTTTGTGTGTAAGTAGCAGATTACCATTGTAAAGAGGGAGGCGGCTCTAATAGTAGGTAAAATAGGCACGGCTATTCTAGTGTTAACAGCTTTGATGTAGTTACAAAAACATAACCACACGGGGTCAGTATAGATCAAAGATGCTATCTCTCTTTCCCTCTCTCTCTCTCTCTCTCTCTCTGGGTTCATCTGAGGACACGCCACCTGTTGTTGAAGCGCTGCAGAGGAGAGAGAGAAGCTAAGTTCATGGCACATTGTCATTATACTCAAATATAGACAATGGTAATGCATTTAAAGACAAGAAAGCCTGCATTATAAAGTATATCATCTCATGATGATCCTGATATTATCAGCTATCAGTTGAAAGAAATGTCTCATAGACTGGCTTGTTATGAATTGATTTATAAGACACTATAAGGCATTATACATGTCATGTGCATGATGCAGTACATGTATGCGTTAACTTCATAGTCTTTGGAGTTACTAAAACACTCTGGGCACTATATAATAAATTATGACATAATTAATAATGAATTTAGATGTGATATATTCACAAGGGTGCCACAAAAATGAACTGCCTGCACTCTCCCCAAAACCTCGCATCTTAATACGTCCTAACATACTATCCATATCAATCATCACAACGACAACATGATGTACGTGATAGGGTGATAGGGCCTTTTCAGCCGCAGCCCCGTCCCTCTGGAACGCCCTCCCCAACCACATCAGACGGGCCATCATCTTTATTATGTTCTCTATATGTAAAGCACTTTGTGACCCTTGGTCTGGGAAAGGTGCTATACAAATACATTTTACTTACTTACTTACTTACTAACACCCTCCCAACATTTAAACAGGCCCTCAAAACCCACCTCTTCAAGCTTGCCTTCACCAGTTAACCCTCTCCCCCTGCCCTTCCCATGTGTCCCCAGCACTACCTTAATTAGGCCCTTATACTTTCTTTTATTTATTTTTATAAACTTTTTTTTTAGTAACTTTTTAGTATTACTACTCGATCTTTTCAGTTTGTAAAGCGTCTTTGAGTGTCTAGAAAAGCGCTATATAAGTCTAATGTATTATTATTATTATTATTATTATTATTATTATTATTATTACTTTGTGACAACATGCTTTATTTACTACCATGCTCGTTATTCTCTTGCAGTAATTGTGTAATATACATTTGTTTTTTAATATCACTGCTCCATTGTGGCTTAATTCCCAGCAAGTAATTGTTCGGGGAAGAAGGCAGTCTCTCTTAGGATTGTGCAAAAACCTGATAACCCTGGGAGACTTCATTGTTTGTTGTGTGTGTTTGTGTGTGTGTGTGTGTGTGTGTGTGTGTGTGTGTGTGTGTGTGTGAGAGAGAGAGAGAGAGAGAGAGAGAGAGAGAGAGAGAGTGAGAGAGAGAGAGAGAGAGAGAGAGAGAGAGAGAGAGAGAGAGAGAGAGGAAAAACCACGTAGCACTGAGGAGAATGTCACCAATCATCCCCTCTATTGTCTGGTGTCACAACGTTGGGGTAATGGCCTGACCCCCTCCCCATATTTATTTAGCTCTCCCCTATAAAACTGGTGAAACTGGATTCCCCAGTTCTCAGTTAGAAAGCCTTACATAACAATTGGCTGGAGTGATGATACACATCTCGTTATCCTGTGACGCAGCAGAACCTCATTGAGTTGGGGTTGATTCACCTGAAAAGACTAAGGACATGCAACCATGCATGAGATTAACCCCGCGACCTGATCCTTTCTATCTGGCCGTGCAAGTGAGGACGAGAAGACGAGAGGCTTAGGGACACTTCTCTCCATCCTCACTCTGACCTTTCACCTCTTAACCGTACCAACAGTATATTGAATGATGTGTCCTATGAGTAATCTTGTCCTGATACCTGAATATCAGGTTCAATCCCAGACCTAATGTTGTCTAGGCTTCAGCTCAATGGGCTAAAGCAGTCTTTTCATTGACATTGCAAGTCCATCTCATCGATCTAATGACAACAACCCTGCTAACCTAAATAAGGCATTCTTTTCTTTTGAAGAGAGAAATGAGAAATGCTCGTCTCTGCTACATTTGTGCGATATCGATTATAGTGATATTGTGTCCAGCTATGTTATACTTGGATATCGTACTGTGATTTTGCTGTGATTTTTACTGTGATTTTGCTTTGCGCTGAGGTTTTGTCACCGTAACCGCAACCCTAACCCTAACCTAACCCTAAACCTAACCCTAACCCTGACCCTGACCCTGACCCTGACCCTAACCTAACCCTAACCCTAAAAACAAAACAACTAAAACAACAACAAAAAACGTCATGCGAAGTGAGATATGATCAGACCAAACCATACCATGGAGAGATGATTATCTGATGAATTCCACAGGCATAGGGAGATGCTGAGAAGTGAAAGTAACAAGTGATAGTTACGCATCGATAGTGTGCAACATTAATCCGATTAGGTTTGTCTGACTCTAAATCAAAACAAAATATTTTGTCTAATTATCTCCAGCTTCAAATCGGATGGAAACCATCAATGCAAATTCTATGCCACTCTATTATTACCTGTACAACTTGCACTCCTAGGTTGAAAAGTCAAACTTCATCAGTGGACTTCTACTGGAGTGAGCGTGACATTTACTCTCCCGCGACTGGGCGTCACAGGTGATGACGGTAACAGAATGGGTTCTGTGTGTCTCGGTCCGTGGAGCATGGCACTAACAAGGCTTAGGTTGTTGGATCGATACCCACTGGAACCAAACATAGTATAGTTAATGTACATCATTTAGTTTAGTTTATCAGGATCCCCAGCAGCGACTCTTCATCTTATATCCTTTACATAAAGGAGATTATTATTATTATTATTGTTAATAATAATAATAATAATAATAATAATACATTAGACTTATATAGCCATTTTCTAGACACTCAAAGACGCTTTACAAACTGAAAAGATGGAGTAGTAATAATAATTTAAAAAAATATATATATTAAAAAAAAGAAAGTATAGGGGCCTAATATTAGTGCTGGGGACACATGGGAAGGGGAGGGGGAGAGGGTTAACTGGTGAAGGCAAGCTTGAAGAGGTGGGTTTTGAGGGCCTGTTTAAATGTTGGGAGGGTGTACGCCTGTCTGATGTGGTTGGGGAGGGCGTTCCAGAGGGACGGGGCTGCGGCTGAAAAGGCCCTATCACCCCAGGTCCGGAGCTTGGTCCTGGTGGTCTTGAGCGTGGTTTGGTCGTCAGACCCGAGGCAACGGGAGGGGGTGTGGAGGGGGACGAGGTCGGCAAGGTAGGAGGGAGCGAGATTGTTGATGGCTTTGTAAGTGGTGAGTAGGATTTTGAATTGGGTCTTGAATTTGACCGGGAGCCAGTGTAGGTTTTGGAGGACAGGGGTGATGTGGTCACGGCAGCAAGTGGAGGTGAGCAGACGGGCAGCAGAGTTCTGGACATATTGGAATTATCACACACATACACACACACACACACACACACACACACACACACACACACACAGAGACACAATCACTTGCATTATCACTGCACTGCAACACACATATGTTTCCAAAAGCATGGTGCCATTTGTCTGGCATGTGTGTGTGTGTGTGTGTGTGTGTGTGTGTGTGTGTGTGTGTGTGTGTGTGTGTGTGTGTGTGTGTGTGTGATAATTGGAATTATCATACACACATACACATTTTCATGTTAACACATGTGAGTGTGTGTGTGTGTGTGTGTGTGTGTGTGTGTGTGTGTGTGTGTGTGTGTGTGTGATAATTCCAATACAAATTAAGTCAACTGAACTCTGGTGGTGGCAGTTGCATATGGTGTTGGGAATTACATATTGTATTTGCGTAACATAATTCCCTTTTCAAAGCTCAGTTGATCATATCTGACATGACTGATTAACTACATTTTCATGTTAACCACTAACAAGTTCCCATGTCATGCCAGCCAAATGCCACCATACCAGCAAAAAAAAAAAAACACATAATCCACAAACTGGAAAGACGCCAAGCATGATTAGGCTTTTGGAAACTATGTGTGTTGCAGTGCAGTGATAATGCAAGTGATTGTATCTATGTGTGTGTGTGTGTGTGTATGTGTATGTGTGTGTGTGTGTGTGTGTGTGTGTGTATGTGTGTGTGTGTATGTGTGTGTGTGTGTGTGTGTGTGTGTGTGTTTGTGTGTGTGTGTGTGTGTGTGTGTGTGTGTGTGTGTGTGTGTGTGTGTGTGTGTGTGATACTGATCACATTCTTGCCTGATGGGAGCATCTCTTCTTTGGCAATGGAAGGTTTGGCAATGGCACCAAAACCTCCCACAAAAATGTCATCACCCACAATAACAACTTCTATCACCCACAATAACAACTAAGCTTTCTGCTGAGTAACTGCACACCACGTGGTGACCCTGTAGGCATTATTAGAATGACAAACTGTTGGAATAAATCCTAAAAAAATAATAAAAGAGCAACAAGATGAATCTTAAAATAACATTAAATAACAAGATAATCTGAACTAAACATGTTTTCAGCCTATTTGGGTGACAAGGGCCTACCATCTTGATTAGAGGCCAGTAATACCTCTAGTAACAGTTGTGACCCTAACCCTAACTACAAATTGCAAACATACTATGGACACAATGTATAATTCACGTAAACGTCTTAGTTAAATGTACATTATATGTACAGTACATTGTAATTCAACGTTGAGTGAACTCAATCAGATACATTGAGGGATAATATTCTATAACATTATATTGACATAATGTTACCCCAAAGTTATTGAAGCCCTCTGCTCTGCTAGGGCAAATCTGACGACAACCTGCACTGAGTGTTTGACACTGGCAGACTCAATGGTTTAGTAACTGTCAGACTATGTGTACTTTCCCAATGACCTGTGTGTGTAGTGTGTACATTCTGCGCTGGCTCGTTAATGTCGCTCACCACACCTCAATGGTTCACACACTTAGGGTATTTGACATGATTCACACACTCAAAGTATCTGACATGCTTCACAACCTCAGAGTATCTGACATGATTCACACACTCAGAGTATCTGACATGGATATCCTCTAAATGATGCTGTGGCCCTGCGGCCATGTTGGGAGCGACAAGGTGAGACTGTAATGAGACGAATGTGACGACAGGTAATGGATGGTTTACTCTCTCTCTGGCACAGACGCGCGCACACACACACACACACACACACACACACACACACACACACACACACACACACACACACACACATACACACACACACACACATACACACACACACACACACACACACACACACACACACACACACACACACACACACACACAGTATGTGTTTGAGTGTTTCAACACTATCTTATTTGCATTTCTATTCAAATGTTTCAAACCAGATCTATTTGTGTGTCCAAATCATTTGGGTAGCAAATTATTTGTTTTTGCAGTATAAATGATTTAAACTGTGGAGAGGCCAATTTTTTTTAAAAGAGAGAGAAAGAGAGAAAGAAAGAAAGAGAGAGAGAGACAGTAGAAAGAGTTAGAGAGAGTACACATTAAATAGGCCTATTTAA
>NC_137691.1:10966290-11028790 GCF_963989245.1 Nansenia antarctica | reverse complement strand
AAACAAGGGATTAAACTCGTTTGCAAACTATGCAGTAAAAATGTGGAACGCCCTTCCTATAATCTTAAAGGAGTGCAAAACACTGCCCACCTTCAAAACCACTCTCAAAAAACATTTACAGGAGGCTGCAATCCGTAACTGGACCCTCTAAATCAAAAATCAGATTAAAAGACCCGAACTACCCACTGTACATACTTTGTGTTTTGTCCCCCGCCCCCACCTGTGGTGTATGTCCCCACCTGTCCTACCCGCTGTACATACCTCATGTTTTGTTGTATTGTTCTTCCCATGATGGATGTGTGTTTTATCTTGTAGATAGTAATAGTTATTTGTCTGTATTATCTTGTAGATAGTACTAGCTTTTTTGTCTGTCTTACATGTAACGATGAATTGAGAATCAAGGACCCCAATTGAAATAAGCCAGTGGCTTTCTTGGGTTTTTATCCTGTTAGTTGACCTTGTATGTAATATGTACTTTCATGTACCTACTTCTGCAAATCTTCTAATAAAGTTTTCAATCAATCAATCAAAATCTCTCTCCCCCTCTCTCTCCCCTTCTCTCTCCCTCTCTCTCCCCTTCTCTCTCCCCTTCTCTCTCCCTCTATCTCCCCTTCTCTCACCCCCTCTCTCCCACTCTCTCCCCTTGTCTCTCCCACTCTCTCCCCTTGCCTCCCCTTGTCTCAAACTGTCCTCTCCTCTGTTATATGGTCCCCCTCTATTCCCCATCCTGTTTTATCTCTCACTTTGTTTTTTATACCTCACACGTGATCTCTGTTATCTCCCCTCTCACCCCCTTCCTATCTTTCTCCCGCCCTCAGGCCTTTCTCTCTTCCAATCTTCCTCCGCCCCCCTCTCCCTCCATCCCTCCCATTTCCAGTCACCAGTCATAACGCCTGATTGCTTTGGCTCAGTGGTGATATGAATGAGGCTGCTCCCTTTCTCTACGACTCTCTTCAAACACCAGCCCTTCCTACACAGCACTTGTTGCCATGTGTTTATGGCTCTTACCGGTAACTGTACTTTATTACTGGTGGCTTCATGTGAGGTGCTGTTGTGTGCAGGGACACAACGTGTTGGCCTAGTGATCAAACGTGATTAGCAGGATGTGTTGTTTTGAAGATGAATAGAAACTCAACTACATCAAGGACTCAATGGCCATAGGCCTATTTCTGTAAATACTAAGTATTTAGTATTAAGATTCATGATGTTGTAATATCTTGTATAATTGTGGATGTTCTTGAAGTTCTTGTTGTTTTTTGACAGTTAAAAGAATAGTTTAAAAAAATGTGTCACATACTGTATCTTGATGCTGGTCAGATGTTGTCTGACCAGTAGAGGCACCATCTGTGAAGCACTGTTATTAGCTGTTGTTCCATTTGCCACAGCGACTGAGACGTTAGCATAGCTTCAGCTAGCAGTTTACCTTTTGCACCGAATGGGCCCAAATACAGGCCCAATCTCTGCTTTAATGTGATTATTAATATCATTATTGATTGGTTATGTGTAGTATGTTATTCTGAACTATGATCTAAGCGCGGGGTAGTGGTGGTCTAGTGGATAGTGAGTTGGACTTGTGATCGGAAGGTTGTGAGTTCAAATCCCGCCTGAAGCCACACCACTACTAGTGTGCCCTTGGGTAAGGCACTTAGCCCTCAGTTACTCCAGGGGGAATGTCCCTGTAATTCGTAATTGTAAATCGCTTTGGATAAAAGCGTCTGCTAAATGGCAAAATTAATTAATTAATTAAAAATTAATAAGCGTATCCACACAAACTCCAAGGTTTTACCTATCAAGTGGCATCCTGCGTTTGCAACTGATCATCACATTTCTAATGTTATACTGTAAGCAGCTTGGTTTTAGGTCCTTGGTTTTAGGCGGAAAGTAGTCAAATAGGGCTTTCAGCAGAAGACAATCTAGCCCAACAGCATTGTCTAAATACGTCTACTTACAATATAAAAAAACAGAGAATAACCTTACTGTATGCTTTTTGGTGGAGACTACGGTTTTATGGTAAACGTTTATTTTATTATGTTTCTGTTTTTACATAAGAAAACATGTTTTGCTCTAGCTACACAGCTTGCATGAACATGTAGGCTTGGGAGACACAGTTTCGTGTGTATTTCATGTATTCATAGAAAACATTCCATCAATATGTTATTTTTTGGCAATTTGAGTAGATGTATGTGTGTAATGCAGACAATGCTGTTGAGTTACATTAAGAACCTATGTTAAACGGCTAGCCGAAGCTATATGCTACATCCCGGCTGCTGTTGCAAATGGAAGGACAGACGCTTCACAGATGGTGTTACTACTGGTCAACAGACCACCTGTAAGGTATGTGAAAAGATACCAAATTATGAGTCGCTTTAATACGATCACTTCAATAACAACAAGCTTCTCCACCATGGATTTGAGGTGGCACGTTGCTGCTGTCAACCTGAGGGACATAGGAGCCATTAGAGCATTAGACCAACCAACCAAGGTCACCTGAGGGTAATAGGAGCCATTAGAGCATTAGACCAACCACCCAAGGTCACCTGAGGGTCATAGGAACCATTAGAACATTCCTAGATCATTTTGTCATGGCCGGAGCAATCAGCCATCAGGTATACAAACACACTGTAGAAATAAAGGAGCCACGAAAGGTACAAAGTTCACTGGCTTGACCAGGATGCTAGTGACTGTATGGCTGCACGTGAATGACTAATGGGAGTCAGTATCAGAATAAAGATGTTCAAACACTCCAATTGATTCTAATGAACACATTCACGAAGTGCATCTCCCTAAAAGTTCCTTGAATAATGTCAACACATTTGATATTTGATTTCATATCCTATTCAATCTGTATACATCTAGAGTACTCAAGTACAACATCCTTTAAGATCCACCCTTAAAGGATTAATAAAACTCAGTGACCGGAGTTGGCACCGTGGTCTCTTGTTTTCGCTGGCACCCTGCGTGTATCTAATAGGAGGGTTGTTAAACCATCAACTCCCATGATTCCAGTAAACCAGGTAAGCAACTGGTAAACAAGAGCAATCTCTACTAGGCTGGGCCTTCATATCTGTTGGATCTGCCCCAAAAATAAAACAATAGCCTCGGAGAGCTTTGTTTCTTTCTTTCAGAACTGTATATTTTGTTTATGTAGTTTAGTATGTCTAAGTAGCTTTGTTTGTGTACTCAAGGTTGTAAAACCCACAGTTTGGAGACCATGTACGTATATGCAATATGTTATGGGTTATTCTACATAATTATGCTTGCAGTCTTCAGTCAAATGTTGTGTGGATGATTTTCAAGATGTCTGGACCTTCCAGTATAGGATGAACCTAAATAGCGATTTGTAATGGATCATGTTTGTGTCTGGTCTAGGTTTCTGGAACTTCAGGTCAATAAATAGATCTGTTCAAGTTCTCCATGTTGTCAAGGGCAGAGCCTTTATAGGCCACAACCAAAAGAAGATTTGCATGGACTTTTGGACCGCTAGAAGGGAAGGTCTTTGAGTTCAAGTGATGAACTGATTCATTTAATTCCCTGCAATGGATTTGAATTTGGATTTGAAAGCATTTACTGTGAGGTTAAAGTAGAGATTCTCATCTTTTATGTTTTTTTTCAGTATTCAGAAATTACAACACTTTTTATGCATAGTCCCCCTATTTCAGGGTACCCAAAAGTAATAACAATTGTCTTGACAGGCATTTTTGGTAAAAAACAACAACAACAACAACAACAGATCAGGAACACTCTCCAGGAGGTACGTAGGTGTGAATGTGTCCGAGAATAACGTCATAAGCAAAACGACGGAGGCTTCACTGCAAGGTGCAAACCACTGGTTATCCTCCAAAAGAATGTTTGCTTACAGTTTGCGGAAAAAGTACCTAAAAAGCCTGCAGCGGTCTGGAAAAAGGTCTTATGGACAGATAAGATTCATATTATCATGTACTAGAGTGATTACAAGTGGAAAATAAATGATCTATTTACAGCATACCACCTCACCACCTCATCTGTGAAACATGGTGGTTAATGTTAGCCCAGGCTAACTTGTCTCAGTTGATGTAACAGCTGACTACCGCAGCAGAATATGTGCTGAGACATCTTGTCTGCTCAAGTACAAGCAAATGCCTCCAAATTCATCCATTCATCACACTGTAAGACAATGACCCAAAACAGAATATCTTATCTATCATAATATGTTAATATTATGATATTATGATATATTATGTTTGTTTTTTTGTAATCAATTATTTATTGCAAAACAGTACACATGAAAAACTCACATTATTACACCAAACAAAATAAGTGTCTGTCCTGATTTCCCCCCCCCTTATCTTAGCCCCCCCCCCCCACACACACACACACACTATAACATGTTAATTACTTATTAAAGTTCTTGCCTTTAGGCAAAAATATCGATATATTAAAACAAACACCAACTGAGGATGGTCGCAGTTTCAGGCCTGACAGAGAGAATACACCCAGCGTCTGGTGGGGTCAATGGATTGCAGGCAGTTATTGCATGCAAAGGATAATGAGTTCTAAACATGCGTGACCTAACTTCGTTTGATTTAGTTTATGAAATGCCACAAGAGGTTAGGCCAGGCCTAGAGGATGTTTATTGCATGTAACAAAAGAAAGTCAACTGCATAACAATTCAAACAATACTACTGTCACACTGTCTTGCTGTTTTGGCAGAATGTTACGATGAACTCAACCCTAACGTCTCTATTGGTCTACAGGCTCGCAGACACACAGACTGCATCACTAGGCCTGCTAAGATCAGCGTCTTTGAGCCTCGGAAAAGCGCTATATACATTTAATGAATTATTATTATTATTATTATTATTATTAAGATCATTGGTCTACAGGCTCACATACACACAGACAGCAGACAGACAGACATACACACAGACAGCAGACAGGCAGACAGACACACAGACAGCAGACAGACATACACACAGACAGCAGACAGACAGACATACACACAGACAGCAGACAGACAGACATACACACAGACAGCAGACAGACCGACATACACACAGGCAGACAGACAGACAGACATACACACAGACAGCAGACAGACAGACAGACACACAGACAGCAGACAGACAGACATACACACAGACAGCAGACAGACAGACAGACACACAGACAGCAGACAGACACACAGACAGACAGACATACACACAGACAGCAGACAGACAGACATACACACAGACAGCAGACAGACAGACATACACACAGACAGCAGACAGACCGACATACACACAGACAGCAGACAGACAGACCGACATACACACAGACAGCAGACAGACAGACAGACCGACATACACACAGACAGCAGACAGACAGACATACACACAGACAGCAGACAGACAGACAGACACACAGACAGCAGACAGACAGACATACACACAGACAGCAGACAGACAGACATACACACAGACAGCAGACAGACAGACATACACACAGAGAGCAGACAGACAGACAGACACACAGACAGCAGACAGACATACACACAGACAGCAGACAGACAGACAGACACACAGACAGCAGACAGACAGACATACACACAGACAGCAGACAGACAGACATACACACAGACAGCAGACAGACAGACATACACACAGACAGCAGACAGACAGACATACACACAGACAGCAGACAGACAGACATACACACAGACAGCAGACAGACAGACATACACACAGACAGCAGACAGGCAGACAGACACACAGACAGCAGACAGACAGACAGACATACACACAGACAGCAGACGGACAGACATACACACAGACAGACATACACACAGACAGCAGACAGGCAGACAGACACACAGACAGCAGACACACAGACAGACATACACACAGACAGCAGACAGACAGACATACACACAGACAGCAGACAGACAGACACACAGACAGCAGACAGACAGACATACACACAGACAGCAGACAGACATACACACAGACAGCAGACAGACAGACATACACACAGACAGCAGACAGACAGACAGACACACAGACAGCAGACAGACAGACATACACACAGACAGGCTCCCTAGGCCTGTTAACATCTTGAGAAAGCGAAAGTTCTAAAGAGGTTTAATAAGTGACTTAGGGAAGGGCATGAGTTGACTGAGTAGACCTTGCTCTCTCTCACCTCTCTGACGATCATATTGTTACCTGTGTCTACAGTGGGAACTGGGGCTGAGATCATAGTAATCAGGCCTCGCCCCCTCTCCCCTCATTTTACTGGCAACTGACAGCAGAGTTCCAGTAAGCTACGTGCAGAGCCACTCTGGCATCCAGCCAAACTCACCTGTTAGGTAGGTATGTTGATCTAGCGGGGAGATTTAAAGATATCCTTTGTCACCTCGCTGAGCTGAGAGTGTGTGTGTGTGTGTGTGTGTGTGTGTGTGTGTGTGTGTGTGTGTTTGCATTTGTGTACACAAGCTGCTTAGTGATACTTAATGAAATGATCCCTGACTGGTGAGTGATTAGGGAATTAGAGCTTCCAATTGTTCGAGTTGAAAGGCCTTGTCTTTCTCGTCTGTCTTGTAATGATTGATTGCACGGATCTTTAATCCACGGTGTTTATCTAATAATTAACCCACGGCACATCTAAGAAGATTTCCTCATTGTTTTGTCTACTGTATAAGACGCCATTGATAATTGATCAGATTTTCTCGCTTTTCTCGGTTGAGTATTATTAACTTGAGTAAAGGAGTCTCCCAAACACCCAAATAGCCATTTCAATAAAACATTTTAAAAGGGATAAAAGACCAAACACTAAGCTGAAGACATGGAACTGTCCACAGTCAAATCTAAGGGGTCAAGGGGTCAATTTTAACGACGTAAAAAAAAAATCTTTGCGCAAGTGTGGGGACTGGCGGGGATGTTGGCTGTGGTACTAGGCGGTGTGTCTGAAATATGATTGCTATCTTCAAGGCCAGAATTTGTTTGCACAACTAATGGCACTACTCCGCCCACCTGAGCGCAGGTGAGAGTCCTGTGGTGGCTTCACCTGTCACCTGAGTCTGTTAGTGTCTGATTAATGATCATGAAGGAATCTGTGTTGACCACATCAATTACATTCGTCCCCATACTGTATACAAGTATGGTTTCCTCCATGACAACAGGCCTAATGATAATGATGACTGTACTTCAAATGCATCCAGTAGAGAGAGGTGATCTGGCTTCATAGCTAACCATGATGTCATATTCAAGTTCAACTGCTTGGTCTCTAACCAGATGAATAAATACATAAAGCCTTTGTACGTGAGACTGAAGGTCAATAAATTGATTGATCACATCAATCACAGGTGACAGGAATGGCCTAGAAATCCCCAACTGGTGTGTCTTCCTTGAGGATGGTATGTGGACATGGAGTATGTGCATGGGTATTAAGTACTGCATTTGTGTGTGTGCGTGTGTGTATGTGTGAGAAAAAGAGTTTGTGTGTGTGTGTGTGTGTGTGTGAGTGACTGACTGAACAGAGGGAGTGATTGTCTCTGTATGTTATAGTGTCGAAGCTGACTTCCTCTCATTTCTTCATTCTTACATTACACCTGCTGAGACACCGATATCTCCACATATCTCCACAGTCTCTTCCGTGTCTGTCTGTCGGTCCGCCTGTCTGTCGCACACCAACAATAGAGACTTCATGGTAAGTGTCAATCATCTCCAGACTGGCGCCTGGGGCTTCTGACACATGCACACACGTGCACACACACGCACGCGCACGCACGCACGCACGCACGCACGCACGCACGCACACACGCACGCACGCACACACACACACACACACACACACGCACATACACACACACACACACACACTGTTACTTCACAACCCATGCCTGGCAACATTAGTGACACACCCACCCACACACACACACACGAGTGGCATACCCCTGTTGTACAGTAGTCATGGTTTACATAGTCTTGCACAATAGCTCTACTCTGTATAAAAGACAGCTAAATCAACACTGTCAGTTTCCTTTATGTGTGATTTGTGTTCCTTTATGTGTGTTTATGTGAGGGATGGAGGGATGGGGATAGAGGGATGGAGGGATGGAGGGATGGGGATAGAGGGATGGAGGGATGGAGGGATGGGGATGGAGGGATGGAGGGATGGGGATAGAGGGATGGAGGGATGGAGGGATGGTAGAGGGATGGGGGGCTGGAGGGATGGGGCTGGAGGGATGGAGGAATGGGGCTGGAGGGACCGAGGGATGGGGCTAGAGGGGGTACACTAAACAAAAATATAAATGCAACACTTTTGTTTTTGCTCCAATTTTTCATGAGTTGAAATCAAAGATCTAAGATTTTTTCTATGTACACAAAAGGCCTATTTCTCTCAAATTGTGTTCACAACTTTTTTTTAAACATGTGTTAGTGAGCACTTCTCCTTTGCTGAGATAATCCATCCACCTGACAGGTGTGGCATATCCAGATGCTGATTAGACAGCATGATTATTGCACAGGTGTGCCTTAGGCAGGTCACAATAAAATGCCACTCTAAAATATGCAGTTGTATCACACAGCACAATGCTACAGATGTCGCAAGCCGTCTCCAAAGTCATTTCCGAGAAATTGGCAGTACAGCCAACTGACTTTGGAGAAGCCTTATTCAATTCACGGGCAACAGCTCTGATGGACATTCCTGCAGTCAGCATGCCAATTGCAGCTCCCTCAAAACTTGCGACATCTGTGGCATTGTGCTGTGTGATAAAACTGCACATTTTCGAGTGGCCTTTCATTGTGGATGGATTATCTCGGTGCTCACTAAAGCGGGGTACACACATAAGGAGTGTACCCCAAAACCGGCCAAAAACTCCTTATGTGTGTACCCCGCATACAGATTTAAACAAATTTGTGAACGCAATTTGAGAGAAATAGGCCTTTTGTGTACATAGAAAAACTAAAGTGTTGCGTTTATAGTTTTGTTCAGTGTAAATACAGTAGCTCTAGTTAGCTAGTGAACTTTGTTAAGCTATTTGACATTAGTTAAAACCTGGGGAACAATCCTGCCAGTGTGTTATTGATTCCTATGCAAACCAGAGACAGATAAAAACAAAAGATATTCATTCCGAAATCACATGAACTATTATCCTTGCACTACACTGTGCCGCTCCACTGTGATTGCCTACATAGTATTGAGTGTTTTGGAATGGCCGACATGCATCTCCCAAGGTGATTCCAAACAAGTTGGGGGGAGTTACCTGCATGCAATGCAAAGTGCTCTGAGACCTTCAGTCACTTTATGAATGCATTTGAATGTTCTACATTAGATTAATCTTAATAGATACATTTACATTTTAGCAAGATTTACGGACGTTTATCTGTGACTATCTTTCATTTAGTGTCAGACACACAGCATAATACTATTCATGGTCAAACTGAGTGACAAGACATTATTTATTTTCAAAAGTCTGTTTCCGTAAAAATACAATCTTCAACTGTACAAAAACAATATGCTGTACATGAATATAAAGATGTCACAAACAATACAATCTGAGATTCAATTCTCATACACATGATATTAAGTGATCTTGAGGAAAACAGACCAACTGAATAGAATACCAACAATCATTCAAAATGGTAAGTAAAGAAGTATAGAAGACATAAAATGCATCTCAAATACCAAAAAGATAATCTTCATAGACAGCATATACATGCTTAAACAGTGAAATAAACTTCATGTCACCAATAGTTTAGTGTGATAATCCCTTCATTTGGTGCTGTTTACCATTTAAAATAAGACATGGTTAAATCTTTACAACATACATAATATAACTCTTTAAGTGTTACCTGGGGTACAGGGATAGACTGTTTCTAGTTTATAATAAAATAATAAAAATAAACAATAAAACAATAACATTCAAAAGATATGTGTCCAGTGCTTACATTGTCACAGTAAAAAACTGTCAATCCCCGCTTTTATCGTTCTATCCCAGAGAATACATCACAAAAGAAAACACATACGCCAGCATGCCCACAGCATGCCCAGAGAGGTGTGTGCAACAATGCCTGACTTCAAAACTCACAGCCGTCCACAACAATGCCTAACCCAAACTCAGACGCATAGACGAGTTAACATTAAACAACATACAGTACATCACAAAAAGCTGTACAACATCAATATCGGTTCATAAAACCTACTGGTGCCAAAACACTGGCTTACATTTTCTGCAACACCTCCCACGTAAGAGAGAAGTTAGTGTATTTTAAACAAGGGGTGTCATAACATTAGGTTGTCCTTTCAAATAGGTACGAGACAGGTTTGTCATGTTTAACACCCCCCCGGATTTTTCTGCCGTTGGTCTCTACCCGTCCTGGGGCCTCGTATCTCACATGTTCATCTCCTCCACCCTCCATCCGCTGGCGTTCTTCCCAAACTTATAGACCAGGCGCCTGCCGTCCACTCTCTCCAGGATCCCTCTCTTGTAGTAGTACCTGAGAGAGGAGAGGAGGAGAAGGAGACCAGGGGGTCAGTGATGCCTAGTTCTGACACAGCCAGAGTCTTTGTTTACCTCAACACGGTGAGGCAAGATGATACAAAAAATTCAAACATCGCTAAATATGTTAACATCAAACCACCGACACTGGTTGCCAGGGCTGTGGTTTGGCTTGTTGCCATGCCGATGCTGATGTGTCCCCACGGCTGCCCTGCTCACCTCATGGCGCGGCTGAGCTTCTCGTAGGTCATGCTGGTGTTCTTCTTCTTCTGTCCCCACAGGTTCGCCACGGCCTCCGACTTCAGGAACTTGAAGACGCCATCGTGGCGGTCCTCCCACTTCATCAGGCCATGGTTCTGCTCCGGGTGGATCAGGATGTCCCTGATGAACTCCCACAGGTGGGATCCACGGGGCGCTGCGGAGGACGGGAGAGATAGTTAGGACAGAGTGTGTGTGTGTGTGTGTGTGTGTGTGTGTGTGTGTGGGGGAGAGCTATTATTAGATGTGTGGTGCAGTAGGTGTGTGTGTGTGTGTGTGTGTGTGTACACATGCGTGCGTGTGTGTGTGTGTGTGTGTGTGAGTATGCCTATAGATGAGACACATGTGACTTCACTGTACTTGTTACCAGATGCAAAATGGATGCAAAGCAGTGGCTGTGGTAAGACTATGCTCATGTGTTTAAGCACAGAGCTCCATTGAAAAGCAAATGGTTGTTTACTGCATGTGACTTCAACAGACTGCATTGTGCTACGCTGCTGACCGTGGTGTGTGTGTGTGTGTGTGTGTGTGTGTGTGTGTGTGTGTGTGTGTGTGTGCTTCAGGCATCAACACAGAGGTTTCGTGTTTCGTTTAGCTACAGCATTCTGCAACTCAGGAGTGGACTTAACTCATGAGAAACGACTTCAAGTCAACTAACTCAAGGTTGCAGTAATACTCACAATGTTTGCTTTTCTTCGTTGTCTGGAAGAATTCACCAGGCTCTCTGCTGTGTTTGGGAGGCCTCCCTCTGCCTCTCTTCTCCCCCTTCTCTGTTTTTACCTGGACCTCTGTGAAAAGAACATTGTAGGAGTTTAGAACAACGGTCAGAGTTTCAAAAAGACATGGGCAGTAACGGCGTACTTGATCAGCACACTATTAGCTTAATATTATATCCTAAACAGAATGACTTCATGCTTTGTTACGATAAGATAAAACGAAATTAAACAAAAGAGCTGAAAATTAAAGGGTATTCATTACTGTGACATTACCGTTCACGTGATAAAGAACTATTTATGGAAATGTGTACTCACTTGCAATCTTGGGATAGAAGAATTCCGGGTCGGAATCACTGCTCCTGGACTCTGGGGAGCTGGGATTCTGGAGGCTGAGCAATCCACCTGGATAAGCGGATCATAAGTGGATAAGAGTCACTCGGTCAATCGATAAGATCAGTGAATCTGGGCAGCCTAATCTCACACCGGTTCCTTGATGTGTGAGAGAAAATGAGGGAAGAGTTTATGAGAAGATTCAGAAGATGAAAGGGGCTGAAACCCCCCCCACCAAAAAAACAGCAAGAAGAGAAAAGAAGGGAAGAGAAAAAAAGAGGATTAAAAAGGTAGGCCGCACCACTCACCTGACGAGGAACTGTGCATGCTGTCTGAGTCGTATCCGTCGCTGTTAGGCGCCAGCTGATCCAGGGGCTTGAACACGTGGGAGAAGTCGTTGTAGTCGTTGTAGAGCTCGCTGTCTCTCACGACTGTCAAAGCCAGAGAAGCATGACGTAAGCGTTCATGTCAATCGAGCCTAAGACCATGTCTTTCTAGTTCACTACTTTATTGTTAAATGCCTTTGAAACGAGACGTTCTCAGAGGCTTTTTACAGCAATAAAAGGGTGCGTACCTTCGCCCATTTTCAAGGTATTAAGCAGGGGAAAGTCGGGGAATTCCTGCAGGAAGCTGTCGAGGAGTTTGCAGGTCTCGCTCAGGTCAGTCCCACAAACGCTCTGTGAGTCTGTAACAGAGATGACAACCTGATCAGACATGGGCCAGTTCACATACTTCCTTTGTTTTTTTTTGTTCGCTTGTTTAATTGTTCTTTTTACAACACATACACAAGGTAACACACGTGACATGTGAAATAGAATTGGAAAATTATGGTTTTGAGCTCCCGCAAAAAATTACTCTTAACTGACAATAAAGTTAGCTCAATTTGATTCTATGGGATGTTCAATATTTACCGCATTTGGTCTTGAGTTCGAATAGGCTCTGGTACAGATGTGCTCCGAGTGATCCGAATATGTCGTAAAGCTGGTCCCGGGTCAGTTGGCAGAGCGTGTGCCCGTCCATGGTGCAGTAGGCCATGTTCAGAGTGCTGGCGTCGAATTTATTCCCGTCCACATGGAAGCCGATCCACTCCAGCACGTGCTGCCTGGTCCAGTACTGGGGGCTAAGGTCATACCAGGACGCTACGCAGGGAAAAGAGATGCAGAGTGTGAGATGTATGTAGTGTGTGTGTGTGTGTGTGTGTGTGTGTGTACTCCATGATACAGCACATGTATGTGACAATGCCAATATATAATGTTGTTAAATCACTTTCCATCTCCTAACAATGTTCAACATTGTTTTTAGAATCTGCAGAAAACCTCCTTTGTCTACCTACTTGTCATAACCACATCTCCCAGACCACCTCAGGCCTGCCAGTCCACCCACATCTCCCAGACTAACTCAGGCCTGCCAGTCCACATCTTGGCTCTTTAAAACCTGCGTTTCTGGTTAGGGCGAGTCCTAGTGTCTGACTCCTAGTTCATCTTCCTCTTTGCATGGATGACTGTTAAACCTCCCGAGCAGGTAAAGTGACACCGTTCTGTCTCGTCATACCATTGGACCGTTTCAACCGAGGCAAGTCAACTAGTGTTTGAGTTGTCTCAGCGATAGAAAGAACACATTCCTCTAAGTCAAACATTAAACATGACCCGGGTTAATGATTTAACAAAGAGTCTGCGGAATGAGCTCATAGGAAAGTGCAGCCAATCACCTCTCTGTGTAGCGTTTCCTCGACAAAGGACCATATGTTTACTGTGGGCTTTTTATGACGAATGTGTGCCAATAGAAACTGCTCTAACAGGACACTTCAAAACACCCAGACAAAACTCCCAGCCTTGAAAGGTATATTATATCCATAATGTGACATCTCAAGTTATACTTACAAAAGTATATCATCAGAGACTAAACACCTGCATACTGGGTTACAACATAACAACAAAGCCGAGAAATATCCCAGTGTTCCTCAAGCGAAAAGTATGTTTTTTGGGGGGAAATCTTTTGCTACTCTTTCATTCTTGGAGACAGAATATACCAGAGGTATTATAATGCCATTCGTTGGTTCCTCCACGGTCTATGCACGAGCTGTACGGTGATGCCAACTCATCTCTGCGGGTACCACGGCAACATATAAACAGATTAAAACAAGGAAGAGTCTCAGATGAATAAGGAACACATATCAGCAGGTTATCTGCTACAGTAAGCATGCTCACCCATCAGGCTGAAGCTGAAGGTGCTGTCTGACAGCTGCACTGTGTCCATGCTGGGCTGCACGGCGGGCTCAGACAGGCTAGACTGCATGGGTTCTGGGCTGCCAGGGCTGCCAGCCGGGTACATGGTCAGGTTGGCGTTGGTGAGGATCCTGCTCAGCTCACTGGGTGACGCCATGGACTTTTCTGAAACCAGGGGGATATTTATAATGAGCATACTGGTCACATGGTAAGACTGTAAGACTTTGGGATGGAGTGCCTGCAGGAGAACATCCATGAATGTTGCAAGGTTCTGAAAGAGTCACAGAGCTAATCATGATCAATTAATAAGTCAATCGATAAGGATCAGAAACCTGAAACGCTAAGATGCAAAAAACAAAGACTTACACAATCATTGCACTATACAAAAATTGCCTGAACAAATACATTTTAAGCCATGCATGATCAAACAACTAATAAAATCAAATAACAAGTAATTTCTATGCAATTTGATGACTGCAAAATGCAGCATTTTCACTTGAGTGGCCCTAGACTCAAACGATAACCCATCCCATCACTTCCTAACAAACACCTGTAGACATACCTGATTCAGAGGTAGAGGACCACAAAGTGGCAAAAATAAATAATCCACTGTGTGTATAATAATTCCACTGTTTATGATTCTCCTCAAGAGTTCTTGTGTTGCCTCCACAGAATGTCACTGTCTTCTCCTTCTCCTTCTTTCTCTATCTCGCTATCTGTGGCCGAGATGCACCTGTTGCCAGATTTGCATGTGCATTGCTTTTATACCCGTGAGGGAGGTGGCCAGGTGAGTGTTCAGAGAGGGGAATTCCAGAGAAGCATCGGTCACACCTCCTCCTCCTCCCCCCTCCCTCTCCTCTTTCCCAAGAACTGTGAAAAACAAAACAAACCAGCCCCTTCACATACACACGCACGCACGCACGCACGCACACACACCCACACACACACACACACGCACGCACTTGCACACACACACACACACACACACACACACACACGCACACACACACACACACACACACACACACACACACACACTCCACAGTGCAACTACTCCCTCTTCTCCTGCTCTCTCTCTCTCTCTCTCTATCTCCATGATGGTGCACTGGTCTTAGAAGGTAGGGTGATAGGGGTAGAGTCTGAAGACGGTTAGGAGTAGTGTAGTGTGTATAAAAACAGTGCCAGTGCCTTTGACTGTTCACTTAATAGACCCCCCCCCCCCCAATACACACTTTATTAGCATTTACAGTTGTATGCACACAGAGTGCACACATACACTTGTTTTAAAGCTTAGGTCAAGAGTGTAGGAACCACAGGGGCAATGTTAGGGTGGGGTGGGGGGGGGCTGATTTTAAATTCTAATTTCTAGCGACTTTTAAGACAAGGGTACAGACAGAAGACGCTAATCTCAGCCAATTAAGGCCATTCAGGGCCGTTCTAAGGCCGTTCATGCTGTAGTGAATACCAGTGTGACTGCATTGTCTTACGACAGGTATTGTCATTGTAGCACGACCCGTGTTCCCTGAACTACCTGTCTTGCGTTATCAAACTGATCACCACGCACACACTTCCCCCCTCCCACACACAAACACCCCAGTTATCATCTGATGAATGAAGCCATTTGTTCCAATATTTGCTGTTGACCCTTGCACCACTGCTTTTTCGCAGACCTTTCACAAACCTTGCAGTAGAACTTTATCTCTGGTGATCGGCCCTGCCTCAGCTCTAGCCATGTTTACCTTACACCAGTTATCTATCACTGCATGTCACTCGCTCAATATGGTTACCATGGCTCTGGTTCAGTGGCCATTATAAATCTGATATTCCTATGAAATTGACTGCATGGGCAGCTCTGTTCAGCCAAGACAAACAAAACATGCCAGGTTGTGACTTTATGAAAGTGTTGAGTCACAAGCAGGGACTTAAAGCAGGGGATAAAGCACTTTGAATTGCCCGTTATATGAAATGTGCTATACAAATAAACTTGCCTTGCCCTGCCTTGCCTCTCTGCCTCCTCCATACCTGAACCTCAGTCACAAGATGTAGCAATGACAACAATGACAAATAGACAGAAGAGAGTTTTGCCACGCAATCATAATTCTTCAGAGACACTCTGCTCATGCGGTGCTCTCTCCCCATAGGAACTCGGGCCGGCGCCTTGCATGGTAGCTTGTCGCCATCGGTGTGTGAATGTGTGTGTGGATGGGTGAATGAGAGGCTTTGGAATAAGGCGCCATATAAGTCAGTCCATTTACCATTAACTCAAATGAATTTATCTGTTTTTATTCTGCTGTTCTAGGTTTTCAATCATAAGAGGTATATGGGTTATCATGATAACAGCCTCAAAACCGAGACTCAAGTAGAAACGTACGTCTGACCTCCATTACAACGCTGGCACCCACTCAACTGTTGTTCACATTGAACTCAGATGAAACAGCTTCTGGCTGACTGGACACTGAACCGAAACTGAGAGGCAAGAGGAGGGCACGGCCAGCCATTTGACTGTGCTCTATATCCTGCATCCAGTCTGCAATTAGGGAGACAATATACCACACCACAAACCAGGCATAAACCTTAATCCTTCTATTGTGCTGCTATTAGGTTTAGGTAGCTACCTTTCTACCAAACGGGACAAAAGATGGCGTGCCACTGCACAGGGGGGTTTGTAGGAATTGGCGCATAAGTACGCATGAGGCCTCCGCATGTGATGGGATGAATATACTGTAACATAACCAGGTACATTAATAATAATAATAATGAATAATAATTACAATTTACAATACAAATACAACAATTGGGGGTCCCTCAAAAAAAATGTGGGCGCGCTGCGCTCGCACAAGATCAACCACCAAAGCCCTCATTCTGACCCAGGAAAAACCCTGGTATGTCCTGTATAACATGATAGCCATCTATGAGCAATGCACTGTATATAAGATGATGACCAAGGGTCTTTCTGCTGCTGACCAAGGGGCTGAGTCCTGTTGATGGGGCCCATTTTTCTTTTAGAGTCTGTAGGCTACTGTATTTGTTTATTAAGATTTCATAAATATGATATATTGTCTGCATTTTTTTCTTGTTTTATAAAATGTTAATTATTTTCATTTCTTGTGCTGGTTTATTATGAACAACATGTAAAATTGCAGGAGACTAGCACAAATAATTGGGTGGGAGAGAGGGCCCGCCGCTGCCAAAACGTGCACAGTTTTGGGTCGCTCCACCGCCAAAAAATCTCACTCCAAACTTTTGGTGAAACTTGGCAGCCCTGTACGGGACAAAGGAGATCCTGTATGTTCATCCAGCCCAAAATATGGGACATCCTGACTAATAGGGGACAGTGGGCAACCCTAGCTGCTATTGAGTCTAATCAAGGTGTAGTGTTCAGTGTGCTGTGGTTTTCTATATCACCGTAAACAAATGTGTGTGGTTTGTTGTGGCTCACTATCGTCCCCTAGTGGGAGACATGGTCAATGCACTGCCCAGAGGCTAGTGTGTGTTTTAATCAACATCTTGCACATCCATCATACCCAGGGTAATATCTGTCTGAGTTCAAGATGTTGATCTTTAGTCTAAACAGAGTCCCAATAATTGTAGTTAATTATGTGTGTGTGTGTGTGTGTGTGTGTGTGAATGCGTGCATGCCTACGTACTGTAGATTTAGATTTAGCTTTATTCAACTTTATTGAATTAACTGTATGTGTGTGTGTCGAGTCACATACTGAGTCTAGAGTGAAAACAAAACACGGTGCAGCAGCTTTTAGTCACTCTGCTGCGTGCTCCTGGAACAAACTCCCTAGAAATATATTTAAACTCTATAAAAATATTTAAATCTAAGCTAAAAACATTCATGTTTTGCATGAACACTTCTAGCCATGGGTTTTAATTCATTTCTATTATCTTATTCATTGAGTTATTAAATGTTTATCTATATATATATCTATATATCTCTCTCTATATATTCTTATAATTTTCTTTTTTAATCAGATTACTTCTCCTCTTGATGTATTTTTGTAATGCTGTATGTAAAGCACTTTGAATTGCCTCTGTTGTATGAAATGTGCTATACAAATAAACCTGCCTTGCCTCTATGGTCCGCATTGCCCTCTGCAATAATAAATGCTTAGCACTTAACACAAGTAGTGTCACTTCGTCATTTTCACTGGTCCTTCAGAGGAAGTCAGTACGGTAAGTCAGTTAACATCAGTTGATGAGAGGCGGGTGTGGTGATTGACATAAACGAGGTCACTGAGGGGTCACCGAGGGTACAGTATAAGGCTGATGACATCAGAGAGGTTACACAGCAGGTTATATGGTTATTGCCTGTCTGACGTGACGCGAGCCACTATACCATTGCCTGTTGAATATATATATGCAGGTAACCTTACATCTGGTACATTCTGTTATTCTTTCCCCCACCAACTTTCACAACGCCGCTGATGCTCCTCTCCTTTCCGATCAACATACAAAAAAATGAAAGAAAAAACCCCCCAGAGTGCAGGAATGCTGTCCGACAGGTTTTGGTTGAAGCGCTGGCTTCTGTGACAGGGTGACAAATGGAAAATTCCATTGCTCTCTTTCTTTTTCTTTCTTTCTTTCTTTGCTTGGTTTCCCGCCTTCGCTCCTCCTTCACACCTGTTGTCATTGCTGGAGAGAACGGGTTTTCCACACCCCCAGGTCGAAAGAGCGAATCAAGTAGGAAAAAAGGGTTAGAAAAAAGAGAAAGTGTGGATGAACAGGTGTGCTCGTGCGGGAAGGGGTGCGGCGACCGCTATAAACACATCCTGTCTTGAGTGGTGTAATTGCTGTGCGTAGGCGTATGTGTTTGTGTGTAGAAGACCAGAGAAACTTTTTTTACATTTCAGAAGGGGGCGGCTGTGGCGCAGGAAGGTAGAGTCGCCGTCTAATGATCACAAGGTTGGCAGATCAGCGGTTCGAGCCCTGGCTGGCCACATGTCGAAGTGTCCTTGGGCAAGACACTGAACCCCAAAATTGCTCGGGCGCGGGCCAGCGCCTTGCATGGCAGCTTGCCGCCATGTGTGTGTGAGAGTGTGTGAGAGTGGGTGAATGAGAGGCCGTTGTAAAGCGCTTTGGAGCAGCTTTGGAGCAGCAAAAAAGGTGCTATATAAGTGCAGTCCATTTACCATTACTCAGTGAAGTCTGAGCAGGGAAGTGAAGGGAAGTGAGGGTACATAAAGCATCAGAGACAATTAACCACAGGTGCCACAGGTAATAAGCCCATGATGAGTGAGTGTATGATTGAGTGAGAGAGTGAGAGAGTGAGTGAGTGAGGCAGCACAGTGGGCGGCTAGAGGGAGACACATTGGGATCGCGCTGGGACCCCATCCGTAATACAGGATGCTGAACTTGGCCACAGTGTCATCATCATCATATCATTATCATCATCATCACCTGCTTGTTGTTCTTCCTCTGTTTCTTGTAAATGTTATGTTTCATTACAAATCAGATTAGACAGTAATGCTATTTGAGGTAACTCTGGTATGTTAATGGAATCCAAGGTCTGGTAGAGGAGAGAACCCCAGTTATACATTCACTAACTCCCTCTGCCCCCCTCAGTCTCTCTGGACAATGAGTTACAGAGGGAATCACCCTGGTCTAGCAAGAGAGGTCACTACTGTGCTATGGGGTCTGGAGGACTGCCAGAGAGAGAGAGGGGGGGGGGGTGGGAGAGAGGGAGAGAGAGAGAGAGAGGGGGGGGGAGAGAGAGAGGGAGAGAGAGAAAGGGAGAGAGAGAGGGGGGAGAGAGAGAAAGGGAGAGAGAGAGAGGGAGAGAGGGAGGGAGAGAGAGGGAGAGAGAGAGAGAGGGAGAGAGAGAGAAAGGGAGAGAGAGGGGGAGAGAGAGGGGGGGAGAGAGAGGGAGGGAGAGAGAGGGGGGGGGAGAGCATCAGTGTGTGGTCAAAGGGAAAGTGAGCAGAAAGAAAAAAAACTGAAACTTGCCGGAGGGGGAGAAAAACAGAGGGGGAGTGTATCGCTTCAGTATCTCCCTGGGTGACCTACCTGGTTAATGTTCACCTGCTGAGGTGACGGCATGTCCAGTCTGCAGTGGGTTAAAACAACATCATCATCCTCAGTAATGACCTCAGCCGCACTGTGTAATTGTGTAAGTGCGTGCGAGTGTGTGTGTGTGTGTGTGTGTGTAGGTGCATGTGCATATGTGTGCTATCTCTTGCAGTGTGCATGTTTTGTTAGCAACGACACAGTTGTGGCGATCTTCGTGTCCCTACACACATAATATGAATAAGCATAGTACCCTCTAGTGGAGAGCGTGCTGAAGTGCACAACAAATATAAACTAAATACAATACTGTACAATACCTCATAAGCTAGATAAAGAATATTCTGAGCAGAGGTTAATGTGACACTAGTGAAATCATGACATACTGTAGCATCTACTGGTGCAATGTAGAACCCATTGTAGAACCAAGTCCATGCTATCCAGTGAGAAGCTTAGTGTTTGACTGGAGAAGTGGCCAGCTAATTTGGTTTGCCATTTGGCATTTTGCAGGGCCACATATAATGTTCCCACACACGGCACCCTCCCAGAGTAGATGGAACACCCCCCTCTGCATTGAATTACACAGAGAAAGATTTACTGAGAGATGTGTGCGCTGCTATCTCCTTTCATTAATAACTTTGGAGTTGTGAACACCTCTAGTTTTTTTTTTAGGTCAACGTCAAGGCTGTGAGGATGATAAGGACTACATTGGGTTTAGTAGGCTGATGTTGTTTCATGAAAAGCATTCTGTATTCTTTGTAATTTCAAAAGGTGTGCTATCGGTTGGCTTAGCAATACTGGCTGTGCAACAGGTGTTTACCGATAGTCCTTGACCTTTTTGTTCTGGAGTGCACTTACTATGTAAATGGCCAACCTCCATAATCCAAAGTGATGGGTCGGACAACCTATGTCACAACCATTGTTGTGTTTTTGCATAATTAACCATGTCATGCAGAGCTCAATGTAATAAAAGTACAGATATTCGCTTCCGGCCATAGCCCTGTCCAAGAACCAGCCCCAGAGCCAGAGACACATGTCATCTACAGTGCTGCTTGACTGTTTATGATCCCTACAGGGATGGTCATTATTGTTGTATAAAATATTAAAATGAACTTTTAAAATCTTTATCTAAACCCAAATTCGTAATAAAGACATTCCAAATAAAGGACACAAAAATATGATATACAGTAGTTAATAGTTAATTTAACAAAAGAAGTTTATTTAACAAAAACTGAAACTATTTCCCAAACAACAATCAATGAAAACAGCAATGCACTGTTTATAGAGGCCATTTCCCTAGCCTCCCCCATAACTTTTATTTCAACCTTAGTAAATGACCTTCTACACGACTTCAACTTCAAAATCACAAAAACCATTGATGATATTGCACCCGTTAGGTCCAAATGCATCTCTTTTTAAATTTATTTTTATGTCATTTTATTTTTTTACTGTTTTCCCCTGCTTTATTCATTCTATGTGTAATGAAGGCCCACAATTTAGAGCCAGTTTAGTTTCCCCGAATCAGCCCTATTTTGCCCCTGTTATTTACTTTATTATTTTCCATACTATTCCTGTACGTTTCATGAAGGTATACGTATTGTTATTGTAATGTTTATGTATATGTTTGATGACGTGGTATATCCGGGGTGTGTCCGTGACCCGGATGCTAGGTTCGGTGGTGTATATATAGGGACGGAAGTGCTCTGTGCGTCAGTGTGACGAGAATCAGAACGAGAGAGAGTAACGAGAGAGAAGTAACGAGAAGTCGACCTAAGATGGCGGAGTCAGTAACAAGCACACCGTGCTGAAGCTGAAGACGCCAAAAGTGATTATTGAGTTCACAACTGTGATAGCCCGTTTAGCTGTGTCCCCGTTAGCCAGCCTTGCCAGCAGCCGGCGGCGAACGTTGGACCAAGCGAGACCCGAGCTGGATAGAGCCGTCGCCTCCACGCGTGGATTGCGACCGAACGCTGACTCCACCGGAGCTTATCGTGAACCACCCGGACCTGAGCCCTTCACACCTCGTTGTGGACTTCGAAGAAGCCCCTTTCTCCATCGAGTTGCTACGTCACCCCCCCCCTTTGTCTGCTACCTTACTCAACGCACATGCGAGCTCCAACCAGGCCTCAACGAGCTCATTCTCAGTCCGGGACTTTAAGCCTTTTCCAGGCCAGGTACTGTGAGTGAGTGAGTGAGTGTGTGTGTGGCCGGCGGGGAGGGAGTATATTTGGGAGGTATATATATATATAATTTGTATAATAAATGTGTTTGTTCATATTGGATACCGTTGCTGTGTGTTTCGTTGTCTGGTAGCTAATGCTAATGCTAATGCTAATGCTAATGCTAATGCTAACGATATTACTGCTAGTCTAAAGGGTTGCTGGCGCCCCCTGCCTGTATCCTCCTGCACTGCCTATTTAGCTCATAGTTAGTTAGATAACCAGCCCTTCCTAAATTCTACAGTCCTTTTAGCTACTCCCTGGTTACACTATGCTTGTATATGTTTTTATATTCACTTTATGTTCTTATTCCTGTTGTAAATCACTTTGAGCTGCATTTCTTGTATGAAAGGTGCTATATAAATAAAGCTTTACTTAGACTAACAAATTGCATTATTTTTAAACAATAAAATAGGAGCCATTAGACAAGTCATTAGCTCCTGTGTGTCAGGCATGAAAAATATCACAATTTAACACCAACGACTACAAGACTCGCTCATGCCCTTCATGTCCTGCCAACAAGCTTTTTTAAAAAAACATATTTAGCTGTGTGGCAAGCGAACTATAATACAAATAATCAACACTTCCCTTTCATCTGGAATGTTTCCTGAAAGCAGTTATCAAGCCTTTACTAATAAAGAACGGCTTGGACCCATTTTTACTGAATAACTACAGACCCATATTAAACCTGTCACGACCAGAGGGCGGAACCCAGAAGCAGACAACAGAGAACAGGTAGTACAACAATAATAGTGATTTATTTGTAAGGGTTGGGGTGTCAGGGGGAGCAGGCTGGGGGTTGTAGAACAGGCAGGGGGTCAGGCAGGCAGGCAGGTAGGTAGTCAGACAGGCGGGGGATCAGGCAGGCGGAGTGGTCGGCAGACAGGCAGGGGATCAGGCAGGCGGAGTGGTCGGCAGACCGGCAGGGGGTCAGGCAGGCGGAGTGGTCGGCAGACAGGCAGGGGGTCAGGCAGGCGGAGTGGTCAGCAGACAGGCAGGGGGTCAGGCAGGCGGAGTGGTCGGCAGACAGGCAGGGGGTCAGGCAGGCGGAGTGGTCAGCAGACAGGCGGAGGGTCAGGCAGGTAGCAGGTAGTCAGGCAGGCAGGAGGTCGGCAGGCAGGGAATCCTTCAACGGGGGAACAGGGAGAATAAGGTTAGGCTAGGATAACGGGTAACGAATAGAGTTGAGGGTACAAACACTAGGAACCAACCATAAATGGCTACGATCTGGCGTTGATTGGAAGCAGGAGCAGAGCTTAAGTAGGAGCCAGTCGCGGTCTTAATCGGCCACACCTGGCACCACTGATAGACGGCTGATGAGCCAGGGGCGGAGCTGTGACAAAACCTTTCCTGTATAGGAAAAATAATTGAAATAGCTGCTCACGAACAACTTAGCAATTATTTGACCCTAATGATTGATGATGACTTTCAATCAGGCTTTTGCCCCCCTACATGGCACTGAAACAGCTCTTATTAACATCCTTAATGACATTTGTGTAAATACCGATTCTGGAAAAGTCTCAGTTTTGGTACTATTGGACCTTAGTGCTGCCTTTGACACTGTAGACCACAACATTCTAATAGATAGACTAAAAACATGAGTAGGACTTTCGGGGCACTGCCCTTAACTGGTTTAGATCCTACCTACAGGACAGAAACTACTATGTCTCCATTGGCAACTTTGTATCCCCTTCTATTCAATCTCTACATGCTTCCATTGGGACACATCCTAAAAAAGAACAAAATTGTCTACCACAACTATGCGGATGACACTCAAATCTACATAGCCCCCTCACCTAATGACTATAGTCCCATCGACAATCTCTGCAATAGGCTAGGTGCACGATCTCACTACTTCCTGAAAGGCAACTGGTATGAACATATCCTGTCTCACTCTATTGGTTTAATTGATTAATCAGCTGTGCACTGTGTGTTACCGCACAGCTGATTAATCAATTAAACCAATAGAGTGAGACAGGATATGTTCATACCAGTTGCCTTTCAGGAAGTAGTGAGATCGTGCACCTAGCCTATTGCATTGAACAAATAAACGCCTGGATGAGACAACATTTCTTCCATCTATGGAAGATCAGAGATAATTGTATTCGGTGACAAAAGACCGAAAGTCGGTGCAAACCTTGATTCTCTCTCTATTCAAACTAAAAACAGGTCAGAAATCTTGGTGTAATTAGACTCCAATGTAAACAGCCATCGATATCTAAATCAGCCTATTATCACCTGAAAAACATAACAAGAATGAGAGGTTTCATGTCCAAACAAGACCTTGAAAAACTCATCCATGCATTTGTTTTGAGTAGAATTGATTATTGTAATGGTCTACTAAAAGGCCTATTTAAAGGAGCTGTTCGTAAATTGCAGCTCATCCGAAACGCAGCTGCCAGGATCCTAACAAAAACAAAGAAGTTTGAACACATTTCACCAATCCTGAGACCTTTGGCTACCAGTCTCTCAGATAATTTAATTCAAAGTACTCCTAATTGTATACAAATCACAAAATGGTCTTGGACCAAAATACATATCAGATCTCCTCCCACCCTATATTCCAGCAAGGCCCCTATGGTCAGCTGAGACTAATCAGCTAATCATTCCAACAGTGAAAACAAAACACGGCGAAGCAGCTTTCAGTCACTCTGTCGCATGCTCCTGGAACTAAATCTGTATTTTTAAAAATGCTATATGTAAAGCACTTTGAATTGCCCGTTGTATGAAATGTGCTATACAAATAAACTTGTCTTGCCCCTCCCCTCCCTCTGCAGTCTTTTAATAGACCTGACTGGACTGAGAACTGCAGCTGCCTGTATGTGTCTACGCCACCTCTCTCCTTTCCAGATTCAGTTCCTCCCTCCATCTCTCTCTCTCTCACTCCCCTATCTCTGCATTCTCTATCTAACTGCCATTCCTCTCTCTCTCTCTCTCTCTCTCTCTCTCTCTACAACTCTCTCTTGTCTGCCCTCTTTTCTTATATCTGCCTTAACTGCCGGACCTAAACCACCTCCCCTTTGACCCTCTCTCTCTCAAACTTCCACTCCACACACACACACACACACACACAGACACACAAACTTGCAGGACTACAACACTCCCTGGACCAGTCACCATGGCCGACAAGAAGCCAGCAGCCAGCGGTCGCTTGGGGGTGAAGAGGAAGGAGAAGGCTCCAGGGGCGGAGGCAAAAAAAGAGGTGAAGAAGAAGGAGGTGAAGAAGGAGGAGAAGCCCCCCGTGAAGGAGGATAAGATGGAGGTGGAAGAAGAGGCCCCTGCGGGCGAGGCCGCTGCGGCTAACGGAGCTGCAGCTAAGGGGGCCGCAGCTAATGGAGCTGCAGCTAAGGGGGCTGCAGCTAATGGAGCTGCAGCTAAGGGGGCCGCAGCTAATGGAGAGGACCAGGTGGAGATCTTTGAGCTACCACCGTGGGAGATCATCACAGGGTGGGTGACAGATAAGTGGAGGCTGGTGGAGGTAGACATTGGAGAATGGGTCTCATTGTAACGCATGGAACGGAATGAGGAACGGTTGCAGGGGTTTGATACCAGGTCTATTCCATCTGAATTTCAGTGTACAGAATGCATGTGTGTCGATACTCTATGTTTGTGTGTACTATGTCTACTCTATGTCTAGTACTGCTGGTGGAAAACTATAATTGCCTCTTTGGGGATCGAGTATATATATAGCTAAGGGGGCTGCAGCTAATGGAGTTAATATATATATATATATATATATATATATATATATATATATTAAGGAGGATAAGATATATATTCTAAAGCTGTTGTTCTGACTTGTTCTGACTTGACTTGGAACAGCTTGACAGGGTAACTACAGGGCATAAGGGTATCTGCATGTAAAGTGCTGTCAAGTGACCTTTAGAGAAATGTTGAGGGCTTCTCCCACTTCTGGTTTCTTTCTTGAGGGCTTCTGGTATAGCTAAATGACTGGAATTGTGAAACATCCACGTGGTGGAGAGGTTGTTGTGTGATTGTACAGACATGTGGAAGTCATGGTTCATGGTTTGAACTAAAAACTAAATGTAAGGTCACTTTTGTGATTTTAAAGTGTTCTTATTGAAGGCCCTAAGGCGCAGTGCTCCGAACTAATCATTGAAACTCATATTTAGTTTAGGTAGGAGTATTCAGATTCAGTACCAATGTATATGGACTAATTCTATAATACTTGATTTGTCGGGGGTTCATATAATCTGCCTGTCTGGCCTAGTCTCTCCGGAAGCCTGGTTTCGGAACTTGCACAGTCATTGTGTTTCCTGGGTCGAGTTTCAAGTGAGGGTCTTAGTTCAGACTGAGACAGTTGATGGTCCATGTTAGGGAGAAGGGGGGAAATCCCCTTTAGTTTTGTTGTTGTCACTGGAGGTTTAATGACGGTCTGTGTGTGTGTGTGTGTGTGTGTGTGTGTGTGTGTGTGTTTGGAAATGGCATGAAATGTGTTCATGCTGCTAATTTTAGATTTTGTGATGGTACATACTGGGTCTTCAGAAGAAAGAGATCAATAACACAGAGAACATCCTAATCCCCAGCTCATAGCGAGTAAACATTATTGACATTATAAGCTTTTGGATCTTGTTAAGAGTTCCGTGTTTAGGACAGAAACAGAATAGTAGAGAAAACCATGAATAAGGGACACTGTAGACAATATGAACTGGATATACAGTATTTCATTTAAAATGACAAGAGCAAAATGTGCACAATACATAATAATAAATCCTCCTGAGATGATAGACTCCTACCCTTGTCTCTTGCTAGAGCTAGTATCTGATTTCAAACGAGTAGACTGGTGACAGCATTAAGACGTATTTGTGATTACCCCAAAGGAAGGAAGGAGTGAAGGAGGCATCTTCTAAGTACTGGAACAGTGCCACTGTGAGTGTCTCTTATAGCCAAGACTAGCGGGAGACCCAGCAGTCTGAGGGATTATAACTCAGTTTATGAGTGCACACCCGTGACTCTGATTAAACAAACATGTCGAAAACAACAACCCTCAGTCCTCTCTATGTGAATGTATGGATTACTCACTGATTACTCACTGACTATTACTCATGGATTCCCCCCTCAGGGTTCAGTCAACAAGCCATCAAAACACACATTTTCAAAATGGTCGACTATATTCAAAAACATTTTCCTCAGATCACGTTTCCTGAATCCTTATCACTGTATGGTTGTGCTTGTGTGCACGCTTGAGACTTAAATTGTATATCTTGCTTCGTGCTGTAACTGTTAACACCAGAACTACTTCAATGCAACTGTTCCCATGGATCATTTGACAGTATTTTCTGTGACTGGGATAGAAGGGTGACTTGGTGGCTATCCTAGAATAGACAGGGGTAGTGTTTCTGCAATGTTAGAGTTGGTGGACAAAATGTTAAATAAAATCAGATTTGTGGCTGGATAATGCCAATAATTGAAGAGTTGAGTGATTTTGGGTGGACCACATAAAGCTTTTTAATGGAGAAGTTGGAGTCACGGCTCTGATAATAAAGAGCTAGCTAGCATTTCTCACTGGGTTGACCTGACGCCCCAAAATTAGCCCTGCTAATCTAAACTTAGCCCAGGTTGATCTATCTGTCGGTTAGCAACCCCCCCCCCCCTCTCTCTCTGTAGAGACAGCTGTAGGGCTTCTTGAGTGTTTTGGGTGGCCTGTTCTTAGCAGGGCTGCTAAGTTTCACCAAAAGTTTGGAGTGAGATTTTTTGGCGGTGGAGCGACCCAAAACTGTGCACGTTTTGGCAGCGGCGGCCCCTCTCTCCCACCCAATTATTTGTGCTAGTTTCCTGCAATTGTACATGTTGTTCATAATAAACCAGCACAAGAAATGAAAAAAAATAACATTTTATAAAACAAGACAAAAATTCTGACAATATATCATATTTATGAAATCTTAATAAACAAATACAGTAGCCTACAGACTCTAAAAGAAAATTGGGCCCCATCAACAGGACTCAGCCCCTTGGTCAGCAGCAGAAAGACCCTTGGTCATCATATTTTATACAGTGCATTGCTCATAGATGGCTATCATGTTATACAGGACATACAGTACCAGGGTTTTTCCTGGGTCAGAAAGAGGGCGTAGTGGTTGATCTTGTGCGCGCGCAGCGCGCCCACATATTTTTTGAGTAGCCCAATCTGGCAACACTGCTTGCTACGTTCTTGCAGCTCGCGTGAACACAGGTTCTTCCATCAGCACTCGCCTGCCGCTTCGATTGATTCTTTCAAAGAGCCGTAAAACAATAGTTATTTCTTGGCGTGAGAAATTTGAGGTGTGGCGTGAGAGCGTGAGAACTGGTTGAAATGCGTGTGTCTCGCGGCCAAAGCGTGAGACTTGGCAGCTCTGAAGATTCTTAGTAAGAGATTTGAAAATAGGCCTATGCATTAACCCCCATCCCCTTGTTCTGTTTCTCCTCTCAGGGACCGTATCAACCCATTCTTCTTCAAGTTCCAGTTCAAGAACGTGGAGTACTCCTCGGGCCGCAACAAGACCTTCCTGTGCTACCTGGTGGACCAGGGACGGGAAGGGCTGATGAGGGGCTACTTGGAGGACGAACACTCAGGAGCCCACGCTGAGTTGGCCTTCTTCATGCAGACCCTTCCTGAATACGACTCCACCATCAAATATACAGTCACCTGGTAGGTGTCTAATACACCGTTGTCTGGTCATTTCCATGTAGCATAGTTAGTTGTAGATAGCTTAGCATCTAGCAGTGATGTCCCCCTGGTACGTGTCCATGTTGCATGGTTGGTTGAAGCTAGCTTGGCATCTCATAGGGATGTCACGTGGTGCACATCCATGTAGCAGAGCTGACACAAATTGAGTCCAATCCTTCTATATCTCACCCCTTCCTCCTAGGTACGTCTCGTCCAGTCCCTGCGCGGCATGCGCTCTAAAACTAGCCGATGTCCTCAATGCAAGGAAGAGCCTGAAGCTCACCATCTTCTCATCGAGGCTGTTTGATTGGGAGGAACCAGAGATCCAGACGGGGCTGAAAGCTTTGGCTGCGGCCGGCTGCAAGCTGCGGGTCATGAAGCCCTTGGACTTCCGCTACACCTGGGACACTTTTGTAGAACAGGAGGACGAGGAGGAATTCAACCTCTGGGAAGACTGTCAGGACAACTACGAGTACTACCAGGAGAAACTGGCTGAAATCGTCGGCATGTGACTCCCATGGATGTCGATGATTGTTTGAAGTCACGTCGGCCTGTTGTGGTATTTATCTCACCTTAAAATAGCTGTCCAATTGGTCCATGATGTCAACATTGGCCAGAGCCTGATTATCCATATTTTGGAGTGCACTCATAGATCATATCTTCAAACCAATAACTATAAATAACTAACATAATCTTCAAACCAATAACTCATCATCTTACGAGTACAAAAATAAATATAATGGCCCACATACAGTACAATTATTTTGCAGCAATCAACCAGACAGGCATTCTGCCATATAATGTAGGGAGGAGCCAGTGAGGAGCCAGACCAATAACTCTAACGAGGGAGATGCCAGAGAGAAAGACAAATTGGTCCAGTGACTGTTGGTGCAACTCCTGATCTAGGGATCCAAAATGGTGGGCCAGCTGCCAGTAGGGCACTGGACACTGTGGAAGGCAGGGGAACGTGGAGAGAGGGACAGAGGGAGACTGGGTGAGGCAGTAGGACATAGTGGGAGGCAGGAGGATAACAAGGAGGGATGTCTTGAAAGGGGGGGGAGGAAGAAGGAGGCAGAAGGAGACAGAGGGAGCGAGGGCCAGATAGGGGAGGCAAGGGAATGCAAGGGTGAAACCTGGGGGAGACAAAGAGAGACAAAGAGAGCCAATAATCATCATTATTAACTACTGCTTGTTAGGACTTGAGACCATGAGCAGGGATAGGATTACCATGAGTCATCAAGCATCTTCATAATGAGTCAGACTATGTTATGGCAGACTATTATGGCCTGGAAACCTATCTTGAATCCTTGGGTTTTGACCTTCAGTGTAATAGCATGAGGTCCTTCATTCCAGCAAATCAACAGACGTGCTATTGATCTTCTCACATCACTCTCTTTAATTGGTGGACTGGATGTCTATTTTATGAATTGTAAATATTTGTTTAAATATAGCAAGCATCAAAGAGAACTGTTTGAAGCTCACTTTTTTATATTTTGGGTTTTAGAAGACATCAGTAACATACTGTCCCTATTCGCTTTTGTTTTAATGTTTGCTCTTTTCCCTCTCTCCATCTTTCTCCCTGTCTCTCTCATTTACCTTGTCTACTCTCCTCTACTGTCTCGTCCTTTTTCATCATCTCTCCATCACTCTCCAACCTCCTTCTACTTGTCATTATGTTCTCCAACCACTCCCCCTTTTTCTCTCCTTATCTCTCAGGCCATCAGGACACCGCAAAGCTGTTGGCCTAGAGTTCGCCCATCACCTCCCACCTCCACTGAAACAATCAACAAGCAGTTGTCTGTGCTGGTTAAAACCATCCTCAACCTCAACATGCAGTAGAGGCTCTGCAATACTGCAGTCATTGGACACATTGCACTGGTTACTAAAGACACTCATAATTTTATGTATATCGTTATAATACATTCTGAAGTTTATCATCATTAATTTTTCCTTCAGTATCCCCACATATATTATTTATAACTGCACTAATGGTGTCTAATGATATTGTTACAGTAATACCTAATTCTCAAGACTTTTTCACTATATTTTTTAATAGCAGTAGTGAATGAGTATGTATGTTGTTGTTGTTGTTGTTGTTGTTGTTATTGTTGTTATTGTTGTTGTTGTTGTAAATGTAGTTAGTGAATGTGACCAGGGGCCTATTCCACGTACCGTGATTAAATCTGATCCAGGTTGAAATCAGATCTGGGCGCTAATTTCAGCTTGCGTTCCGTTCCATCAACGTGGCTCAAATAATTGTTGCTTGGTTGCTGTGCATGTCTGCGTGCACGCGCCCATATCGAGGATTTATAAACCGGTGTTCTGTGAACACTGATGACACAAGGCTGATCCTCGTTCGAGGAATCACTTGAGGCTTGAATCCCAATCACGAGTTGCCTGAACGCGGCTTTTCTTTGAATCGCCGATATACTAATCAACGTACGTGGAACAGCCCCCTGTGCATTATGATTGTTGATGTAAGACACATTCAATATCTTTGCTTAAAGGTAGACTCTGGGATATGACCTCTTGCGAGGAAGTCACAGCAACTTTTACCAAAGATATTTGGAGTAAGTAAAGGTGAACAACGGTAGGCACATCGGTGCATGAGCACCGTCACCGCATGTCAGAGTTGATTATTACCTCTCGTTTTTGGTCGTCTCTGTTTATAAATGATCGCTGCTAGCTTCGCCCCGCTCTTCTCCCATTGACCCATATCCCAGTCTACCTTTAACACATTTGTAAAAACTTTACATTTTGTTGAAAACATTCTTGTTACTTGGTGTTAGTCTTTAAAAAGTGAGTGAATGCTCAAGAAAAGCTACATTTTTTTTTACTGGAGGAATGGAAACTTTTGAGGTGCATTTGTACCTACACTATTTAAACTTTAAGATTCTATTTATAACATTATTATATATTAATACACAAAGTGAAACATAAAGAGGTGTGGAGTTGATCAAATGTTGTTTTGTTGCACACAAACTCGAAATTGAGTAGGACATTTTCTAATTGTTCAGAATAAACATTATCTATGCCCAGAAATTTGAGCTTGTAATATTATTTGTAATTGAAATAAATGTGTTGAATCATCCAATAACTACTATTTCATGTGTATTATTGTGTTTCATTGATTGTGTTACATAGCCCTGACCTCTCGAATACCTCTCTAATATTCGCTTCTTTTTTCTGTAATTCCTTTAAAGCTGCCCTCCACAAGTGGGAATTAACATTGTAAACAGTTAACAATGTGGACAACATGGCATTGTGTGTAGAAAAAAAGCAAACAGGAGACAGTTGATCAACAACCCTGAGGTGTGTAAACAACAACAAGATTGTCTCTATGCTACTCTAACCTCAAACTTTACTATGATTTTACTAATTGTTTATGGGCAGTTGCTTAGCAAAACTGTTTTGGTTACTTTTACAAGCTGCAACACCATGTTTTCATGATGTAATCAAAGTGGTTGGCCACTCAATTTCCGGAAGATTTCCCTTTTCCAATTTTCACATTAAAAGGAGTAATTCAGTTGTTGATTTGTTGAGTTAGATAGGCCCAGTGGTGTAGTCTAGTTTTTTCTAGTGGGTATACTGTGATTTTGCCCTCCCAGTCAGAGCGACACCTGTCCCGTAGCGACACCCCATAAGCACCACCACACTCACTTATGCATACAGTATGCATCTACACCGGTGTTTGCTGCCTTGGGGGGGGGGGGGGGGGGGGGTGGCATGGACTGTACTTGTACATCAAGCTGCCTCACGCTACAGAAACAGGAGATAGGCTCCTGCCCCCTAAGGGCCGTTAGGCTCGAGAACCATCGGTTCTCAAGGCTACTTATGTGGTCTTGACTACATGTCCACTTTCTCACCTGGTTCTTGCTGTCTCTCTGGTGTGCCGACACCATCCTGCTCTCTCTCCTCCTCCTCTCCCTCTCTATCCTCCTCTCTCACTCTTTTGCTGTCAACCAAAAGGCAAATATAACAACCAGAATATTTATAATTTAATAAGAGGTTGTAGTGACTACATTATGGGTTCATGTTCTCCTCTTACTGTTGGTTGTGTAGTGGGAGGGAACCAGTTCTGGCACTAGGGGCAGAGGGGAAGATTATTAACGTTGCACCTTCCTGTTTAGAGACAAGAGTTTTGGTGATCTATTTTCTGGTCCTGTACTGAGAGTACAAGTTGTTATTTTGATTAAACAGTTATCATTACGTTGCCTACGTCTTTCCTTTTTCCTCCGGCACTACACTGGTGACCCCCGACGTGGATTTTTGTTAACGTAATTGTGTACAAAAACCAGCGAGCGAACATTACAATCCTGCAAAATGTCCGGGCGAGGAAGACGTTCAAACCAGCGGCAGCCATCACCATCCCCTGTCAGGGTAACGCGTGGTGCGCACACTCCCACTCTCAAGCTACCAGAGTTCTGGGACTCAACGCCTGCTGCATGGTTTGCTATTGTAGAGGCACATTTCAACAAAAGTGACATCGATGACGACGACGACCGGTACAACCATGCTGTGGCAATGTTGGGCAGCTCCACCGCAGCTCGAGTGGTAGGTTTTTTGTCTGCTCCCCCGACGACGAACAAATATGAGCGCCTCAAGGCCCTGCTTCTAGAGACATTTGAACTGTCCACTGCGGAGAGGGTGCGGCGCCTATTTGCCATGTCGGACTTGGGTGACGAGAGGCCTTCTGCGCGCATGGAGAGGATGCTAAACCTGCTCGGTACAGAAGACCCCATGATCCTCTTCACAGAGCTGTTCATGCGCACATTGCCAGCTCAAGTTAGGATGGCGCTGGCCAACACCGCCATCATGGAGCCCCGCGCCCTGGCCAGGGAGGCGGACCGGTTCGTCTTGGCCATGCCTCAACGGTCCCCCGACCTGCTCGCTCCCGCGGCCGCCCCGCCACCCGACCGTCGCAGGAGAGCGAAGGATGACGCCAGACCTTCTGGCCAGCAGGGTAACGCTGCGGGCCATTGTTTCTACCACGCCACTTTTGGCGCCAAGGCCAAACGGTGCCGCTCACCCTGCACCTTCGGACCGACGGGAAACGGCGGGGCCGGCACTCAGTAGTGGCCCTGAGCGCTGGCGTCACCAACAGGCTGCTCTTCATACAAGACACCGCCTCTGGTCGCAGTTTCCTTTGTGACACAGGTGCCCAGTGGAGCATCATTCCGGCAGAGAGATCGGATGTGGCGAAGGAGGAGCGTGGTCCGCAGTTGGCAGGCGCGGACGGCACACCTATCTGCTCTTATGGCACTAGGGCGGTGGACGTGTGCTTCGGAGGGCAATGCTTTTCGTGGGATTTTGTCATAGCGGCTGTCACATTTCCCCTCCTTGGTGCGGATTTTCTGTGCGCCCACAACCTGTTGGTGGACGTGGGGAACAGGCGCCTGGTCAACTCACAGACTTTCGCTTCCTTCGCCTGTACGCAGGGGGAGGCGGTCTACAGCGGGTGGTCCAATACGCTCGCCGAAAGTGACCAGTACCTTCGGCTGCTCGCCGAATTCCCCGACCTTACCAAGCCCACCTTCTCCGCGCCCACGGTGAAACACGGAGTGGAGCACCACATCGAGACCGAGGGGCCTCCCCTCCACGCCAGGGCCAGGCGCCTCAACCCGGAGAAGCTGGCCATCGCCAGGGTGGAGTTTGCGCATATGGAGCAGGTGGGCATCGTTCGGCGCTCGAGCAGCCCCTGGGCGTCTCCCCTGCACATCGTCCCTAAGTCAGACGGCGGGTGGCGCCCATGTGGGGACTACCGCCGCCTCAACGACGCGTCCAAGCCTGACCGCTACCCGGTCCCACATGTCCAGGACTTTTCAGCGAACCTGGCAGGTAAACGCTTCTTCTCCAAAGTGGACCTGGTACGGGGGTACCATCAGGTGCCGGTGCACCCCGAGGACGTCCCTAAGACGGCCGTAATCACGCCATTTGGACTCTTCGAGTTTCTGCGGATGCCGTTCGGCCTGAAGAACGCGGCGCAGACCTTCCAACGCCTCATGCACTCGGTGCTCCGGGACCTACCATTCCTCTTCGTCTACTTGGATGACATCCTCGTCGCAAGCACCATGGAGGAGGAGCACCTGTCCCACCTCCGGGCCCTTTTCACACGGCTCAGCCAACATGGGCTGATTGTCAATCCGGCGAAGTGTGAGTTCGGACGGAACACCATCGACTTTCTCGGGCACCGGGTCTCCGCAGAGGGGGTGACCCCCCTCCCCTCGAAGGTGGAAGCTGTCGCTGCTTTCCCGCGCCCCAGCACAATCAGCGAGCTCAAGGGGTTCATCGGGATGGTAACCTTCTACTATCGCTTCCTCCACCACATCGCTCACATCCTGCGGCCTCTGTACGATGCCCAGAAGGGCAAGACTCTGAAGCAGCCGGTGGACTGGACGGCGGAGCGTGTCAAAGCCTTTCAGGACACCAAGGCGGCCCTGGCCCGCGCTGCCATGTTGGCCCACCCCTCGCCCTCGGCACCCACTGCTCTCACCACGGACGCCTCTGACTTTGCTGTGGGAGCGGTGTACGAACAGTGGGTTGGGGACGCCTGGCAGCCTCTTGCATTCTTCAGCCGCCAGCTGTCTCCCAGAGAGCAAAGGTACAGCACATTCGACAGGGAGCTCCTCGGGCTGTGGCTTGCTGTCAGACACTTCCGTTTTTTACTGGAGGGCCGCGAGTTTACGGCCTACGTGGACCACAAGCCACTCACGCACGCCATGTCCAAGGTGGCGGAGCCGTGGTCCGACCGCCAACAGCGCCAGCTCGCCTACATATCCGAGTTCACCACAGACATCCAGCACGTTGCTGGGAAGTCCAACCAGGTCGCGGATTGTCTCTCCAGGGCGGTGGTTGGTGCGGTCCAACTGGGTTTGGACTACGCGCGCATGGCTGCAGACCAGGCCGCCGACCCCGCCGTCCAGGCTCTCAAGTTGTCGGACACAGGACTGCGCCTAGAAGAGGTGGTTTTCGGTGACGCAGGGGCCACGCTCCTGTGCGACGTCTCCATGGGTCAGCCACGACCGGTGGTCCCCGCCAACTGGAGGCGCCCCGCCTTCGAGGCGATACACGGCTTGTCTCACCCTGGTAGGAAACCGTCCTCACGGCTGGTGTCAGAGAAATTCGTCTGGCATGGGCTCAAGAGGGATGTGAGGGCCTGGGTAGACACGTGCATCGCCTGCCAGCGCGCCAAGGTGCATCGACACGTCAAGGCCCCCCTGGAGCAGTTCTCTGTGCCTGAGCGGAGGTTCGATCATGTAAACGTGGACCTGGTAGGGCCGCTGCCCCCCTCGCACGGATACACCTATCTCTTTACCATGGTGGACAGGACGACTCGCTGGCCGGAGGCAGTTCCGCTCTCCTCAACGACAGCCCCCGACCTGGCCCGGGCGTTCATCGCGGTGTGGGTCTCCCGCTACGGCACCCCTGCTGATCTCTCCTCTGACCGTGGCTCACAGTTTACTTCAGAGCTGTGGGCAGCGGTGGCGGAGAATCTGGGGGTCAAGCTCCACCGCACGACCGCCTATCACCCGCAGGCGAACGGGCTCTGTGAGCGTTTCCATCGATCCATGAAGGCCGCCCTTCGAGCCAGCCTCACGGACAGCGACTGGCTTGACAAGCTGCCGTGGGTCATGCTGGGGCTCAGGACAGCGCCTAAGGAGGACCTCCAGTCGTCGTCCGCTGAGCTGGTGTTTGGACAGCCGCTGCGGGTCCCCGGTGACTTCATTCCCAAGTCAACGGAGCCCTGGTCCGCCGCCGCTCAGCGCGCCTCCCTGCTGGACAGCGCCAGGACCTTCGTCCCGGTCCCGACTACGCAGCATGGTGTCCCTACTTCGAGGGTGCCCCCGGAGCTGCACTCAGCGAGGTTCGTTTTCATTCGTCATGATGGCCACAGGACTCCACTACGTCCTCCTTATGACGGGCCTTTCCGTGTCATCGAGGCCGGAGCCAAGAACTTCATGGTTGACATGGGGGGTAGGCCTGAGTGTGTGTCCGTTGATCGCCTCAAACCGGCCCACTTGGACCTTGAACTGCCCCTGGACTTGGCCCTGCCACCGCGCAGAGGCCGGCCTCCAGTCCTACCTCCCCTGCCGCGCCCTGGACATTCCCCCCTCCGACCCCGACAACCCCCCGCAGCTCGCGAGCCCCCGGTCGTCACTGCCCCCCGTCCTTCCCTGCAGGAGGACGTGGTGGGCGATGTCACACCTCCTCCCGCACCTCCTGACTTTACCTACGATCGTAGGGGCCGGGCCATACGCCCTCCTCGCCGTGAGGATTTCCAATATTGAGGTGAACACTGGGGGGGCTGGTGTAGTGACTACATTATGGGTTCATGTTCTCCTCTTACTGTTGGTTGTGTAGTGGGAGGGAACCAGTTCTGGCACTAGGGGCAGAGGGGAAGATTATTAACGTTGCACCTTCCTGTTTAGAGACAAGAGTTTTGGTGATCTATTTTCTGGTCCTGTACTGAGAGTACAAGTTGTTATTTTGATTAAACAGTTATCATTACGTTGCCTACGTCTTTCCTTTTTCCTCCGGCACTACAAGGTATACATTGAATTCATATCAAATCATAACATCATTCTAATTGAATATTGGGTTGCTGTGGAGTCAGATACTGTCTTTACTTACTCTCTCACCTGTAAGAAAATCGTATGTCCAACTACAAAAAACAGACATTTCCAATGAGTGAGGGTTTGTTCCAATGCTTCAATCCACTGTCCATGTACTATATACCATTATGGTATTACCATAAAGCCCAATTCTAGCAGAATAAGAAAGATTGTATATATACTTTAAGTAAAATAATAAAGTGCATCCAGTTAGCTCTTTAGCTGGCATGTGTGCAGCAGACTAGCTCATCTAATCACCTTTGAGCTAGCTAGCTAGTTCTTTGACACTATTATTCACACCATGAAACTATAATCAGACACTTTCTAATCACAATAATAACGACTAATTTGAACCAACTTTCTCTGTCAGAACACAGTAATTATATTTGCTAACGTTTCAACTTGCTTACTTTCTTCTGCAGAGCTTTCACCCTGCAAAAACTCTCTCGCGTCGCTCGCGCACACAAAACAAAAACAAAACCATTCTCCAGCGGCACGAAGCTGTGTGTGGAGGTCTGGCCCGCCCACCCCAAGGCAATTGTAGGGGAAATACTGAGACTAGCATTCTGAACGACTGGTTATGCAATAACAAACATGTCAGAAAGTTCGAAGTAAGTGCTTCGTAACACAGACGGGGTGAATTGTATGAATACAAGTGTGAAAGTTCTGTCACAAAACGCCGTTACGTATCCTCGCACATTTTTTAGTGGGTATACGCAAATCCTTGGCCTTTCCTAGTGAGTATACGGCGTAGTCCTGCGTATCACGTAGACTACACCACTGGATAGGCCCAATCCCATCTCACCCCTTGGCCCTACCACTCAGCCCTACCCATCCATTTTGACATATTTCCATGTCGCATTTCCCCCCTTTGATGGCATATGACGCCCGAAATGTAACTAAAGTCCAGAAGCGAAGTTGTTGCACTTTTTACCACTCCTCTAATATCAGAGCAGACTGGCAGGGTAGGAGCAGGGATGTTACCACTCCTCTAATATCAGAGCAGACTGGCAGGGTAGGAGCAGAGATGTTACCACTCCTCTAATATCAGTGCAGACTGGCAGGGTAGGAGCACAGGTTGCTAGCCTACAGAACACCGCTATTCTGCCATGAACTGGCCTGGTAATGAAGCATTGTTCTTTTTTATTTGATGACTTGCTTGATCGATTGATAGTGTGAAGTTGTCAACGAATTGCGAGCGTCCATGCTTTCCTATGATACTACTGATGACGTATCAGGGTCTAGAAGGGTTGTCCCATTTCATAACGGAAGATTTCAACCACTACCCCCCCCCCCGTAATTCTGTTCTGAGGGGCAAGCCGAAAAGCGAGTGGCATTCGGAAACGAGGGGTAGGGGTAAAGATAACAATACTCTTCAGTGGCGCCTGAGGCGGGTGTGTCTAAGCACCAGAATGTTGATAAACGAGCACCGGCTCCCGTTCATGGATTAGAGCGTCGCTATTAAAAGACCGGAATGTTCATCACACAATAACAACTCATCAGGACTACTGAAAGACAGAGGGGCTGTGTTTCAATCAATTCGGTTGTTAAGTCGTGACGTGTTTCCGGGTCCAAAGTTGGCTGAGGCGCTTTCTTCGAAATGCCTCAGTAATAATAATAATTCATTATATTTATATAGCGCTTTCCGAAGCTCAAGGACCCTGACAATATGGGGAAAACGGCAAAGTGCTGTGTCCATTCTTGTATGAATAGACGCTAAGACAAACAGCCTGAAGAACTGCTTCTACCACAGGGCTGTCAAGGCCCTGAACACAGCAAAGGCCTAAGTTCTGGGCCCAGGACAGTCTGGACGGATTCTATGGCAGCTAGTGCTGAGGCACAAACATGTACATTTCAAGCCTGCAAACTGTGACACTTTAAATAACGTGAAAAAAATACTTTTGTGCAATATGACAACCCTAGTTGACTATCTGTGCAGTATAGTACAGTGGATTGTGTACATAGCCTTTATTTATGTAAACCAGCTCCTTACCTTCTTGTGATTTTATTCTTTTTCTAAAAGTTTTATTTTTATTTTTTTCCTTTCCTAACACCAGGGGAGCCACCCCTCCTAAATTTCGTTGTTTGGTACCTGTACTGTAGCAATGACAATAAAGTCCATTCCATTCATTCATTCATTCATTCATTCATTCCATTCATTCAATAGATCCGAGTCTAAAAAACGATTGAACTGTCATTCTACCGCTGTAGTACACTGGTACTCTGGTGCAGGGAATTTCTGGTTTGGACCCGGAAATGACGTCAGACGTCAGACGTTTGACGTCAGACTTAACAACCGAATAGGGTAAACCTGATTCCCTTCACACTGTACTGTGTCAATCTGCCCAGGGAACCCTGAGTAGAAAAACAGAAGAGTTTGGAATGCCCTGCAGCATCATCAAACTGTTTCAAATCTATTTCAATCACCCACACAACAGAGACGTGAACAAACGATCTTCACCACACATTTATGCTAAGTAACTACAAACAGTATATTACGTTGTTACACAGCTAGCTAGTACGTTAGCTGCTACTGTACTGGCAAGCCAGCTAACATAAACATTACATTTTAGCCCTATTTATGTAAGTCACCTTTAATCAGGTTTATTTATATAGTACATTTACAACGACAAACAGCCGACCGAAGTGCTTAACAGATAAAACACTAGTAAAAAGAAAACAACAAATAAAAATACACTAAAACAAAGTGTACAGAATACAACAGGTGCAGAAATAAAAGTGCAGAAAAGTGCAGTTGTCAGGAGGCAGGCTCAACTCAGGTCAAAGGCCAGGGAAAACAGGTGCGTTTTAGCTAAGGATTTAAAAGCCTCGACGATCTGGGCAGATCTGACGTGGAGGGGGAGGCTAATTAATATCAGACTATCACTAGAAATAATGCTATACTGTACAAAGCACTTCACAAATAGCTATATTGTACAAACAATGCACACTGGAAATATGACCATTTATTTTCAAATGTTCCACTGACTGAGGTCTCATTTTAATAAATGTGCTTTAAAAACATTTATAATTTGAAGGACCTTTGTGGAGTCTGTTTGAAGGTTTTGTTTTTTAATGAGGACCCTGATTCCGACAAACAGGCTAGTTACACTGACTGTATAACTGGACTTAGATGTATGCACAATGATCGGATTTTTTTATTTTTATTTAATGAGAATGCCATTGCACACTGCCTTTATATGAAATGTGCAAAGCTCAATGTGGATCGCAGCTTAAACACTACAGTAAGCTCATAATGATTCATTGATTACTTTGAATGAATTAAGACACAATTATGAAGTGATTGTTTGGTTGATTCCATTCTAGAGCTTTAGCACCATTATCACAAGGATCTCTCTGATGCTTTGCCTCCATTCACACTGCTGGACGGAAACATTATTAGTTATATTATTATTATTATTATTATAAGTTGTTCTTAGGAGATACTGGGGTGAATGGGTCTACCCACTAAATCAGTTCCCTACAATCGCTTGCATGTGAACCCAGTGAAAAATCCACCAACTTAATGGACACAGGTTGACCTGAATTTACCGATGAGAAAAATCAGGCAGAAGATTGTGTGTGACGTGATCAGGGGAGTGTTGGTTGAGAATAGATAGCTGTGTGTCGTTGGGGCAGGGTTTGGTTTGGTGGGGGGTTGTCGGGCGGAGCAGGGGATCTGTGTAGTTGAGGTAGAGCAGGTGGAGTTTAAGAACTTATGGTTCCCCATCTGGGAGTCCATTAATGTGGGGGCGGAGAAAGTCTTTGAGCAGGATCTCCATCACCCCCTTGTGGTGGTCGTTATAGAAGGCAGAGAGGGGGTGAGGGGTGAGAGGGGGGCTGAGTTCTGGCATGAGGGCAGGGGGGAAGAGGGAGGAGCGGGCCTGGGCGGTGTGGAGACCCTCCATGGCGCTGGATAACCAGATCAGTCTCTTCAGGCTCTGCATGGAGCGACCACGGTCGTTCATCAGCTGATGCTCTGTCACTGCTCTACGGCTGGAGAGAAGAGGGGGATAGACAGGAGGAATGAAGGAGAGGAGAGGGGAAAAGATGGTAGGAATGAAGTAAGTGAGTAAATGTGTTTCTCACGTTGGAAAGAAAGTAAAAGGGGTGATTACAACAAGATATACAATATAAAATAATAAAGAGAAAGAAAGAGAGAAAGAAAGAAAGAAAGAAAGAAAGAAAGAAAGAGGCTTGATTTTCAACAAAAACCATTGAGATGTATGCCTCTTATAAAACAAGCCATAGGGCAACTGTTTGGCAATGAAAGAAGCCGTTTCTAGTAGAGTAGTAGGAGTTCAGAAGTAGGGTGTCAGGTCACTACCTCCCATCACCCCCTACGCCAAACAGACACTCACCTTTCATTCTCATGACACTGGCCAACTGAGAAGACTACAAGAACCATGACAGCGAGCAGTAGCACAGGCTTAAGAGACACCAACATTGTCTGCATCGGAAGAGTAGTCAAACATTAGTCACACGTTAAGCCCAATGCACACGGCGTGCGATGCGATATTGTCGCACGACAACATTCGATTCTCAATTCACACCACCGAAGTGTGTGGGTGTGAATGGAGAATCGAATGATGTCGTGCGACAATATCGCATCGCACGCCGTGTGCATTGTCTCATTCAAAACAATGGAATCGAATTCGCGGTGCGACAAAATCGCACGCCGTGTGCATTGGGCTTTAGGGAGTTAACTTCATGTCATTGTCAGGCAATTCACAAAATAGAATCTAGATGGTTTTGTGCCAAGCATAGTTATGAATGAACTAGAACTACACCCTTCAGTGTCTGTTCAAACACTAGCATCTCTCCCGTTACGAAATGTGTTCTCGTAGGTTGAGAACATACAACGGAACTCTGTCTTGTGCCTGCAACACATTTTTAAATGTATTTATAAGGTAATAGGGTAGAACTAAGCTCAGGTATTTATTTTCATGTGCGCAATGTTTTAAGAAGAAATTAACAAATTCAGAGAGCATTCTGCTACAACGTACGCAGACATGCACTACCTGTTGATTTGTTTGACAACATGTTACAGCACACTCTTCCACCGCATTGAAGCATTATGAACTATTTTGCAGTGATCGATACAGAAATGCTCAGCAAAAGTGGTATAGCAACTTCAGTCTTCTACATACCCTCTCGATCCTCATCGAAACAGTTTTTTAACTGTGTGTCTGAGAACGTTCTATTGTAATTTTCCACCTGAACTTAAAATTGCTTTTATTACTAGCAGGCTTGATTACTGCAACACTTTCCTGTCTGGTCTGCTAAAGAGAGCTATTAGTCGACTGAAATTATACAGATTGCAGCAACACAAGTCCTGCCTAAGACCAGACTCATCACACCAATTATAAAGCCTCTGTCCTGGTTAGTTTTACAAATGATTTAAAGATTATTTTATTTGTATAATAAATCACTCTATGGCCATGCCCCCACTACATGACAGACATTATTTTAAGGTATGTACCCAGTAGATCCCTCAGGTCCTCTGGCACTCGCCTTTGAATTATTCAGGAGACCAAGAGGCTTGACGAGGCAGCTTTTAGCTGTTGTGCCCCCTGCCTCCGGACCAGCCTGGGCAGACAACCTGAGAAGGGCTTTTAGTGTGTTAGACTATTTCAGGTCATTTTCAGGTCATTTCACTATATCTTTATTTTTAACTATTTTATTTTACAGTCTTCACTTATTCTCTGCTTTCACTGTTTTAAACGACCATGACTGTTCTAGTTGTTATCCTCCTATGTTTTATCGTGTTGTCTTTTAATTGTTTTTTATTCCTGTAAAGCTCATTCTGTTGCATCCATATATGAACTGTGCTCTATAAATACAGTTGGTTTTGGTGATATATTGATATTAAATTCAACTTACAATAAGAATAAGATACACAATCAATAACCTCAGGAAAGAAACATTATATATTCACATACGGTGGTTATTTGGCTGTAGCATTCAAATATGTGATGGATTTCCCAGCCCTTATTCTTCAAAAACCACAAGAAAATGACAGTTATTCAATCATTCCATAGCACCTTCAACACAAAGTCCAGTTCAATTCCTCCATAGACTCCTAAGAATGAACTCCCCAGGTTAGTGATGTGTAGAAGTATGAAGCTGTCATGTGTACTTACATAGTCCCTGTTTAGTACGCAGTGCAGCTACCAGATCCCTTGACTCCGGAGACCTCCTCAACTCCCAATCACTGTGACACTACGCCTTATATACCTCCTCTGATATACACACACACACACACACAGAGAGACTGACAACTCATCTTTGGCTATTGATATGCTAATACATGCCCACGTCAATAAAACGTATTGTCTATATATATATATAACATCTTTTTTGGCGGGGGGGGGTGGGGGGGGCTTTAGGCTTGAGGTATGTGAAAGGAAGATGCGCGGTTCATTCGATTATTACTATCAGCATAATTTAATTCCTGTTTCCATATTTTTAGGTATTGTTTATATTGTCCGGTGTAAACAGAGGAAGATAATGGAAGGAATTGTAACATCTACAAACTCTCTTTGAGAGTGGTTAGTGTTATTGGAATAAAAAACATAAAAAACATTTTATTCACCAAATTGTGATTCAGACTTAATGCTTAAGGGCATGGATGTTCTCCATGGTGCAGTCTGCGTCAGCTTCAGTGTCAGAAAACTGTTGAAGAAACTGAGAGGACATCTGGGTGGCCGATTCTGGTGACACACACACACACACACACACACACACATCCTCCCTGTAGTTAACATACCTGTCCCCTAGAGCTGTTCAGAGGGGCTGGTGACACTTACAACCCCCCCTAATGAACCTGCCGCAGTGGAGTCTCCCGTTACTGTGGCGCTGAGAGAGTCGCCGTTGGAAACGCAGTCGTCTTGACAACACCTTCCAGGCCAGGTTTCCCTGGATGAGAAATGCGGGCTGTCGCTTAGGTCCATGGGCAAGCAGGAAGGATGCAGGGAGAGAGGGAGGTGGAGAGATACGGTGACATGATAACAGATTTAGGGAGAGGGGAGAGAGATAGAGAGAGAGAGACAGAGTGAGAGAGAGAGAGTGAGAGACAGAGACAGTGGGAGACAGAAAGAGAGAGAGAGATATAGAGAGAGAGACAGGGAGAGAGAGAGTGAGAGGGGGAGAGAGAGAGAGAGACACAGAGAGAGAGACACACAGAGAGAGAGAGAGAGAGAGAGAGAGAGAGTGAGAGGGGGAGAGACACAGAGAGAGAGAGAGAGAGAGAGAGAGTGAGAGGGGGAGAGTGAGAGCGTGGGCAGTGTGGTGCTGCTGCTGCTGCTGTGCATTATTATGATACTGCATTCTCTCTGTCTTGATGGCCACTGGCCAGCAACCAGCTCAGTAAAGACACAGAGTCTAGAATCAGAATCACAGGCTTCCCTCAGGGCCTGTATGACCTACTGACCTCTGACCTACTGACTCTGTATGACCTACTGACTCTGTATGGCCTACTGACTCTGTATGGCCTACTGACTCTGTATGACCTACTGACTCTGTATGACCTACAGACTCTGACTCTGTATGACCTACTGACTCTATATGGCCTACTGACTCTGTATGACCTACTGACTCTGACTCTGTATGACCTACTGACTCTATATGACCTACTGACCTCTGACCTACTGACTCTGTATGGCCTACTGACTCTGACTCTGTATGACCTACTGACTCTATATGACCTACTGACTCTGTATGACCTACTGACTCTGACTCTGTATGACCTACTGACTCTGTATGACCTACTGACCTCTGACCTACTGACTCTGTATGGCCTACTGACTCTGTATGACCTACTGACTCTGTATGACCTACAGACTCTGACTCTGTATGACCTACTGACTCTATATGACCTACTGACCTCTGACCTACTGACTCTGTATGACCTACAGACTCTGACTCTGTATGACCTACTGACTCTATATGACCTACTGACCTCTGACCTACTGACTCTGTATGACCTACTGACTCTGACTCTGTATGGCCTACTGACTCTATATGACCTACTGACCTCTGACCTACTGACTCTGTATGACCTACTGACTCTGACTCTGTATGGCCTACTGACTCTATATGACCTACTGACCTCTGACCTACTGACTCTGTATGACCTACTGACTCTGTATGATCTACTGAGGCCTTGTCCACACGGAGACGAATTTGGGTGTATCTGCTTACGTTTTTTATCATATGGACCTTTTGTCCACACGGAACCGCGTTCTGGGAGCCTGAATACGCTATATTTTGAAACCGGGTCTCAGAGTGAACAAATCTGAAGATGCCACCTTTGCATTTCTGTCTTTACAAGCCATACGCATCTTTCCGGAATGATGATGCCATAGCATAGCCCCACCTCTCCCTTAACCCGCATGCACTAACCCAGCCAACAACAACAACAACAATAGCGCCTTACTGGGTTGTTGCATTCGTGCGCATGCTGCATTCTTCTTCTCTGTTTTTGGTGTAATTTGTGGCAGCGTTACAGCATTTCCAGTGGTTTCGTTTGTACAGAAGATCGGTTCTGTCTCCGTGTGGATGTGGCCTGACTCTGGGCCTGTATGACCTACTGACTCTGTATGATCTACTGACTCTGTCTGACCTACTGACTCCCTGACACGGAACAACTCAGGTTTGGTATTAAGAATTTCAATTGGCCCCAACGTTCCAATAACATTTACATTTTAAAATGCTTTTCAACATTTATTTACAGTACCGGTATACATAGAAAAGTCGCAGTCACTATGTCAGGTATTCTGTATTGGTAACACCATTTATATAATATAACAAAATAATCAAGTTTCCAGAGACAAATGCAGTTTTTATTGGAATGGAAATGTTTGTTGAATCCATGCAGGTCAATCCTTGACTGGATGACCTTATTCAGTCCTTGAAATACTGTAATAGTGGTCAGCAACAAAACATAATAATGTTCCATATTAATCAACTTTCATCAACAATACCTTTTTACTATTGTATTGCCTTTTATCTCATTGATTTAAGTATTTTATGTAAGGACACCATGAGTGAACCAACAGTTCCACAGATGTGTTTTAGTTGTAATATCCACATAATCCACATGGTGGCGCTCCTGGGCCAGTCATTGGACGAACCCTTGAAAACCTTCACATACTGATGTCTATGAGGAATTCAAATGGTGCTGTAAGTAAACAGAAAAAAGAGAGAAACATCTTACCAACAAAGAAGGAAAGAAAACAAGAAGGACCTAAGGCCAAAAAGAGAAGTTGGTGAAAGAGAGAGAGAGAGTAGATAATGTGAAGAAATGAATGAGTCATTCAACGCTCATCTTGATTCCTGACATAGACATCTGGTACATTGGCTTACTGGCTTGGAGATAAAGGATCCGTAAAGTATCATATGTAAATACGCAATAGTAGGCATGTTAACACAGTGTCCTGGCTAAACTCTCAATCTGGCCCTCATACTGTCATGGCCACCTCATCATCCTCTCTCCTCTCCTCTCCCCTCAACCCTTCCCGAGGTCATTGCTGCAAAAGAGAATATGTTCTCAATAAACTTACCTGGATACCTATCAATACTTACCTGGATACATATCAATACTTACCTGGTAACATATAATAATAATAATAATAATAATTATTATTATTATTATTAATAACATATCAATACTTACCTGGTAACATATCAATACGCTCAAAACATGCAGTGAAATGCATAGCTGTACCAACCAATAGCCAGCTATGAGTCATCACACAAAGAATCACCCCGACACCACTCTATTTCAAATCCCAATGGCTTTATTTTATGTATATAGATTTGTATATATTTATATATATATTTATATAATAACTTTCACCTCAATTGCTTGATTATCATTTTTTGTTCTGTTAAATTCAAACGACAAAGGACATAAAGACCAAGGCATTCCACATGATCATATATTACAAAAGAGTAAAGAAAAACTGGGAGCGTGTGCACACCGTGCCCACACACATACATACATTATACACTTGTGTTTCTGTTAGTAGAAAGAACTGAAGACATGGGGGGAACAACGGCATCCACTGAGACAGAGACAAGCACACAGAGACAGAGTGTGTGAATGAGAGAGTGAGAGAGCTTTTGTAAGGAGAATTGAGAAATTAAATAAACAACCGTATTCTAATCCGAGAACTCTGTTGCATAGTTTGAAGCAAACAGGAGTGACATTTTGGCATGATGATGTATCATATTTACAAAAAGAGGAGGGACAGGGGAGAGGGCTCATAGAGTGAATGTGTGTCGTATAGTTGTGTGTGTGTGTGTGTGTGTGTGCGTGAAAGGTGAGAGACACACTGAGGGAAGACGTTGCTCAGAAGGTAATTCAAGAAGAATACACACAGACAGAGAGACAGACAGACAGACATACACACACTAGAAGGAAGCATAGAAAGGTTAATTCAACCAATATTTGAATTCCTCCCCTTTCTCAGACGTTGCTGAGTCAATCACCACAACAATCCCAGCCGGTCTTCTTAACGGTCTGAGTATTGTGGGTACACCATGATTCATCAGGATTAATAAATCTCTCACTTCTGACTCTCCACAACGCTGAGTGCCCATCACATTTACTCACCACGCACGCTCACATTGGGCGGCAACCTAGTAATCATCTGGAGTGCTTGTCCAATTAGAAAGAACACATTTCAAAAGCTGTCAATGTTCACAGTTCACTTGAGCCAATTAAAACCCTGGTTCTTGTAACCGTTTGTGGGTTTGTGGGACGATCCTCTCATGCTGAAGCTGCTAACGCTACAAGCTAAATATGCTAATGCTAGCAAAATAGTATTATGAGCTAGTTCTCCCTTGAGATAAACAGAGAGATTATTTTTTGGTCCTCCTGGTTTAAGGAGAGTGGGATAAGAAGGAAGTTACGCCTGGGGGGGGGGGGGGGGGGGGGGTAGAATCACAGTAACTGGTGATGTAAACGATCAGACTGACAGAAGGGAGAGGGTTAGTGGAGACCAGCAGAGGGATGATGACCTTAGAAGGGGAAATTGGTCCTGTGTTCTGTTTGTTTTCTACGTAAGACAGCAGACATGTGGTCTTGGTGTCTCGCTGAAACATCTCCCTCCTCTACTCCGTAGCCCTTGATGACCACACACACACACACACACACACACACACACACACACACACACACACACACACACACACAAACACCACTCTATCGAAGATCAGAGCTTCAGATACCCCCCTCCCGTTCCACACACACACACACACACACACACACACACACATACCACTATATCGAAGATCAGTGCTTCAGATACCCTCCACACACACGCACACACACACACAGAGCTCTGGTAATCTGAGTGAGCCTGGACAGATGGTGCAGGACTGTAAACAAGGGAAACTGGGCCACCAAGACGTATGGAGACACACACACACAGGTCGCTTCCTCTTATTAAAGAGAGACACATGTCCCCCCTAACCCCCCCCCCCCCCCCTCTGCTGATTCATATCACTGGAGAGCTTCAGTAACATAGGTAGATGTGTCTCTGCGCTATTCCTAGCAAGGAACCAGTAAACAGGCCATTTCAGAACTAATCCCTATATGGAAGCTCCAGTCACAACATTTAATGGTTAAACTGGTCAACCTGTGATGTTGAATTTTGAATACCAATTAACAACATGCTTTATAGTAGCCTACAACAGCAGTTAGCGTTAACCTAAACCAAAGTCAGGACTCAAAACTAGTCTCTGTTAGAAAGGAGACCGTGTTGGTCTGTGTGTCGTCCTTCAACACAAGGAGATGAGATGAGAGAGGAGGAGATAATGAGGTAATCGATGCATGTGATGGGTGTGAAGTGATAGCTGAGAAACAAAGGGCCTACCTGGGTAATGAGTGAATTCTCCATGGCCGTGAGTGGATAGAGAGGACAGCTTTCCCGTAATTACTTCTCATTTAGTGGTGAATGGAAATCAGTATGGCACTTTTGACAGGGTTTCTTTTCTAAATGAAACTGACATCCTCCACAGTACTGCCTTTGGTACGCTGAATAATGGAATAAGAAAAAGCATACGGTTCTTTTTTTTCCTTTTTCTTGTTTTCCGTGGACGCGGAATATAGTTATTCCGTGGGCAGCAGATGCCTGTTCTGATGGAATGGGGTGAGGCGGGAGTGTAGCACAGCGACTGTATGGAACTGTGAGGACTCACACACGCACGCACGCACACACTTTTTGGCAATGAGCACAGATACAGGAGTGTATGGTGAGCCTAGGCAATAACTTGGAGCTTAAACAGAGTGACAGAAAGTGCAGTACTTACTAAAGAGCTGATCATCATTCAATGTTAGTCTTGTGATGACACACCCAACAAGCATACATAGTTTCCTATGGGGAAAGCCCTTCAAAAATGTATCTTTCTGACACTGAACTAGTGCTATCTCCACCTCCATCCATCCATCCATCCATCCATCCATCCATCCATCCACTCAATGTGTGTTTCACCTGAATAGCAAGTTGTGTTTGTGGGTGAGAAAGATAGTGTGTGATTGTGTGTGTGGTGTGAGTGTTTGAGTGTGTGTTTTGTTTTGGAAGCAAGTAAACATTTGGGATGTCTCATTCCATACTTAAACATGCAGAACATTGAACACATATATTGAACAGTTAGCTTTTTTTATCCAAATGCAGTTTTTTTTCTCTTTTCGTACGGTGTGGTTTAGGCTACACAGAACACGACAGTACCAATCGCACCAGGTTGGACATATTGCTTTAAACCACCAAATTGTTTATACGTCATGCATGCCACATAGATGATATTATGTTTATACAAAAATAACACCAGTGCCTATTACTGTGTATCATATCAATTACAGAAAAAGAAAAAAAAATCATTTTCTGTATTTTTCGCAATTAAATACAATTGAGAATGTATTAAAACACAAAATCTGGTTTTGGGTAAATATCTGCCTATGTAAAATAAGTGGTTATGAATTTTTCAACTGTGATATTCCAGTTTTTTTTTCAACCTTTTTTTCTTTATTTACAGCTGCGGAGAAGGTTATCCATAGAATCCCCCAAAACCCAATGAAAGAAAGCATCTAAGAAAGGCAATGCTTTTACAGGAAGCAATGCAGTCAAATCCAAACAATTATTGCACAACAACCTTAGCATGTTCCTTTTTCACACATAAGTCCTAATTAAGACCTGTGCAATTAAGGTCCTACTGTAAGATATTAGTATGAAGGCTTTTTCAACAAAGAAACCAAACAATAGCTTTGTCTGGGACTTTGGTGAATTCTTCTATTCACCTGTTGGTTAGCTTCTATGGTACAGTTGTGCCAAGGTTACAAAAACAAAGAAAGAAATTAAAAGTTTGAAGTGTTTTTTTGACAGGTGGAGTGTCTACACACCCCTATGGAATGGGACGCGGGGGCAACCAGTTCAACATTGCACCCAAGGCCATGGCAAAAGAAGAGGGACAATCTTAACCAAGCCTGCCCAGCTTTTGCATTCCCTGTCCACGTTTACATGCAACAATGGCTATTTAGTGGGGAGATGAAAACTAGGGTACACATCCACAATGACAATAATCGTTTAAAACAATCTGTGTAAAGGATATAAAAGCAATGATTGTACAAAACAAACACTTTGGCAGAAACATTCTTAAAGCTATGCTGGGTGATAGTTGACTGATTGCCCCCATTTCATTACCTAAAAGTTACAAGTTATGTCCAAAAAACATCCTATGACAATATTTACAGTATACTGAATGTAGAAGCGCGGTCTTTCCAAAAGGATTTTGGCGGCAGAAGAAGAAAAGAAAGAAAGAAAGGATTATCATTGAAAATGTGTGTCCCCAAAAAATGAGGCTCACTGTCTAGCGGACGAACGGACACCACCAGCGAAGGCATCTCGTTTGTGTTTACAGACACAAACAGGAAGAGGGTGTGATGTCACTACCAGTTTAACAGTTCTGCTCTCTTACCATAAACAGTTTCCTAAGCCATTTCATAAAAAAGATTAATAACGTTTGATTTGGATGACATCTAAATCCATGCCCTGTCGAACCAGTTTGATTCCTGTACTATCGAAGAGTACCAAACCTCTCACAAAACAAGTTAAACTCATGGTCATAGTAAGCCTGATAGAACAGAAACAACATACCTACAGAAACATTTTTAAAAGTCCTATGTACTCCCAAATCATTTGAGCAATTACTTCAATGTCATATAGTGCATTTTCGTTCATTCATGCCCCATCTGATTTATGTTATTTTGAGAAATAGCATAATGTCAGCTAATGTCTCATAAGACTGTAGATAGTGACATCATAGTTGGGGAGAGGGGCGGTAAGACTAGATTGCTGTAAGAGTGTGTCCAATCAAATGGCCTACAGTAAGTAAACAGTTAATTTTAGGTTTCTTAGCCCTAGCATCGGACGACCAAATGTGGTTTTACAAACATGGCATAAATATATATTAGAACTGCAAAAACATACTCCACTGTTGATTCATCTCATTCTGACATGTACTGTACTGTCACCAAACTCTTCAGCCTATACATATATATTTATATATTTCCAAAATATTAAAAAGTACTAAATATAAAAATACAGAAGAATCGTAAAAAATGAACAAAACATTGAGTTTTTATATGAAAATCATGCAAGAAAAGCTTCCCCAGTTGGTTATGTACTAAGACTCATGAAAGCAAGGTAATGAAAGGAAAAACTAGCCAATGGAGGGAAGCGCAGTGCAGGCTCACGTACTGCCGCTGACTTTGTTCTGTAAACATCGTAGTGGTCCGTTACTTATTTTCGGCAGTGACACTTTTGTTTTGTCTTTGTTTATTTTGGTCGTTGGGAGGAGGGGGGGGGGGGGTGGGGGGGAGGATAGGAAAGAAACATCGATAACAATGGGATAGAAAACAACAACAACCTATAAAATATGGCTCTGAGTTAGAAGTAGAAAAGGCGTATCAGAGAAGGAGATTCTAGAGGAGTAACCTAGATATGGAACCAAGCTTGAAATATGGCAGTAGTACATTACTGGTAATCGATAGCACGTGTCCTAGTGAGGGCATTCGTTCCACTCTTTCGTACAGAGCTGGCAGCCTGACAGGTGGGGCGTTCACCCCAGGTGCTAGCTCTGTAGCACACGCACACGCACACGCACACGCGCACACGCACACACACACACACACACACACACACACACACACACACACACACACACACACACACACACACACACACACACACACACACACACACAGGGGGCTGGACTAGAAGATCTCTGTTGCACATAATCTGGTTGGTGCTGCTTTTCATTTGTGTTCGTTCCCCCCTCCTCTTGTTACGCCATTCTCTGTGGCTGACCCTAAAGGACATGGTGAGATGTGCTGTGTCCCTATACTAACAGGGGAGGAGAGGGGGGGCAGTATTGGATTTTGATCTGGGATGCTGATTGGTTATCCCCGAGGCCTGGAAGAGATCCATAGTCCCCTGTGTCACTGGCTGACTGGCGGCCCACACAGTGATGTTGGATAATAAACACACAGGATCTTATCGCCCCTTTCTGTTGAGATCTGAGAGAAAGATGCATGGCCTACGTTTTGGTCGCGTCAAGGTACTGAGAATGTATTTGTGTTTTTCTTTCTTCTTAAAAAAAAAAAAAGGAGTGATAGCCTGAAATAAAAACAATTAAATAAAAAAACATTTCTCTCTTATACACAGGAAATATGTGCTAATCCCCCCAAAACCATCCCTAGAAAATTCCCCATTCTACTCGACACGGATGAAACAGATCAATTATGGATGAGATGAGGTCAGATGCCCCTCCCCCTTTCTATACATCGTCTTGCTATGATTCCTTTACCACAGATAGGGGGCGCCCTTGAGCTTAAACATGCAGTTCCGTTTCCATTTCAGGTTCACTTTTAAGGAGCATGAATTCTTCTGATGAAATAACTTAGCATCTTTTTTTGCACTGTCCTTCCACAAATACAATAAATCATGAAAAATGGACCCAAAAGAACCAAATAAAGTGAAAGACGGTTAACCCTTCATGACTTCAACTCAAAGCTTGTAGTGTATCAGATTCAATTGAGACATTGTTTCCTGCATTGATCTGAATTCTCTGTCAGTACATCTCGCTTGAAAACAGAAAACAAACTGTATTGGTAATGTACACTTAAAAATGATCGAGAGATGGAGTGGCGACACTTAAGGTAACTGAAAGCTGTTAAAATGACATTTGCCCGTTATACAGTATACTGCTGATCATCACATCAGCTTAGAACTATGTAGAAGAGCCAAAGCATATGTACATGTATATCAATACACTCTTTAAAGTTCTGTGTCAAGTGAGCATACAGTATATGCAGGGTTTTAAGCAAGCACAGAACCGTAATAAAACATGCTGCGTTTCAGTCCTGGGCACACGTTGAAAAAAAAAAAAAAAGATTACAGCAACAGCAACAACAACAACAACAAATCTGAAAAAAAAAAATACAAATACAAATAGTGGACAGAAGGACAGGCGACAGCCTTCGAAGGGGGGTGGATTTTGGGGGGGGGCAGGGGGGGGGGACCTCTCTTGGCCCCACCCACCTGTGAGTTAGGGGGGGGGGTGACGTGATTGGATGTTCTGCATGTCACTCTGTTGCACATACTTGACAGGGACAGAAGCGCCGCAGTCAGTCCCGACCCAGGGCAGGTGTTGAGGTGGGCGGTGTGTTTGAGAGTGTCGGCGGGGCGGGCGGGCGGAGGAGGAGGACAGCCGGGGGTAGGAGATGGCTGTGAAGATAATAGGGATGACGCCAACCCATGCCTGTTTATTTTAGGAATGGGGAGGAGGTGAGCAGGAGGGGGTTGTTGTCAGCCTCTGGTGGGATGTGTCTGTGGATATGAGGAGGCAGGGGAGTGGGTGAGGGGGAAGAGGGTGTGGCTGGGGAGGTGGGGATGGGAATGTGGCTGGGGGGGTGTGTGGCTGGGGAGGGGAGGGGGCTGGGGTGTGGCTGGGGGAGGTGGGGGTGGGAATGTGGCTGGGGGGAGGGGGTGGGGGTGGGGGGTCATCGTAGTGGGAGGACGAGGAGGCGGTTCAGATGGAGGTCTCGTGGGTCTGGGGGGCAGCGGGGTCCCCTCCCCCCCCAGAGGAGGAGCTGGGGACGAGCTGGATCTCCACCGCGGCCTCGTCATCCTCCGACTCGTCAATGTCGGCGGCGGCGCGGGACGCCTCCTCCTCGGACAGGGGCACGAACTCGGGGTGGGCCATGAAGTTATGGATGGAGTTTCTGGATTCTGGGTTCTCGATCCCCTCGTAAAGGGAGCTACGGAACGCATTCACCACTTTAATCTGCGAGAGAGAGGGAGAAGATAGAACGAAAGAAAGAAAGAAAGAAAAAAAGGAAAAGAAAAGAGAGGGAGCGAGATGGAGAGATAGAAGAAAGAAAAGAGTTAGTGTGAGGGCACTGGCGGGGTGTCGCTGTGTGAGGTCGTGTTCATGAACTGAGGAGGAGGCAGACAGGCAGGCAGGCAGGCAGGCAGGCAGGGGCTTATGGGTAGATCTGCTGGTGGAGGACAAAAGGTGGTCAGTGAGAAATGAGGAAAGGGGAGGAATGAAGGATGCTGGGAAGCTCAGTCACTCCGCAGGCTCCATCATCCCTCCATCATCCCTCCCTCCGCTCTCACATCAAACAGCAGGCAAAAAACTAAACAAAACAAAAAACAGGAAAAAAACCACACACATGGTCCACAACACATCCCCCCCAAAAAACAATAAACACAATATATACAACACAATATACACAACACGGTTGATGCAACATCAAGGTGGAGGTGGTGGAGGAGGAGGAGACAATGGAAGGAAAAAAACAATAACATTAAACACAAATAAGTAGGCTAGAGTACACGTGAGGACAGGGGTGGGGGCGAGGGAGGAGGGGTGGGCGAGGGGCGAGGGGTGGGCGAGGGACGAATCCAAAAACAACACAATCAAAACCGATACATAAACACCAGGATCTGGGCTACATGGATATGGAACACAACACACATGAGGTTTGGCGGCGGGCAACCAGAGAACAAGGAGCACTGCCAAACATCATTTAAAAAATAAACAAAAATCCCACAAAAACCCACAATCAGATGGAAATACATTATAGTGTGTGTGCGTGTGTGTGTGTGTGTGTGTGTGTGTGTGTGTGTGTGTGTGGGAGGGGGGTGGGATATTGAGCAAGGAATACAACCACAAACTCTAATACACTGAGCAGATGCATACAGGCACAGACAGACAGAGAGACAGACAGACAGAGACACACGCATACATACACACACAAATTCATACAAGCACACACACACACACACACACACGCATGGATGCACACACACGGACGTGCGCACGCGCGCACACACGCGCACACACACACACACACACGCACACACACACACACACACAGATTGCATGCTGTCTGGGCTTTACAAGCGGGAGCTTGTTATCAATGTGACGGTAGGGTGCACATGGATCCACCCAGCCTACACACAGACACCTCGCTGGCACCTTCTGAATGTGAGAGATGCAGAAAGACAGAGAGATATATGTGAGAGATGCAGAAAGACAGAGAGATATATGTGAGAGATGCAGAAAGACAGAGAGATATACTGTATGTGAGAGATGCAGAAAGACAGCGAGATATATGTGAGAGATGCAGAAAGACAGAGAGATAGATGTGAGAGATGCAGAAAGACAGAGAGATAGATGTGAGAGATGCAGAAAGACAGAGAGATAGATGTGAGAGATGCAGAAAGACAGAGAGATAGATGTGAGAGATGCAGAAAGACAGAGAGATATAGATGGTGTGGATGTGTTGGGCAGGCAGCCAAACATGTGCCAGGTTGGTGGCTATGTGGTAAAATAAGGGATTTCTGGAGGAAGGGATATTTGAAGAGGAGGACAGAGAGAAAGATAAGAGAAACAGAATACGTAGAGCTGCAATGGACAAAGCATACGATTCGTCGCACACACACACACACACACACACACACACACACACACACACGCTAACACACACACACACACACACACACACACACACACACGTCTTCACACACACACGTCTTCACACAAACAAGCACACACACACACACACACACACACACACACACACACACACACACACATCGGCAGGGAGTCTTATGGTAAACACTACGTGTGAACACAAACACACTCCACCACGCTGGTGCTCCTGTTGGCTCAACAACTTCAGGGTGCCAGTGTCCTGGTCTCTGTTAGCCTGGACAGCCCTGCTGCACACACACACACCCTCAACTCTACCTGCTACTCAACCACGTGACCATGGACCACCATGGACCTATGATGGACCATGACCACAGCAACACAAAGCAGCTTCAACAGCAGGTTCGTCACACCCAAAGGCAGGTTTAGGGTTAGGGGTAGGGCTTTCTAAGGGAGGTTTAGGGTTAGGGGTAGGGGTTTCTACACATAGCCTTCGGGCTTTTTAACAAGTGTACATGATTGATGGACGATGCTCGTAATGTGAATGTTGTTTCCGCTAGTTTTCCCCTCGTAGGATATACAAAGCAGCATTCTGGCTTAAAAATTAAACAAAAAAAATACCACAAGCACTATCAGATGTCTCTGTGTTTGTTATGATGTACTGTATATTGTATGATGTATTATTGTTTACGATGTATATTGTCTTTGCATTTATTTTGCTCTTGTCGTTGGATGAGTGATGATGTCCTAACCCTTTGGGATCAGTAACACTCTGTCTTCTACTCTTGAGCTGTAAGCATCTATCTGCTGTCCCACCTCAGTCCTACACCAGTGAGGATGATGAATGGTTGGCCATCCGATGCCTACAGTAACTATGATGAATTTACGAGACATTTACAGCTGAACGCATGTTCTTCCCATACATCAACAGTGCTGTCATGGCAGACAGGCAGTCAGACAAGCAGACAGAGAGGCAGGCAGACAGGCAGACAGACAGACAGGCAGGCAAACAGACAGACAGGCAGACAAGCAGACAAGACACACAGACAGATAGGCAGCCAGGCAGACAGGCAGTCAGTTAGGCAAACAGAGAGCCAGCCAGGCAGACAGACAGACAGAAAGACAGACAGGCAGCCAGATAGCCAGATAGACAGACAGACAGACACAGATAGACAGGCAGGCAGACAGACAGCCAGCCAGCCAGACAGCCAGGTAGACAGGCAGACAGACACAGATAGACAGCCAGGCAGACAGGCAGCCAGCCAGACAGACAGACAGATAGACAGACAGGCAGGCCGACAGGCAGGCAGATAGACAGACAGCCAGGCAGACAGGCAGAGAGACAGACAGGCAGACAGACAGGCAGGCAGATAGACAGACAGCCAGGTAGACAGCCAGCCAGCCAGCCAGTCAGCCAGCCAGCCAGCCAGACAGACAGACAGACAGGCAGGCCGACAGGCAGGCAGATAGACAGACAGCCAGGCGGGCGGCAGTGCCTAAGGAGAGCTGACAGCCTCTCTTCACACAGCAGGGTACAGGGCGACACAGGGTGACAGGAGGATGGATGACTGCAGAGGCTCTCAGACATCAGAGGTGTGAGAATGAGCAGAGAGCTAGCAGAGAGCTAGCAGAGAGCTAGCAGAGGGGTCATCCCTATGTTCCCCGGGTCCTATGTTCCCTGCTCCCCCTAGCTTATGTGAGCTATGTTATGTCTAACAAAAGCTATTTCCCTTTATGTGCCAGGAGTGACTAGACACGCTTTGTAGCAACCCTCTCACCCTAAACCTAACCCAGACCCTGACCCTAACTCTAACCCTAACCCTAACTCTAACCCTAACCCTAACCCTAACTCTAACTCTAACTCTAACCTACACAGTCAAAAACAGAAGGACTACAAATTATGTATGGAGCTCTCCTGGTCTCTGGGTCTGTTACTATTAGAACACAAGTCAAAATGGAGAAAGTCCTGAACATGAGAGAGAGAGAGATGGGAGAGAAGCAAGACAAAAGGCTAAAGAAATAGCGAATTTGAACCTATGGGGAGAAGATAAAGTTACATGGGTAATTGGGTAAAGAAAAGAAAGAGTGACAAGAGGGAGAAAAAGAGGAGGAGAGAAAGGGGGGAGGGGGGGGGCGGGTAAAGATGAAAGAGAAGTATGAAATTGGAATAGAGCCTGCATAGTTGGAATCAGAAAAAAGATAGAGGAGAGAGAGGGAGATTTTGCGTGAAAAGGGAGAGATGGTATCAATGAAAGAGTTGCATAGACAGGGATTAGGGGTCAAGGGTTTGATGGTGAAAAGGGTCAGCTTAAGAAAAAGCCCTGAGGGAACTTTGACACTACGCAAAAAAAAAAAAAAAAAACGTTTTCAATCATAAAGCTATTTCAATTACAGAGTATTCCTAGCCTGAAGTGTATTATTGACATGTTTTCCATATTCTGTATTTCTTAAGTGTACATTTTGATTAGATATTTGCTTTTCCCTGAAGCCCTGAAGCATGACTGAAGCCCTGGCATATCCATCATTTCCAGCTCTTCTAACACACAAGTCTCCCAGTATGAGACAAGACGCAAGGTTTGAAAAAAATCAAAACAAAAAAAACTCTCACTGTTGAACTGTCTAATCTGTCTGTTTCTGTCTCTCTCAGTTCAGCGTGCGGTGGTTGCAGAGTTACACCAATACCCCCGGCATCCGCAAGCCATTTACATAAGGTATGGTGGGAGGAATATGTATCGGGTTTTTTTTCTCTTCTTTTTTCTCTTCTTCGACAAAATCCCTCTTAGGAGGAAAAAACAGAAAGAGAAAAAGAGAGAGTAAGATGCAGAGGCTGTCATGATGAAGGAGCTGCCTGGGTCGCCTGCCAAGATGGAAGAAATAAAATAAAATACAATAAATGGAGACACACACACACACACACACACAAACACACGCACACACATACACACACACGCACACGCACACGCACACGCACACGCACACGCACACACCTACACCCACACCCACACAGACAGATTGACACACACAGTGAGTCATAAGTCCTCCCTGAATACCAAGAGTGAAAGAGAGAGAGAGCGGGGGGGAGGGAGGAGAGGATGAAATGACACTGCTGATGAATATAGAAGAAGTGAGTAAGGGGGCGATTGGAGGGGGAGAAAGAGAGAGAGAAAGAAAGAGGAAGAGATTGTGAAAGCATATGAGTAAGGGGTGAAGGGAAGAGAGAGGGTGTGAGAGGGTGTGAGAGGGTGAGAGAGAGAGAGAGAGAGAGAGAGAGAGAGAGAGAGAGAGAGAGAGAGAGAGGGAGGGAGGGAGAGAGAGAGGCGGCTGCAGCATCTGTCAGCCTTCTCCTTGGAGTTCCCCTGATAGCGTGAGTGCGTGAGCATGTGGGTGTGTGTGTGTGTGTGTGTGTGTGTTTGTGTCCGTATGTGTGTGTGTGTGTTTGTGTCCGTGTGTGTGTGTGTGTGTGTGTGTTTGTGTCTGTATGTGTGTGTCTGTGTGTGACTGTGAGTGTGTGTGTGTGTGTGTGTGTGTATGTGTGTGTGTGTGGGATTGTGTGAGTGTGTGCGTGTGTGTCTCTCTCTCAGGGCTCTGTTGCTGGGCAGACAGGTTGTCTGCGCGTGTGTGTGTGTGTGTGTCTCTCTTTCTACTCAGAGGGAGAGGCATTGCTGTGTTGGGGTATGAGAACCACATGACCCCCCCCCCTCCCCCCCCCCCCCCCCGCCCCCCACCTCTCACCGCTACCCTTCCATCGAGGGACAAGGTCATCCTCCCTTCCCCACCCTCCATCTCAGTACCTAGAGAGCAGGGCTCTCCTCTAAACGACTGTTTTATTAAACCACCACAACTGATTGTCTCTCGCTACAACAAAGGCATACAAATGACTTTGTGTGGCCGCAGATGATATGTCGCACAGACACAGAGGTGCGCACACACACACACACAGACACAGACACAGACACAGACACAGACACACACGCACACGCATTTACTCAATTCTGTGGCACCATTTCTCCACGATTCTCTTGAAGTGTTTACTTGTGCATTCCTCCGATTGCATCTCAGTGGAGATGGATTGGCGTAAGAGCCCATGCTTAGACCAATCCTACCCACGTGCAGAAGTGCACAAGCGCATACTTCAGGTTAAGGGTGGAAACATAGGACGCAGAAATAGATTCTCTCTCTCTCTCTCTCATTCTCCAGGTGTGTTCACTGTTGACCAGCATGGGTTGGCTGGAGATGGAGAACCAATGAGCTGTGAGCGTGACTAGCCCTTCACAACGCCCTGTACTGTGTGTCCATGATGTTAGTGCAACGAAGGTGGCAGAGACATGCTGTCTGATAGGCAAGCCAGAGACTGGTAGTATATAGGCAATACATACAGTACACACACACACACACACACAGACAGACACACACACACACACACACACACAGACACACACACAGACACAGACACAGACACAGACACACGCACACAAACACACACACACACACACATATATACACACACACACACACACACACACACACACACACACACACACACACACACACCACAAAGTGCAGGCAGCTCAGGTAATGGGGACGGGATTATTATTATTATTCCAAAAACAAATTAACCCTTTGTGAGATCTCCTAGTGCCTCCCCGTAGATACTAACCACAGAGTTAAACCCCATTCAGATTACAGAGTCAACCCCTGGTGGTAATACCCAGGAGAGATTAACCAGTCCAATTATCTCACTACCAGCCTGCTGACTTGGGGCAAAAGAGCTGAGAAAATGGATGTCGGATTTCCTGATTACGGGACTTTTTTTGGACTCGACAATTAGAAGGATTATATATATTTTTTGGTATCTGCATTCCTGCAGTTCCTGAGTGTTTTATTTTAATTTTATTTTTTTCTCTTCTTCACTGAGAAGTCTCACAGGGGTGCGTTCATGCAGATCAGATGAGAGTTTTTTTCGGAATAACTCAAGCCCCCACGATGCACTGGGAGAAGCCGGAGGAAAGATGCATGAGTCTGGGATAAAGTGCGGAAGAGAGGGAGAGAATGAGTGAGAACTTAGGAGGATAGGGAGATAAAGAGAGAGAGAGAGAGAGAATGAGGACAGTCGGAAAGAAGGACAACAAAGAGATAGATAGACAAGACAACGATAGACAGAAAGAAAGACAGAAAGAAAGAGACAGTATGTGAGAGAGAAAGAGAGAGGGAGACAGAGAGTGAGAGAGAGAGGGGTGATAATCAACAGGGCGAATGCGTCAGTCAGTTGATCATGCAGCATTCAGCATTCTGATTGGAGGATGCAGGCGGAAACAGAAAAAATAAAATAAAATAAACGCCATTCTGCTTCAAAGAGGGTAGCGTTGTTGTGTGTCATAAACGGGTCGTCGGGGCGACCGTCGCGGCACTCACTGCCTGCAGTGGAGGAGGAGGAGGAAGCGGCAGCAGGAAGGGGCGGGGCCCCGGCAGCATTGGCAGCGGACAGGGAGGAGGAGCTAAGCCCTACGTGGGTGGGGCTAGAGACAGTTTTGGCGTCGTTGTGTTGGCTGACCACCGAGGGCTGGCGCCGCAGGGCGCCCGGCACGGGAGCCTGGCCCGTCTGGAACGTGTAGACCACGTCCATCTAGAAGACACACAGAGGACAGGACAGGACAGTCAGAAGAGGAGGAGGAGAAGGAGGGGTTGGAGAGAAAGAGAGAGGGGAATCAGGAGAGAGAGAGAGAGAGAGAGAGAGAGAGAAAGAGAGACAGGAGTCGCTGTATGGGCAGAGCAGAAACAATTGTTATTGAAAAAGAAAAGATAAATCCCCCCCAAAATCATTAGTTGGAGAGGGTAGAGGGAGGGTCAGAGCGAGGGAACGAGAGAATGAAAGGAGAGAGAGAGAGAGAGATAGAGAGAGAGAGTCTGGAAGGGCCCTTAACCGTGACAGACAAAAGGAGGCTGGGTGGGAGCGAGAGACTCGCAGATACGAGGCGAACAGAAAGTGTGGTTCTACGGCGCCGC
>NC_137691.1:10928790-10963790 GCF_963989245.1 Nansenia antarctica | reverse complement strand
ACACCCCACCACAGGGGAGGGGGGTTGAGAGGGACTGAAGTGGGCTGAGTAGGGGATCCAGTGGGGGGCTTAGAACTACTGACAAACAGCACCCACCAGTAAGAGCTAATGAATATTAGCATGCTAAGTGAGAGACAGCCAAGAGTGAGAGACACCAGGGCCGTGCCAGTGACGTCGTGGGAGTCTGGGTCGATACTGCTCAGATGGAGCGAACATGGATTAATATATGATGATATATTAACTACGCTAATGCTAATGTTATGCTAATGGCTGTGAAATGGTAATAGCTCACTCTCTGTACAACTGTCTCTCATCGGCTCTCTGGGAGTATCCAGTTAAGTGGTGTCGCGTTTCAAACAGTAGGAGAAGGAGAGTGGCGCAGTGACACACAGATTAGACAGACCCGTCGTCCAGATTTGTTGTGACACTGTCACCTGTCAGGTGGTCGCCAGGCCCCGCCCCCTCTCAGATGACCACATCCACCTGTCTGTCCTCACAGGAGGAGGCAGTGGGGAACATTTACACCGATTTCATTCACAACATGTTCTTATCCAGAGCCACTTAGGGTCGCGTAGAGGCCGAAACAACTTCCTAGTACGACTGGAAAAACCTTCAAAAACATCAGCATCAGAGACCAATAACAGGTTAGAAAAGTAGTGTCGACAAAATCCTCCTTCACTCGGCACCATGAGAACCTGGAGGAGAAGAGAATGTGGGTTAGCTTACAGGTGGGTATGAGGGAGGGGCAGGGGTCAGGGAGGGGGGGGTGAGGGGGTAAAGATGGAGGGAGGAAGGGGGGGCTTCTGAGAAACGAGGGAGGCGTGGAGAGGAAGAGAGGTACAGGTACAGGTGGTGGAGTATATCGTGGACAAAATTCTCAACCTCTTCTCTCATCTGCAAAAACCAGTCAAGTGGTCAGAAAAGAGAGTCTCCGGTTCCACAGAGAAGGTCCACCTAGAAGGAAAAGGAGGAAGCAGAGCGGTTCTCTGGCTCCAGCGGACCGGGCGTGGTTAAGCGTGTACCTGGGTCTGGATGCGGTTGAGGCCTCTGAACCAGAGCACCTGGCCGCGGCGCAGCTCCATCTCCGCGTGGTCGATCTCGTCCGCCCCCTCGGCCATCTCCTCGTTGGCCATCTCCTCCTTGTTGGTGCCGTGACCCGCCTCCTTCAGGAACTTCAGGTGGTGGGTGGGGATGGCCGAGATCAGCTGGAGGGGGGAAAGAGGAGGGAAAGAGGGAGAGAGAGACAGAGATAACTGTCGTGTTAAAAAAATCGTCCGTCAGCGTTTAGGACACAGCTGTCGTTTCAGATTGGGCCAGGTCAGTTGGTCTCAGACGGACTACTGCACCTGAACCCAAGAGACTAGGGTTGCACAATTCCCATAAGTTTGGGAAACTTTTCAGATCATTTCCAATGTTTTCATATGGGAACCCATACGGAAAATTGGGAAAGTATTGGAAAGTTTCCCAAACTTATGGGAATTATACAACCCTACAAGAGACCAATCCTGGTCCTGGAGAGCTGCAAGGTCATCAGGCTTCTCCTCCAACCAGTGAATGAATGAATGGAATGAATGGTCTTTATTGTCATTGATATAGTACAGGTACCAAACAACGACATTTGGGAGGGGGGGCTCCCTTGGTGCTAGGAAAAAAAAAACAAGAAGGGAAAAGAGCTGGTTTACATAAATAAAGGCTATGTACACTATCCACTATACTATACTATACAAATAAAACACTGTGCTGTACTCTATGCTATGCTATACCTATTCTAACATTAGGTCTTTGCTGTGTGGGGTAGAAGCTGAGCTTCAGTCTGTTTGTCCAGTGGAGGCTCATTGTAAACACACGAGGAATGGTATCAAACACACAATACCATTTTATGTTCCCTTTCATGCGTTACAATGAGCTCGTCCTCCGGTGTCCACCTCTACCAGCCTCCCTGGCTTCCAACATCAGAAACCACGGTAAAAGCAGACCTGACTCCACTGAACATGGGGTCAAAATGGGGTCAAATTAGGGGTATTGATGTGTATGTCAACATGGTTTCTTGTGATAATGCCCCTCGGGTGTATTCATGTATATGTAGTAGACTGTATAAGTACTGTACTTAGGTCATGGCTGCCTACCTGGGCTTGTCATTGGCTACTGATGACCTCAGGGCAACATCCTGAGTGGAATGTCACGTGAAAGTGGAAAGTTAAAGGTAGAGAGATCCTTGCTCGTTCTACCTGGTTTGGTGTGAGTGCACTCTCTCTCTCTCTCCAAGTGGCTCCTCGCTGAACTCATGGATCTAAGTGTGTGTGCGCATGCCATTGGTGTGTGTGTGCGCGTGCGTGTGTGTGTGTGTGTGTGTGTGTGGGAGAGAGGGAGAGAGAGAGAGAGAGAGAGAGAGAGAGAGAGAGAGAGAGAGAGAGAGAGAGAGAGAGAGAGAGAGAGAGAGAGAGCTTTTGTTTTAAGGGAATATGCCTGAGTAAGTTCAGTGGGGGTGTATTGGAATATATCATTGAATGTGTGTCTTTGTCTGTGTGTGTATGTGTGTGTGGTGGTTGCGTGTGTGTGTGTGTGTGTGTGTAGGTGGAGGCGCAGAGGGAGTAGCATGCTAGGTTCCCCTGTCCCCCGGGGTAAATGTAGGCCAACGGAGCTTTCATGGACCGCGGCACGCTCGTTACCGCCGCGGCGGTTGTCACAGTAGCGTGGCAGGCAGGCAGGCAGATGCTCCGGGTTTCAGAAACCCCCCCGTCTCCCAGAAGACACACATCCCTCTGATCACTAGCTGACTCTACTGGGCGAGCGCCCCCCCCCCCCCCCCCCTGTCCCAAAAACAGCGTTCCCTTTCCTAAGCATCAACACCAGATACAAGCTGGTCTTTTTTTCTCTGTGTGGGATTGAATGCAGCAAAGGCCTGCTAGTCGGATGCTTGTGGGTGAGGAATGCGTTATATAAGAGAGTGGTAGAGGAGTGGAGCGTGTGTGTGTGTGTGTGTGTGTGTGTGTGTCTTACCTGTCCCCAGAGCAGCTCTCCCACGCCGATGAACACACACCAGAGCCACTGGTCAATGGTCAGGGCCGTGCAGGAGAAGGGCTTCCCTCCGAACTGGACGATGACGATCTGAGACACAGAAGAGAACCGTCAGCTACAGCAGCTTAGAAGTGTGTGTGTGTGTGTGTGTGTCTGTCTGTGTATACAGTACCTGTGTGTGCGTGTGTATGTGTACAAGTATGTCTATGTGTATGTGTGTGTGTGTCTGTCTGTCTGTCTGTCTGTATATACAGTATGTGTGTGCGCGCGTCTGTGTGTACAAGTATGTCTATGTGTCTGTACATGTGTATGTACGTGTGTGTGTGTGACTGGGTTTCCGTTAACCGGCAATTACCGGTCTTTGTCCGGTAAAATTTGGTGAAGTCCGACAAATTGAAAAGTCGTCGGACATATTGTCCGGTGAAAATAATTCCCTTTGAATACAATTCGCTAAAGCTGACTGGGTGCGTTCGTAAACACGCTCTGGAAATCCGATCAGCACTCGCGGAACGCCTCTCGTCCAATCGAACGACTCGGTCGCTCTGTGACATCGAAGCCAGCGTGCGCTCCGGCGCTCTCAGAGCGTGTTTACGAACGCACCCCTAGAAGTTTCCAGCCAGCTAGCTGAAGCTGCTACACACACCAGAGCCATGGCGACCGAACGGCAAGTTAAACATCATACTATAAAAGTGACATTGTTTTACTCATTACTCATACGTTTGTTGTCATTCGGCGGTGCTAATAGTCGCTTTCTTTTTTAATTTATTTAATTTATTTTATTTTAGCAGTTTCCCCGAAAGTTAAGTGTTTGTTTTTATATCACTATTTGCACTTCTGGTTAGATGTTAAACTGCATTTTGTTGTCTGGTACTTGTACTCTGCAATGACAATAAAGTTGAATCTCACCTAATCTAATCTAATCTAATCTAAAATAATCTAAGATAATCCCATCACTATTACTCCCTATTTTCATCAGTGTTTCAATTCTTGAATCTGTGATGGAAATCAAGCAAAGCCACTTCAAGTCTCCCCACCACTGACAGCGCCGGGTGTGCCTTTCCTTACACTCTCGGTTATTCCCTGTGGATTTAAAAAACGGTGTTTTGGTTTCTATAATGTGGTCTATTCTCAGTGTTGACGAGCAGCTCAGGGGGCTTTGAGATGGCTAACAGCTAATTAAAGGAGTAATTCCACTCAAAAGGGTAGAAGTAAGCTGACTGTCTGTCTGTCTGTCTGTCTGTCTGTCTGTCTCTCTGTCTCTCTGTCAGTGTGCTGGACTACCTATGACTTCCATGGTACCTGGGAACGCATTGTCGGAGAGAAACGCCCTCTGTACAAAGGACCTACTGACCAAAATCCCTGTTCCCCGTAGCCTACATGCTTGCACTGTTACTGTTCAATAAAATGTTATACATCTAGACATTGTGGTATTTCTTTATATACGTATCCCAGACTGCCTATCAATTGTTTCTCAATAAACAGTTATGTTCTTCCCATTGTCATACTCCCGAGCTAAACGAAATGCCTTCCCAAACAGCGAGACTTATAGAAATGACGTTGTTTTATTGATTTAAAAAAAAAAGGGTAAAACTGTAAAGAGAAAATAGAAAACTCACATTAATCCCAAACAATTTAACAAACTTCAGTTAACGTAATGTGGAGTCCGTTCATTGATCGATGCTGTCTGTTCAGTTCCCAGTGAGGCGCCCGTTCAGCGCTGGACCCGTTCAGCGCTGGATTTGACGCATGGCATAGCGCGCATGCGTCAAATCATGTTATATTATTATATATTATATAGCTCGCATCTAATCGTATCGGATGAGAAATAGACATTAAATGGCATATATAGGCCGCTACACAACAGTAATCACCGCGACAAACAGCTATATTAGATTTGTAGAAAAAAAAAATATGATTTTGATTTTTTTTTTATTTATTATATTTTAATATGATGACCGGAATATATCACGTTTGTCCGGTAAATCGAATTCTTCCCGGACACGATGTCCGACGGCAAATTTTTCTAACGGAAACCCTGGTGTGTGTGTGTGTGTACCTGCAAGACGAAGGTTCCCAGGACCACGCTGCAGAAGATGGGGTTGCGCCAGATGCCCTCGAACACGTTCCTCTCCCCGTGGATCTTGCGGGCGTTGATCTCGTTGAAGAGCTGCATCATGACGAACACGTTGAAGACGATGGTGTAGTGCTCCGAGGGTGGGGAGTGGAGGGGGGTGTTGCGGCCGCTGTCGATGTCAAATATCTTCTCTCCTGGGAGGAGGAAAAACAACAAAATGGCTACCGGTTAGTCTGTCGTCTTCTCTGTTTGTTTTCGTAGCGTCTTGTTTGTGTCTCTGTGCCTTTCAATGCACTCCAATGTATGCACTCTGAGATTATTCAATTATCATTATTAAATAAGTCAATTGAGAAGCTCTTTAGAGATAACATTTCTTATTTGTTTATTCGACTGGGAAGTCGTGATATCGGAACCCTCTTATTCGGTGAGAGATCTTGCAAGATGACACTCGCACAACAGCAGAACGAGAAACTAGAGCGTTATTAAACTAGACCAATAAGTAGAACAACATAAAATAGGGCTGAGATATTCCTTTGATATTCTCGATTTCATAACTGGGGCAGTGAAGCTTTGATGAAATACTCACAGATGATCGTATCGGAACGGCCCAGGAATGACTGCTGTTCTGATTTGAGATTTCGTCTTTTCTAGTATTTATATGTCTGACCTGCTTAGAGCAGGGTGAAGATGATGGTGAAGGGGTGGCACCTAGAATGACTGCTGCTCTGACCTATCCTTTTCTAGTAGGTCTATATCTATGAGGGTTGGTCTGACCTGCGAAGAGCAGGGTGAAGATGATGGTCAGCTGGTAGACGGCGTGGCCCAGGATGTTCTTCATCATGGTGCGGGAGATGAGGGGCTTGTTGCGGCCGTAGGGTCTCCGTAGCAACAGGGACTCGGTAGGCGGCTCGGTGGCGAGGGCGAGGGAGGCGAGGGTATCCATGATCAGGTTCACCCACAGCATCTGGACTGCTTTGAGGGGAGAGTCCTGGAGAGAGAGAGAGAGAGAGAGAGAGTTGGAGTTTTAACACACCTTTATCGTAACACTTAGGGAGTGGTACATCACCTTGCCTTCTCAGGAAACCCCAAAAAATTGACAAAACATTTTAAGAATCACTTTGAACCCCCCCCCCCCCAAATTAAACAGAGCAGCATTAGCATACGTGTTATGTCTCTAGGGGGGTAGAGAGTGTTGTTACGTGTGTAGGCTAGAGAGTCACCTGTGTGATGCAGGCACCGGTGAAAGCCACGATGACAGCCACCACGTTGACGGTGAGCTGGAACTGCAGGAACTTGGAGATGCTGTCGTACACGTTGCGTCCCCACATCACCGCCTTGACGATGCTGGTGAAGTTGTCGTCGGTCAGGATGATGTCAGAAGCCTCCTTCGCCACGTCTGTGCCGGCGATACCCTATCAGGAAGCAGGAGGAGGAGAGGGGGTTTTAGTGTGTTATGTGGAGGTATGGCACAAGGGCAGCCATTTTGTGTGCCCGGACATGATCACAGTTGCATCCTGGGATGACATGAATTGAACTGCCTTCTTTGATAACTGGTGAGCAAGGGTCCTCTGGGACACAAAATGGCTGGCGTGGGTCATCGAGGTAGATGACGAGGGCCAGTTACCCGAAAACACAGTGTAAATTCACCGTGAACGTTTCAGGAAAGTGGACACGCGAAAAAGCCATTCTTCCGTAAAATATTGCCACTGCATTCCACCATGCAGACATTTGCCCTTTTTCTCCTCTCAATCATGCGAAACAATTCATGTTGTGAGAACAAAGGCTAACTACTATAAAGTCTTGCCACCTTTCATCTTGCTCGCCGACCCCCCTCTCCCGTACGGCAAAAATAAGAATTTGGACCGTCTAATACCCGGGGCTATATCATTATCCAGTCTAGTTTCAATTATAGTGCTTTTAATTTAGTCTCTCCTCTCTCTCTCCTCTCTCTCTCTACCAGCGCTTCAGTCCCTTAGTCCGATTTTCTCATCACGCACAAAGGGAGAGTCGGTGCGTCACGCGGTTCTGCGAGGGGGTCGTGTAAACAGTAATCTGCCACGGACCGACTCTCTCTGCGTCCGTCTCTCTTCCCCTGTGACCTCATGGCCTCTCATTACGATGTCTGAGTGATTGCTCTGCCCACTGTTGCTGACATTAGCCTCTCTCCTGTCTCCTAACTAAAGCGTCTCTCTCTCTCTCTCTCTCTCTCTCTCTCTCTCTCTCTCTTTCTCTCTCTCTCTCTCTCTCTCTCTCTGTTCTCTCTCTCTTTAACTTGTCACTGTCTCTCTCTCTCTCTCCCCCTCCTCTATCTCTCTCCCTCCCTCCCTCCCTCCCTCCCTCTTTCCTCTCTTTCTTTTCTCTCCATCGCCGTACTCTTTCGGCTTAATGGGATGTGTCTTGCTGAGCGTCTCCAAGACCATTAACTTCCCTTGGTGCTAATGTGTTCTCCTGTGGGCTAATTTATACACAGCTGGGTGGCCGAGCCATGGGGTCTCTCTTTCCGTGAACGTGGCAGCAGGGGCTGGAGGAGGGAGCGCGGCCCGCTGAGGGGCGGTCAAAGACGGGTGAAAATAGACACAGGGGTCTGGATGAGTGTGAAACCGCACCATGACGGTATGGGGGCTGGTATGAAGCCAAACCTTGGGGGCGACTGCTAACCAAAAAAACACACACTTACGCATACACCACACACACACACACACACACACACACACACACACACACACACACACACACACACACACACAGACAGATAGAAATACACACTCGCACGCACGGACACACAGACACCGCACAGATAGATAGATAGAAAGAAAGACACACACACACACACACACACGCACACACACACACACACACACACACACACACACACACACACACACACACACACACACACACACACTCTATACTGGCATGTTCTCTAATCCAAAAAACCTCACTGGTCTTGTGTTATTGGGGGAGCAGAACAGTGTGTGGTGGGAGAGGGTTGATAGGCAGAGTTATCCAAGCATGCGTCTATTGATTTATTATTCAGTTACACAGTTACTGTAATGGGAGGGATTGGAATTAAATTGGAGACTTGCCGGGTTGAGGTTAGGACAGAATTAGTTTTCCATGGCTGTATTATAATTATAATTACTCCAGAGGGTTTTTTCGCTAACAACGTTCTGTCAAGAAAATTAGGGGGCTTGAGAAACAACAGACACACTGGGAACTGGCAACCGTGAAATATGGTCGATTTATTGTGGATTCTAAAAAAAGCGTTACCATGGCGAATCCCACGTCGGCCTTCTTGAGGGCGGGGCCGTCGTTGGTGCCGTCCCCCGTCACGGCGACCACCTCTCGCCTCTCGCCGATCGTGCTGTCGATGATACCTGGGGGGGGGGGGGGCGGGGCGGGGGGGACGACACAGAAACTACTTTAGAGGTCGACTAACAAACAGACAAACCCAGGGAAAGGTCTTGGTTGGACCACGGCGGCCACGTGGCCTCCGCTCAACACTTACACAAACATCCTTATTCCCTTGTTTACATTCCCTCATCCTGCCTTTCCGTTATCCTCCCTTCCCTCATCCTCCCTGCCAGCTCAACGGGCTGAGTGGATCGGTCTCTACCGCTACCACACTGACCTAGCCAGTCGCATGTTTGTCAGCGGTTACGCAAGGAGGGAGATAAGGAAAGGAGACGAGGAGAGGAGAGGAGAGTGTTCCTCTTGGTGTCTCTGAAACAGACGTTGTTTTTCTTTGCGTGTGTCTCCCTGAGCAACACAGCGTTTGCATATTCATGACCCACACCTGCGTACGCCCCGCCCCCGCCCTCCCCACGCAGACGGAGATGAAACAGGCTCAGGGCTGGGGTTGAGGGGCTGGAGGAAGTACTGTACCCCTGGGTCTGCTGTGTCTGAAGGTGTGTGTGTGTGTGTGTGTCAACATCGGCGACATGAAAGTGAAAGAGATGAAAAACATTTTAGGACAAAATGAGGACAAGAAAACTTTTGAGGAGCCTTCGAAAGGTAGGGATAGCTTCGACCAAATGTTCTCACCTCTTACAAAGACACAGGTACAACTACTTTGACTGGGCAAACAGGCTACAAACAGGCTACAATCCATCATATCAAAACGACAACAATGGAGAGGAGCTTTTAGTGTTAGTAGTACTGGTAGGCCTCACTGGTAGGCCTCACTGGTAGGCCTCACTGGTAGGCCTCACTGGTAGGCCTCACTGGTAGGCCTCACTGGCAGGCCTCACTGGTAGGCCTCACTGGTAGGCCTCACTGGTAGGCCTCACTGGTAGGCCTCACTGGCAGGCCTGCACTTGTGATCTTAAGGGTGTTGAGCTCCTCACCTTTGACCAGAGTGTGTTTGTCTGTGGGGGAGGACCGGGCCAGCACACGCAGCTTGGGCCACACCTTGTCCAGGCGCTCTTGCTCCACCTAGAGGACAGGAGGACATGCTGTCAGTCTTTCAAGTTTCCTTTTTATTTCCTTTTGACCAGCTAAAACAACACCACCATCACCACCACCACTGCCACACTATGGACAGTAGACACAGAAAGCCCTCCAATATTTTCTCACCCCCTCCCTTGTCATAAAAGTGATCTGCTGTCCCTTCAATGTTGTCGATACAAGCGTTTGAACAAAACAAAAAAATTTGAACAAATATGCAACATTCTCAATACATACTCCCAAATAAAAGTCCTCTGGCCTGTCTCGTCTCCTGTCCTCAGTCTCACCTCTCCCTGGTCGTTACGGATCTGCTGGTTGAACTCTTTGCCCTCCATACACAGGAAGTCCTCCCCAGGCAACAGGATGCCACACTTGGTTGCTATGGCGCGGGCAGTGTTGATGTTGTCCCCGGTAACCATGCGCACAGTAATGCCGGCCCTCTGGCACATGACGATGGCATTTGGTACCTGATTGGATTAGAGACAGGAAGGGAGTGAGTCACTAACTTCCTCCATGGGTTCAATCACAATATATCCACTATACAATCTGTCTAATGTCACCATGTCGAAATATTGAACATGTTTACCATTCATTTGGGATTGAGGCATATTTAACTGGTGGAATCCATGGCATGGCATACCTGAAACCATCTCAATCTTAGACCATTTTTGAGGTTTTGACAAAAACTACTGTTCTGTACTGTATATCATTTGATTTGATTAGGATCCCCATTAGCTGAGGCAAAGCAGCTACTCTTCCTGGGGTCCACACAAAACATACACAAGAAACCATCCTAAAACATATAACAAAGCAGAAACACATACAGACATAACAACAAACGACAAAAATAAAAACAGAAATAAAAGTCATAATGAGCCATGCTCACAGACTCAGTTTTGAGTGAGCGTCACAAAAACACATAAACAAAAAAAGAAACATCCACACGCAAAACAATAAATAACAGGAATAGAATTACAATTACAATACTCAGCTAGGATCTAATGCCTATGATGTGTTGCCTCACTTTTTGTTGTTGTCTTTATTCTGGGTTTTAGAGCTATGACCCGGTAGGGGGAGTGGGTTGTGTGTTTAGTGAAGGTGCTTAGGTCTAGTAAAGTAACGCAGTCGTCTATTCTCTTCAACACACTCTCCCTCGGTGGCAGAGGTTGTTCAAAGGCAGTGTGGTGTTAGAGAGTGTCTGTATCACACTATCCCGTCTATACTCCCTGTCACGCCCCTCCTACGCCCCTCCGAGCCCCTCCTACGCCCCTCCGAGCCCCTCCGAGCCCTGGCTAGGCACTGATCTCAGGTCAGTCTTTCTCTGGGTGGTTTATTTTTATTCAGCGCTCTCCCAGGGTGACAGCGTGTGGTCCTGACAGCTTCAGCTCACACGGGCATGACCTCTGAACCCCGCTGTGTGTGTGTGTGTGTGTGTGTGTTTGTGTGTGTATGTGTGTATGTTTGAGAGGGAGTGTGTGTGTGTGTGTGTGTGTATGTTTGAGAGGGAGTGTGTGTGTGTGTGTATGTTTGAGAGGGAGTGTGTGTGTGTGTATGTTTGTGTGTGTGTGTGTGAGTGTGTGTGTGTGCGCGTGCATGTGCGTGTGCGTGTGTGTGTCCTGAGTCGTCCTCTGTAATTAGCCGATCTGAGCCATGTGATGAGTCACTCCTCATTAGACCAATCAGATCACCTATTAATAGATCATTAGAAACCCCCTACAGATGTCTGTCTGTCAACAGACACACACCCGCGAGCGAGCACACACACACACACACACACACACACACACACACACACACACATCACACCATCAGATCAGGCTTTTATGAGGCAGGATAACATCAGAGGTTCTGTTACATGGTGCTAATGCATTTGAATAACCAAACTAAAGCTCTTCTCATGCATTTGAATAGTAAAACTAGATTCCACAGAAAACCAGGACTTCTGGTCTTCTACAGTGCCACTGCTGTATCCTATTTCAGTTCAGTACGACATAATATTATAATAATATATGATTATGATCAAATGTAATGCAAAACTCCTTCCACAATGACATTGTACACGGTTCACGGAATGCACGCAGACTGAAAAGTACAAAAGAAGAACAATGGGTAGGAACAATGCATACGACGTGTCAACTAATCACCAATGGATGATGATACCTATATGATATAAGTGAATCTCATTCACCAGCTAATTTGATTGGCACCGTCGTCGAAAAGATAAGTGATTAAGCGCCCGACTATTATATATTTAGCATGGCGGTTATCTGTCATTGCCCTTCTAACCCAATTGGGAGCTAACTGGTTGAGATATATACTCCCCCCCCCTGGCTACACGGCTATTTCTATCCTCTCTTATCTGGCGCCTGACATTCAAAACTCAAATGACTGTCGGTGCGTCATCCCTGCGCCACGTGGAGACACACAGCGAGAGGCAGCCAGATGGATGACATGACAAAATGTCAGACACCTGGCAGGGCCACACTGGAACATGAGTTTGAGGACGATCAGACTTTCTCAAAACCAACGTGATTAGATATCAGTATCGTACCATCTTACCATAATGGTAACAAAGCGTCCATACCGTAAAAATTATCTTATGGTTTAAATTCGTCTTACACTTACATCGTACGTTATATTAGAACAGGACATTCCTGAAGACTGTGGGGTACAAAGACTGTCAAGCTTACAAGATGAGAGGAGGAGTTGTGTGTTTGAGTGTGACCATAGCAGCCAAGTCTACACAGATAGAGATGTAATGCTCAATGTTCCATAAACTACTCTGAAACTGCCTATTTTCATTTGCCATTTTTCCAGTCTAAAATCTTGTTAGCCTACTAACATATCTTAGGTTCTATAAAAAGACATGAGAATGACCTCCCCGTTATTATAATGACATTAGTCCCTGAATAGGGGTCTGAGGGGTAATAGGGGTCTGGGGAGGGTGTAGGGGTCTGGGGGGGATAGGGGTCTGGGGAGGCGTAGGGGTCTGGTCAGCTCTTGTGAGGAGCAGGCAGACTAAATGTCACCAGGGTTCAAATAAAAACATGGAGGGTTTAACACAAGTTAGCTCAATGGCCTCGTCGCAATTCAGTGTGACACACAGGCGCCAACCATCGCTGGGCTTGTAAGACACTCGACTTCGAGAGTATCCCCATCAAGTTAGTGTTGTCATATGTCCTCCATCTCTCACTTAGAAAGCACTTTCCATGTCATTATAGGTTACAATATCAATGTCCCAGTATTCTCACCCAACAAGATCTGATAGAAATGCACCTAGTAGTCTCTACGTCTTGGGTTTATACTCTAGAAGTCTAGACAAGGGCCTGGCAAATGGACACCACTATTGACTTACACAGTTAATGTGATCATATGACTCTGGCCAGCGGGTATGTTGCCAAGGCAACTCAATATGTGTAATGGGAATCCTATTTAAAGGTCAATGACTCTATACGACATAACATATCATGATACTGTACCTAATGACAATAAACTTTTAATATTGACTTAGAAACCCCCCCCCACCCCCGGAATTATAGACTTCCAAACTTCCATATACATCTCTGGTGTCACTGGGTGACATCTAAAATGCTGAAATACCTGCTTGCTGATTTTTGTGACTGTACGCACGGATCACCTCTGTAACACCAGATGAACACAAACCTTTAAGAACAGATTTAGAAAGAAAGCACATTTCCCCCGGAGTGACAGACATCCTAACCCCTTTTAAAGACCTCTGGTTTAAGCAGGGCAAAACAAAAACAAGCTGTGTGTAATCCAGAAAGGATATCTGGATATCCGCACAATGACTCTGCAACAAAGCGGATCTGCAGATCTTCTCTACATCCTCGTTGTCCTTTTCACCCAGATAGGATGGATTAGTGCACGCACAATGTGAACTCTTCACCGCGTAATCTCAAGATTGTATTATTTGCTATGAAAACCTAGGCTTAATCTTTAGACAACTCCCAGATAACACACGTCCACCGTCTTAAAGGATTATTACAATAATTCACTGAAACAGTATTTTTCTCTCTCGTCATCCTCATAAGGAGACATATCGTGGGGCATATTATGTATGGGGTGGCTGTGGCTCAGGAGGTAGAACCGGCGTCGATCGATCGCAAGGTCGGCTGTTCGGCGGTGCGATCCCCGGCTGGCCACGTGTCGAGGTGTCCTCGGGCAAGACACTGAACCCCAAATTGCTCGCGGGCCGACGCCATTGTTGTGCGAATGTGTGTGTGAATGGGTGAATGAGAGGCCATTGTAAAGCGCTTTGGAATAGGGCGCTATATAAGTCAGTCCATTTACACATCCACATGGTAGATCTGGCGGTATATCAGGACGCCTCACCTCGGGCCTGACGGGGTCCTCGATGCCCACCACCACGATGCAGGTGAGGTCGCTGAGGATGTCGTTCTCGTTGTCCCAGTTGGGCTCGCCCCCTGCTGCGGGGAAGTCCCTGTAGGCCACGCAGATGGTCCGCAGGCCGTCACACGCCATGGGCTCGATCACCTTCTTCACCATCTCGTCACGGTCCTTGGGCTTGAAGATCCGCGTCGATCCTGTAGCGTCGATGATACGGGAGCACCTTTAGAGAGAGGGGGGGGGGAGAATATACAGAATAAGGGAGGATATAGAAAGGGGGGATAAGGGGGTAAGAAAAGAGGAGGATGATTGGGTCATGATAGCTTCCTATGAAAAACACATTTGACTTTTCTCTTCTTTTTTTTTACACAGACATGACATACTGTCTAAAATAGTACATCCATCCATCTATCCATACATCAATCCATCCATCCATCCATCTATCCATCCTTCCATCCATCCATCTATCCATCCATCTATCCATCCTTCCATCCATCCATCCATCCATCCATCCATCCATCTATCCATCCATCCATCCATCCTTCCATCCATCCATCCATCCATCCATCCATCCATCTAACCACTTAACCACAACCATCTCTCCACCTCCTTCCTCTCCTTCCTCCCCACCCTTCCATCTCTCCCCCTCTCCCTCCTCCCCACCCTTCCATCTCTCTCCCCTCCCCACCCTTCCATCTCTCCCCCTCCCTCCTCTCCCTCCTCCCCACCCTTCCATCTCTCCCCCTCTCCCTCCTCCTCACCCTTCCCCCTCTCCCTCCCTCCCTCCCTCCCTCCCTCCTCACCCTCCCCTCCCCTCCCCCTGGGGGTCTCCGTACTTGCGTAGGACGATCTCGGAGGCTCCCTTGCTGTACATGCGGTATCCCCCGTCTGCGTTCTTCAGCACGGTGCTCATGCTCTTCCTGGAGGAGTTGAAGGTGTAGACCTTGTAGAGCTTCTCCTCTGGGACCTCCTCCCGGATGGGCTGGTAGTCCCTCCTCAGGGCCAGCACCAGGCCCAGCAGGGAGCACTCCGTCTTGTTGCCCACGTGGCGCGGCAGGCCGCCCTCCTTCTCCGGGGACTGGGGGGGCGAGGGGGAGGGGTGGGAGGGGGTGAGGGTTAGAGAGGCATGAAATCAAAAAAAGTCACGCACGTGACGTGGGCACATAAGCACGTGTACGAAAAAGGAAGAGCAATTGTTGCATAGGGTGACACACAACACGCGACATGCACGCACACACACCCGCACGCGCACACACAGGCTTCTAACTTGTACTCAGGGCCATTTAAGGAGTGCATCTTTAGTCTTATGTGATTATCTAAAGTGGTATTGATGCTGTAGGTTGATGAGTGCAGAGCTGCAGAAGCAGCATGGTGTTTCTAGAAGGCCATTATGGACGCTCTTCACTGAACAGCGCTTCTCTAAAGGTTGTGTGTGTGTGTGTCCAGTATTTGTGAGAGAGAGTGTGTGTGTGTGTGTGTGTCTTTGTGAGAGAGAGAGTGTGTGTGTGTGTGTGTCTTCGTGAGAGAGAGAGTGTGTGTGTGTGTCTTTGTGAGAGAGAGAGAGAGAGAGAGTGTGTGTGTGAGTGTGTGTCTTTGTGAGAGAGAGAGTGTGTGTGTGTGTGTGTCTTCGTGAGAGAGAGAGAAAGAGAGAGAGTGTGTGTGTGTGTGTGTCTTTGTGAGAGAGAGAGTGTGTGTGTGTGTCTTCGTGAGAGAGAGAGAGAGAGAGAGAGAGAGAGCGAGTGTGTGTGTGTGTCTTCGTGAGAGAGAGAGAGAGTGTGTGTGTGTGTGTGTGTGTGTGTGTTTTCGTGAGAGAGAGAGAGTGTGTGTGAGTCTTTGTGAGAGAGAGAGAGTGTATGTGTGTGTGTGTCTTTGTGAGAGAGAGAGAGTGTGTGTGTGTGTCTTCGTGAGAGAGAGAGAGAGTGTGTGTGTGTGTGTGTGTGAGTGTGTGTCTTCGTGAGAGAGTGTGTGTGTGTGTGTCTTCGTGAGAGAGTGTGTGTGTGTGTGTGTGTGTGTGTGTGTGTCTTCGTGAGAGAGAGAGAGAGAGAGAGAGAGAGTGTGTGTGTGTCTTTGCGTGATTGATGGCTCACTCCATTGTTTTTCTCTTGAGAGTGTGACTTGGCTATTTTTTCTCTTGAGAGTGTGCATGTCTACCTTTCTCATCAGGACTTCTGATCGCACGCGCACGCGCACACGCACACGCACACGCACACGCACATACACACACACACACACACACACACACACACACACCCTCCACCATCTCATCTCCCTCACCAGGATCTTGGAGGTGTAGGCCGAGTTGATGGAGATACTGTTGACCATGATCTCCAGGGTCTCGGGTTTGATGGCTTCGGGTTCGGGCACGGCCTTGTAGTGCGTGTCCCCCACGTACGCCTGCACCACCGTCATGCGGTTCATGGTGAGCGTGCCCGTCTTGTCGGAGCAGATGGCCGTGGCGTTGCCCATGGTCTCGCAGGCGTCCAGGTGACGCACCAGGTTGTTGTCCAACATCATTTTCTAGACACAGGGGTGGGGGGGTGGGAGGGGGAGTAAAGACGTGTATGGGTGCATGTTGTTGACAACGCTGTAGAGACGGTGGCTAATTGGGCTAGCGTTAGGAGCTGCGGGGCATGGTGAGGCAGACAAACACGCCTGTTGTTTTTGTTTTTGAGCGAAGGACAAATGGCGGTTGGTTGGTGTGTGTGTGTGTGTGTGTGTGTGTGTGTGTACTGTGAGGATGCATGTGTACTGTAGTGATTGGTGTATGTGTGTGTATGTGTGCATATGCAGTATGTGTGTGTGTGTGTTTGTGTGTCCCTACCTTCACAGAGTAGGCCAGGGAGATGGTGTGTGTGTGTGTGTGTGTGTCTGTGTGTCCCTACCTTCACAGAGTAGGCCAGGGAGATGGTGTGTGTGTGTGTGTGTGTCTACCTTCATAGAGTAGGCCAGGGAGATGGTGTGTGTGTGTGTGTGTGTGTGTGTGTCTGTGTGTCCCTACCTTCACAGAGTAGGCCAGGGAGATGGTGTGTGTGTGTGTGTGTGTGTGTGTGTGTGTCTACCTTCACAGAGTAGGCCAGGGAGATGGTGTGTGTGTGTGTGTGTGTGTGTGTCTACCTTCACAGAGTAGGCCAGGGAGATGGTGTGTGTGTGTGTGTGTGTGTGTCTACCTTCACAGAGTAGGCCAGGGAGATGGTCACGGCAAGGGGCAGGCCCTCAGGCACGGCGACCACCAGCACCGTCACGCCGATGATGAAGAACTTGACGAAGTACTGGATGTAGACGGGCGTGCACTCCTTCAGCCAGGGGCGGCCCTGCACCCCGAACGTGTCGATCACAAAGAACAGGATCAGGATGATCACCGTCACCGCTGACATGATGAGACCTGGACGGACGGACAGACGGACGGACGGGGAGGGACAAGGGACACACAGAGCTCAGATGGCGGACTGGTGCGGTATGAAACACACTCACACGTTCGTTTTTGGACCAGGAAAATGTGAAGTTCACATTGACATACAACAAAACAGTACGTACGCTAAACAATATGGTTGAAAGACGGCGTAATGATCCGATCAGCGGTGACCGGCTGCCTGTCCTGCCTAGACTGTGTGTGTATGCGTCTGTCACTGTCCTTAAGAGCCTTCTGGATCTGCGTGACCTGGGTGTGTGTTCAAATTGTGACAGGAGCTGGTGTTTTGTTCCCAAAGTCGGCAAGGCCATTTTTTTTTTTTTTTTTTTTTTTTTAACAGATTATGAAAGTGCAGATTGTACGCTTTCAAATGATGTGTCGTACATTGAAATAGAATGGAAATAGTTGAAGAAGATATGCTTATTTGAAGGTTGGTACACCTCAAACCAAATAGTGGAGAAAATCGCCCTCGCTAGCTAGCTAGCTACACAAGCTGAGTTCGCTGACAAATGATAATGATAAGCATTAAGAGATCCTAAAACTGTTGTTGGTTATATCGAGTGGGCTCTTCAACACTTTTCGTAATATGAAAAAACCTGAAAAAACATGTTAAAAAAATACAATAATAAAAATCGGGACTTGATGCTTGCCCACTACTCCTTTCACCATCACCTGTCACATATGTGTGTGTGTGTGTGTGTGTGTATGTGTGTGTGTGTGTGTGTGTATGTGTGTGTGTGTGTTCTTGTATGTATGTGTGTGTGTGTGTATGTATCAGTCTCCGTTCTTACCCACCTTCCGTATCTGTGCGCCCTGTTGCGTGTGTTCACATGCGCGTGTGTGTGTGTGTGTGTAGTGGTGTGCGTGTGTGTGTGTGTGTGTAGTGGTGTGCGTGCGTGTGTGTGTGTGTGTAGTGGTGTGCGTGTGTGTGTGTGTGTGTAGTAGTGAGCGCTTGTCTCTGTCTCCGTCCTCACCTGCCTTCCCTATCAGGATGTGTGTGTGTGTGTGTGTGTGTGTAGTGGTGTGCGTGTGTCTCTGTCTCCGTCCTCACCTGCCTTCCCTATCAGGATGTGTGTGTGTGTGTGTGTGTGTAGTGGTGTGCGTGTGTCTCTGTCTCCGTCCTCACCTGCCTTCCCTATCAGGATGTGTGTGTGTGTAGCGGTGTGCGTGTGTCTCTGTCCTCACCTGCCTTCCCTATCAGGATGGCCAGGCGGGTCAGCTTGCCCTGCAGCACAGACTTCTCCTTCTTCGGCACCTGGACCTTCTTCACCACCTTCACCACCTCCTCCTTCTCCTCCGACTCCGCCGCCTCCTCGCTCTTCAGCGGCTGGATCTCCAGAGCAACGCCGTCCTGGGTCTTAGCTGGGGGGAGGGAGGGAGGGAGGGAGGGGGTACAGAGGGAGGCGGAGGAGGAGGGTGGCGGGGGAGAGGAAAACGGGGAGGAGAGGAGCGAGGGAATAGACATTCCAAAAAAAGGGGAGAGGGAGAGGAGAGGTTGGGGCGAAAGGGCAGACAGAGAGGTTGTGGTTCAGTTAAGGTGGAAGGGTGCCAAACGCACGGTCACCAGACTCTGGCCCTGAACAGTGGTCCACATTCAAATGGATGGAGTAGATCTCCAAACCCATAACAGGTCCCTTAGATGAAGTGATCAATTCTGATCTAATTGTGTTGTTAGATCTTAGTCTGTTGGGACAATGCTGCTCCGTAATTAATTCAGCATCTCACCAAAAGAGGTATTCATCCAACCATGTAGACGAGATAGAAATAGATAAGATATTTAGTACTCGGGCGAGTTAATGTTATGCAAAGTACTTCGCCATGAAAAGTTGTATTGCAAAGAACAGGCACATAAAATTATTCAGCAGGGAACGCTTGATATAAAACAAACAAAAAGATTGAATCAAGTTAAGAAGACAGGGTAGTGTCAATCAAAAGTTTGTTGAGACATTTCGGATTCAGAACAAGAGGCAGAGATAAATCCTAAATTCTACAACAACGGCCTCCTGTTGGGGGGGGTTGTCAACGGAAGATAAATGGTCTCGCTACAGAGCTCACTCATGTTTTACAAACGCAAATAGGAGATTTGCATTTGAGCACTTCAATGGCTTACAGATTTGCTCTGTTTGTACTGTGGGGTGCTTTCATCTGTTTGATCTTCACACAGTGCGCATATAACCTAACATCGCACTGTGTTAAACTATTAACTGTGTCTACTATAATATTGAACACACAGAAACAAAACACTGAGTATCAGTGTTCAGGTGATGAGTGATTTTGACACTGCTCTAGAGATAATTAGTGTTGTCTTGCCTGTGGCAAGATATGATTCTTGTTTAATCCTAAAACATATTTACTTGTTGTGTCACCGTGGTGTTCTTTCTTTCATCAGCTACGACAATGATTGTGACAACTGAAAAGTCAATTGTTAATTACAAACCTGACATAATTAACTATTGAAACTGTAGCCATCGAGGTTCTTTTAAGAGCATCCACAGTTTCTGTGTGGTGTTTCATGTATCGTTCGATAACAGCTGGAGAAAATAGTACAATCGACTCCTGGGGATGTTCTTAAGACAGCAGGCAGGAACAACCTTGGTGTCTATACTGGTGTCTACCTTGGTGTCTACGTTGGTATCTTCAACATCTATGGGAGTGCCAATGAGGCTGCCCTTGTATGTAATACTCCCTGGCCCACTCATAACTTGACCCCTGACCTGATGCACCCACAGCATTTGGACCAGACCACCAATCCCAACACAGAACCCAGCAGAACAGAACCGACTAGACACAGCCACACAAGGCACGGACTGGCGGACTGGACTGACGCACGGACGGACGGACGGACGGACCCACTGACGGACGCACAGCACTGAACAGACGCAGCACGGAACCACGGACCACGCACGACGGTTAGGAGGGGGGCGAGTGTGTGTGTCACGAAAAATGAACTCAACAAACAAAGAAAAAAACCCAACAAACTCAAAAGAGAGAGACCCAAAAAACCAAAGTGAGAGATACAACCAGAGATACAACCACCACAAAACAGAGAGAGGACGGACGTGAGGACGAGGTAGAAGAGGCTGAAAATCTCCAGAGGTATTTGAGTGAGAGAAAGAGAGAGAGAGAGAGCGTGAGAGAGAGAGAGAGAGCGAGAGAGAGAGAGAGCGAGAGAGAGAGCGTGAGAGAGAGAGAGAGAGCGAGAGAGAGAGAGAGAGAGAGAAAGAGAGTCAAACAGTGATCGTGAAAAAATATTACAAGACAGCATGAGGTCCTGAGCAACACCCTGGAAAGAGGCAACAGTGAGATAAAAAATAATAAAACAAATTAAAAAAGTAAAAAAACAAAAATACATAACAGAACAAACAACAATCCACAGCCGATACTTCAAGGGTGCAACTCCCACTCATGGCCTTGTCCCAGAGCTAGCTTGGACAAACAGAAGTAGCATTAGGTAGAACAGTATTTTGAATGGTTATGTTCAATCGACTCATTCGATGCTTGGTCCAGGACTAGCCTTCTATATAACACAATGGGCCGGTTTCACAGACGAGGCTTAAGCCTAGTCCTGGACTAAATCACACTTTCGATCTAAAATCTCCATAGAAGATGATTCTTAATCTAGGATTAAGGGATTACGCCTTGTCTGTGAAACCGGCCCTTAATGCAGAGCTACTGCTAAGCTATAGGTTAGCGTTAGGGTTATTTGTTTCCGTCGCTGACACACAGGATCCATAACATACATAGGCATCTTTGGGCCAGTTTCACAGACAAGGCTTAAGCCTAGTCCTGGACTAAAAAGCATCTTCAATGGAGCTTTTACATTGAAAGTGTGATTTAGTCCAGGACTAGGCTTAAGCCTTGTCTGTGAAACCGGCCCTTTATGTTTTTGGGTGAACTACCTCCTTTAACCCTTCACTCTTCGGGTCAATCACTAGATTCCTAAATTTCGTTGTTTGGTACCTGTACTGTAGCAAAGACAATAAAGTCCATTCATTCATTCATAGGGGTGCCTTTTTTTAATGTAAGTCAGAAAGACATTCCATCCATTCCATTCCTCTGGGCATAAGTAATATCTAAATGAATCTCCAGCAATATCTGTCCACCCATCCATAACTAAATATGAACAGAACCATGTTTACTGGTGATGAGATCCAAGGGCGAGGAAGGGTGGCCAGGAGGAGATGGTGGTGAAGGGGGGGGGGGGGGGGTGATTGAGAGGGTGGGTGGTGGGGGGAGGGGGCGTTCTGACTGCAGCAGATGCTCAGGCCCTGGGAGGCTGAGGGAGGAGGTGGGGGGGAGGCTGAGGGAGGAGGTGGGGGGGAGGCTGAGGGAGGAGGTGGGGGGGAGGCTGAGGGAGGAGGAGGTGGGGGGGGGATGAGACAGCTTGCGGAGGTTGGGGGCGTCCAGGATCACACGCCACATGGATACACCCGTATCCCAGCTGACCCGTACAGGCCCGTACAGGCTGGGAGAGCTACACACCCAGGGGCGTTAACATGGAAGAGGGGGTGAGCTGACCTCTTCCCATCACACACACACACACACACACACACACACACACACACACATATAGCCATGTACACACACACGCAAGCAGGCGATCACACAGATATGCAAGCGCAAGAGCAAGCGCAAGCGCACGCACGCACACACACACACACACACACACACACACACACACACACACACACACACACACACACACAGTATCCTTTCCATCTTAAAATAACAATGAAAACGGCAAGTATAAACCTAGCTTTGGCAGAATAATTAACCCTTTCCAGGTCTTACCATATTCGCTTTGTGAAAGACAAGCCTATTACAGTGGTAGTAAACATATGTTCTTATAGCCCCGTTAGCTAAAAAGCTAACCCTGTTTAGCTCACTGGGGTTTGGTGGCAGGTGAGAGTTGCACCCTTTCACAGGTAAAGCGAGAAGAGAGAACCTCCCCTTTTCAGCAGGTGGAGGAAAGTGAGAGAGTGAAACAGATAGTGAGAGAAAGAGAGAGAGAGAGAGAGTGTGAGAGAGAGAGAGAGCGAGTGAGACTGACACGAAACTCCCAGACTGCTGCTGAATGAAGGGGGGAGGGAGGGAGGGATGGAGGGAGGGGTTACCTTTGTTGCGATTTTCGGGGGGTCCTTGTTTTTTACCTGTTCAGACAGAGAGAGAGTGCGGAATGCTGATAACATGGCTTAAAGGAAATTAAAAAATCATAAAACCGAGGGAACATAAAAGATAAATAAACAACAACAACATAAATCCACGTGTGTGTGTGAGCTGGAACGGGCCGTCAGAGGAGAGAGAGAGAGAGAGCACTCCTGGGGGGGTTTGAGGCGGTGGGATGTGGTCGTTGGGAGAGCATCCATCCTCAGGGTCTACTTTGTCTAATGACTAATTAACACTCAGGCCTCGACAGCTCCAGACCGCTGTGTAAAGGCCAGAAGGATGTGTTCAGGAAATGGTGTTTCATCTGTCAAGGTATCGCTTACGCACGCGCACACAGACACAGGCATGCACGCACGCGCACGCGCACGCGCACGCACACACACACACACACACACACACACACACACACATTTTCTCACTTCTGCAGGGAAGTGTGTGTGTGTGTGTGTGTCACTGTTGAGGTGTGTGGAATGTGTCTGTGTGCGTGTGTATGTGAGTGTGTGTGAGAGGGAGAAAAAGAGTGTTAAAGTGCATGTCTGTGTGAGTAAGTGTCTGGGAGTGTGTATGCATGAGTGTATGTGTGTGTGTGTGTGTGTGTGTGTGTGTGTGTGTGTGAAAACGTGATTAAATGTCTTCATGTGTCAGCGTGTGTGTGTGACTGGGGAGCTGAGCGAGGCAGTACAGTTAGGTATGACAGCAGCCGATATGACAGCAGAGTCTATTTTCTGTTTCCATCTATATTTGTGTGTTTTCACCTGTCTAGAAGCAGACAGCAAGTCAAAACTCATTGTGTGTGTGTGTGTGTGTTTTTGCCTTTGTGTGTGTGTGTGTGTGTGTGTGTGTGTGTGTGTGTGCATGTGCGTGTGTGTTTTTGCCTTTGTGTGTGTGCCTGCATTTCCTACAACCTAACCTGATGTGTCTATACTGTGATGAATCCTGCATCGTCATGACAATATCTTATTATGTCATATTATATTATACATTACTCATAACATGAAGATCGTGATGCTGCTCAGGTTTCATGAGAAATTGATTCATAATTGGATTCCGTCTCAGTGTAATCGCCTTGACGATGCCTAGGTTTCAGTGACGTCAGATTTTTGACAGCTCTGCCATGTCGGGGACCAAGTTCCCAGCGGTCTCTGCCAGTCATAGTGGCTTTGATGTGATCTTCGTACGTCTATTTATCTGGGAAATCCCTACGGGCGTTACGAGTGTAATGTCTGATTTACGTTCCATATGTATACGCTGTCACTGTCAATCCTAAGAACGCTCATAACATTGACGCTATCATGACATTGGATGGGAGCTACAATTCAAATGCTACAATTCAAATAGTTATGTAGCTACTCAGCAGGTGTGCTTTCGGACGGAGATACAGTTAACAAAAACAAAACAGCGTCAGAAACTAATCATGGACAACATTATATCATGTAGCTTTCTACTGCTAGCTAGCTCTAGTCCACAATAAGAGGACCGCTACTGTGGTGTAGCTAGCTTACTCACCAGCAAAAAGCATGCTACCTTAAGAATAAGCAAATGACAACTAAAGTCTTTATTAGAGGGATGTGTAACACGTTATGTACAATCTTCTCCTTTATCTAACAACAGGCATTAATGTGTCAACTATTAACGGTCACGACATGAACGGAAGAACTCGCTCGACACGCCACTATCACCACAGGAGCGTTGGTCCTAAACATGGCACAGCCATTACTGTGTGACGTCATGTGAAACTCAAGAATAGTCACTTAGAATAACATTCTAATATTCATATAATGATATGTCAATTAGAACATTATAGGCCAATTGGAATACGCCTGTGCCTTGCCTCTCCCTCCCCTGAAGTGGCCCGTTCAGCCCATTTAGAATGAATGCTTGAAGAACTGAAATCTTAGCAAAAATAAATAAAAAGAATAACTCTTACCAAACAGAAAAGAAGACACGGTTAAAGGGGTTAGTATGGACCAGAAGCAAACTAAAAAGGCAATATAGAGCTACTGTACTGGGAGCCCTTAAGAGTTGGCCTGCAGCATTCACTCAAACATTCATACAATGGCGGAGGTTGTTTACAGAACCTCCACACAACCTTCAACGTTTTCAGCCCAGAATGTTCCTCACAGAGTTTAGAAATGTCAGGTACGAATGTCACTTCTTCGTCTATGGCTTCTGACGTCTGTGATGTCATAGTTTTAGCACGTTTGGAAAAAACAAGAGTTCCAGGATAGGAGGAACAGTGAGAGGAGGTAGGGATGGAAGGAAGAGTGAAAGAGTGAAAACCATAGCTTTCTTTTCTTTTCTTTTTATTTTAAAGTAGGGTCTGTGTTACCAACACTGTGACTGGTCACCCAATCGTAAAAGCGCTAAATGGGAAGGACTGGTCTGGACAGGGCCTTGGGCCGGATGTTCAAAAACTGAGATGTAGAATTAGATAAGGAAGTATGGGACAGCGAGTCGTGGATCAATCCACACAATTATCCAGGAACTGTTCCTGTTCTGGCTCCCGGGGATTTTCCATGACGTCATCCCTGTCCCATCCTTCTTTATCTCGTGGTGGAGTGAACCTGACTGCTGTGGTGTCTTGTCCTTCCGACAGTGTCTTACCTCAGAGAACCCACCACCAGAACACCCATGTTAAGGGAGAGAGAAACCTCCTCAGGACAGATGGAATAGAAAGAAGAAGCGAGTCGGGGAGCGTAACAACCATGTTTCTGTGGTCGTATTTTGTTGCTTGTTTTTTTCATCCCTCGCTCACCTTTCTTGGCTTTCTTCTCCTCGTCAGTGTCGCCGGCGCCCAGGAGGGTGAAGATGATCCCCGTCTGGGAGTTGAGGCCTACGGCCGACACCAGCATTCTACCTGATCCCTCCATCACATGGGTACCTGGAGGAGGGAGGGAGGAGAGGAGAGAGGGGGGGGGGAGAGGAGAGAGGGGGGAAAGAAAAAAAAAGAGAGATAAGATTATTCAGGAGGCAAAAAACACAATCACTGAAGTCAAAAGTGTATCAACTCTCTTCCAATAGAAACAACTGGAAACAGGCAGTCTCACCAGACAGCAGCATGGGGTCCTTCTCCAGGGACTTCCTGACCTGGTCTGATTCTCCGGTCAGAGAGCTCTCGTCGATCTTCAGGTCGTTGCCCTGGATCAGGACACCGTCGGCGGGCAGCAGGTCACCTGTGGAAGAACAAGAGTGACTCCCAGTCCCAAATAAACAACTTCACCATCACCAACATGCTACCCACATATCAGTAATACCGTATGGTATAAATAACAGTATACCATACGGTTTGAATGCGGTTGAATACAGATGCAGTATCAAACGTGTCATCTTACACTGCTCTCTCACGCCGTATCGTGCGAGATAGCGGCTAAACACGGACGCAGTACCTGCAATCTCACACGCCCTATCGGGAAGAGCAGTGCTTGAATACAGTTGCAGTAATAACACTTTTATCTATATCTTTTTTATTCATTGTCTTATTATGTTGTTAAATGTTTATCTATGTATATTCTATATGTATCTATTCTTTTATTCTTAATTACTATCCTTCTTTTTCTATATTTTTTAAAGCTATCTTCACTGTCATTCATACAATATCTTACCGTCCTCATACAATATCTCACTGTCCTCATATACGATATCTCACTGTCCTCATATACGATATCTCACTGTCCTCATATACGATATCTCACTGTCCTCATACGATATGTGACACAGTCTGATCATTTGGTCCTCATGTCGGGATCTGATGTAATGATCGGACTTTTCTTTTGAAAAATGTGAATACATTTCCGCGTTGTTGAAAATCAACGACACGTCGCTAGTATTAGTAGTAGTAACACAAAGTAGTGTTATAGTTAACTAGGTAGCAGTGGGGATTACTCACCCAATCCATTTCGTTGCAGTATTTTGGCTTGACTAGCGAGTTTGTGTTCTCAACAACGTTGAAATGTAGTTCCGTGTTTCAAAACAAAAGTCTGAATATTTTGATTGGTTGCCGACATGCGGACCAAATGATCAGACTGTGTCACATATCTCACCGTCTCCTCAAATGTCTCACCGTATTTGATCTGGGCGATGTCTCCTGTCACAATCTCGGCCACGGGTATCTGGATGACCTGGCCCTTGCGGATGACGGTGAACTTCTGCTCCTGTTCGATGCGACTCTGCAGCCCGCGGAACTGCTTCTCTTTGCTCCAGTCGTTGAAGGCCGTGACCAGCACCACGATGATGACGGAGAACAGGATGGCGGCGCCCTCGATCCAGCCCGCCTGCGCCTCGCCCTCATCCTCCACCCCCGCCGCCGCCTGACCACACACTGGAGGGGTCAGAGCAAAAGGACCGCAACACGACCAGGTCAGTGGGAGTGGGGGGGGGGGGGGGAGGCCACTATACAACAAGGTTCTGAAAACATGACCGTGATAACACACGCAAGTCGTTGTAAAACACTACCATAAGACAAACACATTTTCAGAAGGGTCAAAAACCCAACTAAAGTCACTGAAACAGGGACATAATATTTACATACCACAACACAAACTACATTTATCTTATCTCCATCTCCCCCAAAACACAAAAGGAACAAATAATAAACAATACAAATCTTCATGACCAGACATTCACACTCCCCCCCCCCCCCCCCACACACACACACACACACCCCTGGCTGTACTCACGCTCGCTATCGCCCCCTGGTGGGTGGTAGAAGGACAGGCCGAGGGAGATGATGGCAGCGATCTCCAGGATGATAAGAGTGACGTCCTGCAGGGCCTCCCAGACTAGCGACAGGAAGCTCTTGGCCTTCTTCGGAGGGATGAAGTTCTGCCCGAACGCCGCGTGGCGTTTCTCCAGGTCCACCGGGTTACCGGACAGACCTGAACGACAGAGGGAGGAGATAAAGGAGTTAACACTAGAACAGCCGTGCCTATTTTACCTACTATTAGAGCCACCTCGTTTTTACAATGGGAAGCTGCTATTTACACACAACGGCCACTAGTTGGCGCCTCTTGTAAAGTAGCCTGCCTCCTACACAGAAAAACTGCAAAATAGCTTTATACTAGCTTATCCTGGTGTGATTTTGAAAATGTAAGGATACTGGGTGGTAGAACGCACATACTGTATCTAGGAAAAGTCATGTGAGAAAATGTTATTTTATACAAAAATGATGCTATTATGTTCACTGAAGACTGTATGAATAACAAGAACGGTATGCGATTAAAACTGCAGGTGCTAGATAAAGAGTAACCCTCACTCCCTTCTCTTCAAGGCTAAAGTGAAAGAATTATGCCCTGTATTATCTGTACCCACGTGATGTTGTACAATAACTGAATGTTGAGACTATAAGATGAACCGACCCCATAGAGAGGTGGGCTTTGTGCTTTGAAACCCTATGTTGACTACAGAGACCCCTCTTGCAAGAGTTTAATAAACACTCTGAAATGATTGATAAAGCCTCAGCCTCCATTGGTTATTAATTAACTTAACAACTCATGAAAGGAGGGTCCTGAAATTTGATCGAGTGCAAAGACATAACATTTATTTTACTCACCCACACTTAATGGCTGTTTTAGTGTTAATAGAGTGATACATAAACCAGTGGGAGTTACTGTAGGCTAGTGCGGTAGTGCATAACACTAAACAGACGAGAGCCAGCCTGTTTTCTAGGCAAAACGACATAAGATGGTTATCGTACACATTTTCAAGATTCAAGGCTCAACCTCTCAAATCTTTCGATACTACCAGATCCTGACACAATGTTATTCTCTGGAGAGATGAGCTCTACAAGAGTATGAAAACAAGATCGGAAATGTTGCACGAGAGTGAGTTTGAGGGGATTTGATTGGCTGCTGGAGGGACTGTAAGACCAAAGGTCTACACTAATGCTTTCAAACCTCTCAAACCTTTACATTGGACCTGCTTTTGTCTATGCTTAACCCACAAGAACGTCTGCCTTCTGCCATACCACACAGGGGCTGGCCTCCAGGAAAACTGGCAGTCCAAACAAACCCATCCTCAGCCGATGTCAGCCCCCCCCCCGCTGAGGACCCAATCTGCCAGATAAGCAACGCCAAACGTCTTTGACTTTACAGCTTGACAATAGACAGACCGACACAGACACATCCTCTCTCTCTCTCTCTCTCTCTCTCTCTGTGTTCCGCTCGCTGTGTTCCGCTCGGAAAACTAAACCCTGATTTCTCCAGGGTTGTACAGCAGGGTTGTACTGCTGAGAGGGTTCATCTCTTTTATGTGAGATTACACCGCGAGTAGGGAGAGACAATCAATAATTAAATAATCAAATTCATAAACTGTAAAAAGACAGAGGGCACTCATTAAAAATGCAGAGAGCGTTTTTAGAACAGTAGGGAGAAGAAACACTTTTATTCATCGCAGTTTCCCTGGCTCTGGGATTAACGGTGAAAAAGGATTAGACTGTGAATCGATCGTGTACTGGTCAGAGGTGGAGGATTTAGTCTCTCTCCTTCGTTCATCCTCTCACTCTGTATCCTTGCTCTACCTTGTTGTATTGATCTCCTTACAGTAGCAAGTAGATTAGATAGATAGATGGATGGATAGATAGATAGATGGATAGATGGATAGATGGATAGATGGATAGATGGATAGATAGATACTTTATTTCTCCCCAAGGCGAAATTAAGGCGTTACAGAAGCTCACATCACAAACGTGCAATTGGCAAGAATGTCCACCAGAGCTGTTACCTGTGAATTGAATGTTCATTTCTCGAACATAAGCCAATTCCAATACCAATTCTTGGAAACACCTTTGGAGACGGCGTATGGTAAAGAAATTAACATTCGATTCACGGACAAACAGCTCTGGTTTCCTGCAATTCCATACCAATTGCACGCTCCCTCAAAACTTGTGACATCTGTGACATTGTGCTGTGTGATAAAACTCCACACTTTTAGAAATAATGATGCTGTCTAATCAGCATCTGGATACGCCACACCTGTCGGGTGGATGGATTATCTCGGTAAAGGAGAAGCGCTCATTAACACAGATTTAAACAAATTTGTGAACACAATTTGAGAGAAATAGGCATGTACTGTATGTATTATGCACATAGAACAAGCCTTAGGTCTTTGATTTCAACTTGTGTAAAAGTGGAGCAAAAACAAAACAGTTGCAACAGCTCTGGTGGACATTCTTGGAGTCAGTGTACCAATTGCACGCTCCCTCACAACTTGCGACATCTGTAGCATTGTGCTGTGTGATAAAACTGCCCATTTTAGAGGGGCCTTTTATTGTGACCAGCCTAAGGCACATCTGTGTAATAATCATGCTGTCTAATCAGCATCTGGATATGCCACACCTGTCAGGTGGATGGATTATCTCAGCAAAGGAGAAGTGCTCACTAACACAGATTTCAACACATTTTAGAAGAAAATGTTGTGACAATTTGAGAGAAATAGGCGCAAAAGTGTTGCATTTATATTTTTGTGTATATCTATCTATCTAACTATATAAATATATATATATATATATATATATATCAAAATAATATTAAATAGATCCCAAACTGAGATAGCTAGCGTCTTTACGCTAACGGGGGTATAACTGTTGTAGCACTGAGAGTATCAGGAGAGAGAGAGAGAGAGAGAGAGAGAGAGAGAGAGAGAGAGAGAGAGAAGAGAGAGAGAGAGAGAGAGAGAGAGAGAGAGAGAGAGAGAGAGAGAGCTCCTCCTCCCCTCCTTCATCTCCCCCCCTGGCAGGTGCTGGTGTTGGGCTAGCCAGTCTGCCGGTATGATCCTCCCCTTAATTACCACCCCCTATCATCCCCTATCAGAGCCCTCCAGAACGTCCTTCAACCAACCCCTGTCATGGAGACTCCCGTGGCTTCCACCAACCACTCGTCTCCCTCACAGCGAAAGCCACAACATATGGCGTGCCAAAAAACAACCCCTCTGTGGCCAATAAAAAAAAGGCGTAGGAGGACGAGGAGAAAGAGAGAGAGAGAGAGAGAGAGAGAGAGAGAGAGAGAGAGAGAGAGAGAGAGAGAATGAAGAAAAAAAAACGGTCTGAAACAAAGCGCCGCTGCCAAGCGCTCGTACGCCGGCGATCTGTCATGACGGAAGCCCTCGCCTGGCGATGGGGAGCGATGGAAAGTGACAGAGTATTCTCTGTGGAGATGGAGGAGTCTGCCGAGAGCCGTGTTCTGTTAGACCGGCCCCGGAGTAACTCTGACGAATGTGAGAGGGCCTTGCTGGTGCTTTTTCTTTTTCTTTTTTTCTTTCACTCTTACTTTTTTTCTCCCTCATCCCCTCTGTTCTGGGAGGAGGGGGTGGCAGAGGAGCAGGTGCAGATTGGGAAAGAGGTAGATGGAGAGAGAGAGAGAGAGAGAGAGAGAGAGAGAGAGAGAGAGAGAGAGAGAGAGAGAGGGAGTGGCTGGAGGGATAAGAGGGTGAGAAATGGAGAGAGTAAAAAAGAGAAAGAGAAAGAGAGGGAGGGAGGGGAGGGAGGAGGGGAGATTGATCTTCCCTCACTCAGCCTGACAGGAAATACACGCACGCACGGCAACAGTGCAAGGTGCTGTGAGGTTATGGGACGGCAGCCGCATGAATAATAAAGAGAGGTTGCCGCGGGCAACAGAGGCGGGGGGGGGGGGGGTGTCGGAGAGAGTGTCTGGGACTTCAGGACCTTGCCTGCAAACACCATCACATCAGACGAGCATGACACAGCACACAGCACTGCCCATCGGGTCGCCTAATCCCCCCTTTCATGATCCCAGGTTGCCATTGTTGGTGCAAAAAATTTCCACCTTTTCATTCACAATGTGACAAGACAAGAGTAACAGCGTCCTCTGGCTATTGTGCAGAGAGCTATACTGAATAAGCCTGCAATAACCATGACTCAAACATGGCCTTAGTGGGAGTTGAATTGAACTATTTTGTCATGATTTGATTTCAGCAAAACACACAACTGTGATACGTGGCTCCGAATCAGAAACTTGTGGTGCGCAAAGCACTGTGGGGAGGTGTTATGGCAAAATGGTTGGTAGATTAAACTGAATAAGTGGCCGATGGCTATGGACATTGTCCTTCTACTGCAACCAAAGGCCCAGTTTGATGAGTTGGCTCACTGGAACCTTCCGAGAATTTGGGAACGTGATTAAGAAAAAAGTAGACGAGGGATGTCATGATATTGGTAACGCTCCACGACTGTGTGAGTACGTACTTCCCAGGGTGAAACACACATTGAAATGTGAATATATTTCACATATTCATATTTCATAGGAGAAAGCGTTCTGAAAAGCGTGACCACTTGTGAAGTAAAATGATTAAATAATGGTCTTATTGTCTTTCGCTCATGTTGCGTTGTGTGTGTGTGGATGCAGCTTTCTCTGGATCCCTGCTAATTCCAAGAGACTTGCTGCAGTGGAATGTGTTAGTGAATGTAAAGAAGACTCTTAGGAGGGAAAAAATCGAAGTGAGGAGATTATTTTCCATAGCATAGACACAGCATCCCGCCTTCCTTCCTCCCTCCATCCCTCATCTTTCTCACTCAGCAACTCGTCACCACTACATCCGTCTCTCATTCTCTCCATCCATCTCTCATCCACCCTCTCCATAGATCTTCATTTCCCCTTTGTGCCTCGCAAACTCTCTGTATGTCTCTCTCTCTCTCTCTCTCTCTCCATCCATCCTCTCTCTCTCCCTACTACTCCTCCTCCTCCTCCTCTCTGTTGATCACTCTCACTTCATCAATGTGGTGCTACATATGGCAGCTCATCAGGACACGGGACCTAGCCAATTCTCTCTCTCCATCCTCTCTCTCTCTCTCTCTCTCTCTCTCTCTCTCTCTCTCTCTCTCTCTCTCTTCATCCATCCATCAGGCCCTTTCATTCACTATAAACCAGCCACTACTCTAGTCCCCCTCACTTTCATTTTTTTTATAAACGTTTTCCTCTCCGTCCCTCACTCCTTCTCAATCAACAAAGAAAGTGATTATTTTCTCTCTCCATCCTGGCCATTACTCAGCTAGCTCTCTCTCTCTCTTTCTCTCTCTCTCTGGTGGGATTACTGCGGTAGGTTTTAGAAGCGATCACAGGGTGCTGGGGTTCAGATTGCGCTCCGTTTCTCTGCCCACTGACCTGTGAAGATGATCTCTCTCTCTCTCTCTCTCTTTCTCTCTCTCTCTCTCCACATCACTCCCACCGCCTCTATCTCTCACTCATTTGTTCTCCTTTCATCTTCCACTCCAATCCTTATTCTACCCCATCAAATGTATTTTTCACTTTCCCTCTCCTCTCTGATTCAGTCTTTCCCCATCTCTCCATCCCATTGCTCTGTCCCTCTCTCTCCCTCCCCATCACCCTCTCTCCCTCCCATCACCCTCTCTCTCCCTCCCCATCACCCTCTCTCTCCCTCCCCCATCACCCTCTCTCTCCTCCCCCATCACCCTCTCTCTGATGTCAGTACAGAGTTAAAGGTGATAAACCAGGCGGAGTCCAATAGGGAGCCATATGGAGGGAGGGGGGGGAGGGGGGGTTCCCTGTATTATTCCCATACACACCCTCCCCCGTCTCTCACTGTTCTGCTGCTAATGGTCCGTGCCAGCGTTTTACTGCAGTGGAAGGGGGTGATTTATGCGCTGTGACACTTTTACGGGGTTGGATTAGACCAAGAGCATCCACTGCTTCCCGGAGGAAATAACGGGGGAAATCAAAAAGCTTCTCCGTGACGGAGAGACAGCCGCTCGTCTCGACACACGCACCCCATTTCACAGTCACACCCTGATGGGTCTCCCGCTCCAAGGACAAACTTAGAATTCAATATTAAAAGAATCACCTTTCGCTGAACTCTCTCACTCCTCCAAGAGTGGCTGAATCCCTTCAGTGGGGGGGGGGGGGGGGGGGGGGGGGGTGGTGGTGGCTGCAGACATCAGGGTAGCAGTGTGAACTCTACTGACTAGATGACTAGAACCCTGGAGCCGAGGTTCGATGCAGAACCGAATGACCGGCCACCCCTCCTCTCCTCTTCTCTCTCTTCTCCTCCCCTCCTCCTCTCCTCTCCTCTCCTCTCCTCTCTCTTCTCTCCTCCCCTCCCCTCCTCTCCCTCCTCTCTCCCCTCCTCCCATCCTCTCCTCCCCCCTCCTCTCCTCTCCTCCTCCTGGCTGAAGACTCAGTACGTTCATCGGGGGGCCATGTCGGCACCACAGCTTCCAGCACAACCCACAATGCATGCACGTTAGAATGAGGGATCGTTTGGCACCAAAATGGCCGATAGTTTTTTTGCCAAACTCTGTATATCAACAGCACTGCCACCCACTGCAGCTGAACCTGGATGAGCCCATGGGGAAACACCACAGGGAGCCAATGAGAATCCCCCTCAAGCACTCCTCTGTCATGATAGGCTAACCGCGGGACAGAGACTTCTCTGAGTCACTAAAACTGTTGGAATCCTTCATTTATGCCCCTCAGGGCTCGTTGCCGGGGGCGATGGGTGTCAAGGTGACTGATAATGGACGCTTTTGCAGGGCATGCTGGGAGTGGGTGTCTGTTGTGATGGCGACGGTGAAGAGCGTTAACACAAACCCACTCCAGAGGACTGTGGGAAGGCTGCCTCAGACAGCCGGAGAGAGAGAAAGAGAGAGAGAGAGTGAGAGAGAGAGAAACTAAAATCCCAAAGAGAGTATAAAATACTCGACCGGGGGGGGGGGGGGGGGGATATAATATTTAAAAAACAGCATGTGTCAACCATACTTCACACTTATAATGGATGAAATTGTAGGGAAAGGGGGTGGAATGAGGACCATATGTGGACCAACGTTCATCATTGCTACTGCAGGCCTGTAAACACAACACGCTGTCTTCGAGTCAGTGAGACCACGGACAAACAAACACCACGGACACACACACACACACACACACACACACACACACAAACACCCTCACCACACACACACACACACACACACAACACACACACACATGCATCCGCCCACATCCGTCAGTATCAGACCCTTAACGACGGTTCCACCTTAAGCAGAACACACCCATTTGTTGGAGGAGTCACCTTTCCCATCATGCATGTTGTTTTCTCTCTCTCTCTCTCTCTCTCTCTCTGAGACAGTACAGAGGTCTCGTGGTCCTGAACACATGGGAGGCAGCAGGGCACAGACTCTCCTGGAGGAAGGCCCAAGTCCCCCCGCTCCATCCCTCCCTCCTCCTCCTCCCTGCCTACACTACCTCGCTCTCTATCATTGTCAACGTCTCCCCCTCTCTTCCTTTCTTTCTCCTCGTCCTCCTCGTCCATCTCCTGTACTCCCTCTCTGCTCTCCATCCCATTTCTCTCCAATCAATCGCTCACTGCCACCCTCTCCTCACCCGTCCTCTCCTCTCCACTACCCATTCTTCCACCCTAACCGGTTAATGTGCTTCATCTCTTCTCTCTCTCTCTCTCTCTCTCTCTCTCTCTCTCTCTCTCTCTCTCTCTCTCTCTCTCTCTCTCTCTCTCTCTCTCTCTCTCTCTCTCTCTCTCTCTCTCTCTCTCTCTCTCTCT
>NC_137691.1:10918790-10926290 GCF_963989245.1 Nansenia antarctica | reverse complement strand
TTGAATAAAACATTCTTATTCCCACAAGGGGCTACAGTTGGCATCCCAGCTTGGCTGCATCCTCCCAACTCCTCTGGGAATGCTCACGTATCTGCTATGGCTGAGTCTGCCAGTCTGCCAGTCTACCAGTCTACCAGACGTCATGTCAGAACATTAACTCAAAGGGACTTAAGATCAGGCCAGCGCTGACTTAGCACATCATCTCCTCAGCACCAGAAGACCCAGTCAGAGTGCATTAAAATAGAGGAGACAATCAGACTAAGGTCAGACGAAGCCTGGACAGTCCTGCTTGAACGTTTGTGAACCCTACAGGGATGGTCATTCTTTTTTTAATAAAATATTAAAATGAACTTATAAAATCTTTGTCTAAACCTCAATTCGTAATATGACATTCAAAAAAGACAAATATAGAAAAAATATATTCAATAAAGACAAATATAGGAAAAAATATCATATCATATATGTTCATTGTTATTTAATGAAAGTGGTTTATTTTGACAAAAACTCAGATTTCAAAAATACAGTATGTGAATCTTTTGAGTCAATAGCTTGTGGAAAATCCATTAGCAGCGGTAACTTGGAGAAAACGTCTCGTATAGCCACTAATCAGTCTCTGACATCTGTTTTGAGGGATTTTTGCCCACTCCTCCTTACAGAACTCAGCCAATAGAGGGAGGTTTGAGGGGTGTCTGGCATGAACTGCTTGCTTCAGATCCTGCCACAGCATCTCAGTTGGATTTAGGTCAGAACTTTGACTTGGCCAATCAAAAACACAAATCTTCTTTCTCCTGAGCCTTTCTTTGGTAGATTTTCTTGAATGCTTTGGGTCATTGTCTTGTTAGAAGACCCATTTTCAGCCCAGCTTTACAGCTTGACTGAGCAATAGACTTTTGACTGAGCTGAGGGAAGTATCTAAGAGTTGCTAAGACTTGTAAGTGAATGTAATCTTGCTTAAAACTGCGTCCTGTTGATCAGCTGTGTGCCTATCGGTTAGAGTTAGCCAGCTAATTTCGTTCTACATAATCGCCGTGTTTGAAACTAATAGCCGGGTTATCAGGGAGCGTGATAAATCTGTGTAGCATATTTTTTAGAACCCCAGAAGTAGTGGCTATAATGGGGCCAACACACTGAAATAAATGTTGGAGAGATTGCAGCTGCCGGCCGTCTGGTGTTCAACCTCCCCAAATTCTCCCATGTTACCCGTCTCCTTCCCACCCTTCACTGGCTCCAGATCGGTTTCAAGACCCTGGTGCTCGTCTACCGGGCGGCAAAGGGAACAGCCCCCTCCTACATGCAAGCAATGGTCACCCCCCAAACACCAGCCTGTTCCCTCCGCGTTTCCACCTCTGCTGGCCGACTGGCCCCACCACCTCTACAAGGATGCGGCACTGGCAGTCGCACTACCCGATCAGGACTCTTCACTGTTCTGAAAAGCTGGTGGAATGAGCTTCCCATTGCTGTCAGGGCTGCAGAATCACTCCCTGTCTTCCGCCGTAGACTGAAGACCTCCATCTCTTCAGGCTACACCTTAACTGTTCCTCCTGAGACATCTACTTCCCCTCAACCCCCTGTACAGTCTCTCTACTGTTATTCTTTTCTCTAGCACCACAACTGCCAATGGTCCCTGGCCTGAGCATAGATTACTTTCTCCTGCTATGATTGGAGAGATGATTGATGAAGATTAAGCTAAATGCCAAAAATGTAAAAAAAAAAAAAAAGAAAGAAAGAAAGAAATGATGGCTTGATGTGCTGTTCAAGAGTCTCCTGGTATACCTCAGAATTCATGGGTCCCTTAATGATGTGGAGCCAGCCAGGTCCAGAGGATCACCAGATCGTGACATTTCCGCCACCATGCTTGACTGTTGAGATTTTGGTGGTAGGCAGTGTTGGGTTTTCGCCAAACTTAGTGGTTTTGATTGTGACCAAAAATGTACATTTTTGACTCATCTATCCAGAGAATGGACTTCCAGAAACCTTCAGGCTTGTTCCGGTGGTCTCCGGCAAATTTAAGACGGCAGTTTGGTTATTTTTTGACAGCAGTCTTCATCCTAGCAACCCTGCCACGAATGCCATTTTGATTCAGTGTTCCTAATAAAGTGTTCAGCGAGTGTTGAAAAATACATGACCCCTGGTTCCAATGCGTTCCTGCTGTTTGCCCGCAGCCTTGCATTGCTGAGCGACGTTGTAATAGGAACACACCCGCCCAAGAGGGAAATCCTAGGATAATGTGTCTGCTCCTTGGCTCCATGCACGATGATGACTCACACCATGTCACACACGGGCTGTGTCACTCTACTCAACTACTGTAGGCCTCGTTCAGACACTTGATTTCGGATGGCATTTTGCAACATATTTTATGTACACGCTGCTATTACCTCCGAGTTGCTCTCTTGCCAGGTATTAACAGTAACACCTCCCCATGTTCATTTAATTCTGTATAAGTGGGATCTTCGCGCTTCCCTTAAGTTCTGCTCTTGCTCCAGATGTAAATTTGTCAGTCTCCGTAAGCCATCATTTATTTATACAATCTTAAAAAATGAATGGCTACAGCTTGCGTTTTGAAATAAGGAGCTCATCCATAGTCAAATACGCACACAGTCAAAAGACCAAGACAGGAACGCCTCAGGCTTTTAACTATAAATGAGAGTCTCGCAGAATTCGAGATACCAGCCGCAGCTATTCTCTTTCATCGCTGACAAAGTGCCTTGAATTCCATGAGCATCTTCTTTTAGATAATTGTTATGAGAAGCCTGTACAATTGTTATGAGTTATTAGGGATGTAACGATGCGTCGTGAGATAGTAAATTATCGATACAAATATGTAATTATTCAAATCGGTGAGATGAACAAAGAATCGCGATATTCGTTTCGGACAATATGCTCGCTCGTAATGCCGCTTCTCTTCAAATGTCCTCAGCACTCCACAGTGCCGTCCGACCCTATGAGCTTTGAATGACTGTAATAACTGTCAGGGGCGCACTAGTTGGGGGAAAAAGTGGACCTGACTACGCAGGGCCCCAGCAGGGAGAGGGCCCTTGAAAATCCTGGAATTAACGTTTTGTTTTGTTTGTAATGTTCTTTATTTCGAATGATTTAGTGTCATAAGTTTGTTGATTACATCAATTGAGAGAATGAACTTTGTGCCACAGTTCTCCCCAAATATTGGAAGATCTGTGAGACCCCTCTTGGCGCAAAATGTTTTAGTCCCGGGGTGGCCAACATGGCCAACATCATGTGGCTCTTCAATCCATTGATTAAAAGTCTGTGGCTCGCTCTCCGTGTCTCGATAGGCATGGTATGGCACTCGCCCTGAACATTTAATCTGAAACACGTTTTGTAATTTGTATCCACTCAAAATCCTCCCGGCTCCATCTCACTTCACCAGCCAGGCGCTAGTGGAGCGGGACATCGAGGTTTCTGCTCTAGCTAGTAGCCCCTCGATAATAGTTCCTCAATAAACGGAGTAAACAGCATTTTGTAGTTTTTGTCTGAGAAATAAATAAAATAATATTTTTCTGTCATCGTTTGTCTGCAATCGTGAGACCCAGTATCGTGAATCGTATAGAACTGTGAGTCGAGTGCACCGTTACCTCCCGAGTTGTTATTGTTGTGATGCCGACTTCAAAAGTGAAGCCAAATAATGGTTTTATAATATTGGTTTTCGATGATACACAAACAACTGTTATTGAACTTTCATTTGAGCTCAGAGAGGCTGAGAGTGTATCTGGTTTTATCTTCATTTCATGCACTGCGGGGGGAGGGGGGGTGGAGAGAGAGAGAGAGCAACAGTAGCAGGCATACTATTTTCTTTTCCAAAACAAAGGGAAGGACAATCAGTGTTTGTCCTCCAGCAGCGAGCCAGCAGCAGACTGGTTCATCAGTAAACATTAGCAGGAGACAGGGCCTTGGGAGCGAACCACAGAACAGAGCGAATCAGTCAGGTAGAACACACCTGCTTTATGGCATAACGCTTGGGTTTGTGTGTGTGTGTGTGTGTGCATACAGCATGTGTATGTGCGCACCAGTGCGTGTGTGTGTGTGTGTGTAGGACGGGCAAAGTGCATCTCCTGTTGCTGCTCAGGTGGGTGTTAAAGCAGGTGGTTAACTGCCTCATTATCGTAAAGGAAGACTGCCCATGTTTTTCCCATCTCATTTTGATTCACTGCTAAGGGACACGAAGCAAAATGACAACAACCACACAAAGCACTCAGGATTGTCTATTCACATTTCACTGTTAAGACTGGACTTTTAAAGATCAACCCCCAATTTGCAAGTCAAATGATACAGGGTATCCGCTCGCTACTTTAATTTGCCAAATGTTGTTCTAATTAGCGACAGAGCTCTGAGGGAACTTGCCAAGCAAGGTCAACGGTCAAGCAAACATGTTTTTGATTTTCCTGAGAGGGGCAAGCAGGGACAGATTAACTTGTTCTAACAGTATGCTGCAGTGAAATCTCACCGCAAGGAATACAACACTTAGTCAGTCCAAAACAGATGGAAGCGAAAATGTGTCTGGGAAGGGATAGAAGAAATCAAAAGTAACAGCTTACAAGAAAGTCATTGAGAGAAGCCAAATCTATAGTCAAGCCACGTCCTTCTGCCCTAAAACCCATGACAGCATTTACCCAACACTACAGGGACATGGGACTCCAGCCTAAGAGCCTCTGTGTCCATATAATTGCACGAAACAAAACACCATCTTGTCTCCGATTGAAATAAACCAGGTTTGCGTGATGTGTTTGTGCATCTCAAAAAAGAAGCTTACTCAGTCTCACTTCGATATTGCTTTATTTTTTTCTCTCTCTTTTTCTTTTTTCGCCCACCCACGCGCCAAAACATAATTATGCTTCCTTCATTAAAATGAGTAATTTCTTGTGCGGAGGACTTGGCTACAGCTGTCCCTTGATTACTAAATGGAATAAAGCAATGATCTATGAAGTCATTAGGGGAACGGTGTGGAACTAATTTCAATCCTGGAATGGACTGGTGCGTGCCACGTGTTTGAAGGAGAGGGGGGGGGGGGGTATGGGGGGAGAGAGAGAGAGAGAGGGACGGCCATTTTCTACTCTCCCCATCCTGAGAACATGTTGGTGATGAGCTGTCAGATATAGCATGTGATTAATCTGCTGTGTAAGTGATTCTACCCACGTGTCTGTGTGTGTGTGTCTGTGTGTGTTAGTTGGTGTGTCTGTGTGTGTGTGTGTGTGTGTGTGTGTGTGTGTGTGTGTATCCTGTAAGTGTGTGTGTGTGTGTGTGCGTGCGTGTGTGTTTGTTTCCTGTAAGTGTGTGTGTGTGTGTGTGTGTGTGTGTGTGTATCCAATAAGTGTGTGTGCGTGTGTGCGCATGTGGGTGTGAGTGGATGGTTATGTCTGTGTGAAATGGTGTGTGTAAACCTGTGTGTATGTGTGTACATGTACCACTGTGTGTATGCATGCGATTAACGTTGTTAAGTTATGATAAGATTCTGTGTGAGTTGTTAAGGGTGATGACTAATCTCCCGGCCGTTAAACCGAGCCGAGGGATAGGCTTAGAGGCCTGGGTACTGAGCGGTGTCAACCTCATTAGCCATAGCCACACCTGCGCTAATGGCTATACAGCAGGGACTGAGGCTTAATGTCAGTGAGGAGTGTCTCGTACACTAGCAGGCTCGTACACACTAGCAGGCTCGTACACTAGCAGGCTATCCCACAGAGGCTACCTACAATGTTTACATCGGTCATTGTAACGATGACCGTTAACCTTTTATGTTATACGTACATAGACAGTACTGTCTCTTCACTATACTGGCTCCCCTCTTCACTGCACTGGCTCCCAGTCCCCGCTGGTGGAATGAGCTTCCCACGTCTGTCAGAACTGCAGAGTCACTACCCATCGTCCGCCGGAGACTGAAGACCTCCATCTCTTCAAGTTGCACCTTAACTGCCCCTCTTGAGACATCTAGTAGCCCCCTGCACTGTGTCTCCTGAGACACCTGCTTCCCCCTATACTGTGTCTCCTAATATTTCTACTCCCCCTCCCTTGTACAGTTCTCCTGTGTAAACCCCCCCCCAAAAAAAACCTGACTGCTACGACTGAATTTAGTGAATTGATGATTTACTTGCCTAGTCAAATGTATCGATTGTAAGTCGCTTTGGAATAAGGCGTCTGCTTAAATGCCCAAATGTAAATGTATGTACTGTATTCTTTTGTTCTTTTTCTTTCTTTCTTTCTTTGTTTCATTCTCTCTTTCTATCGTTCATTCTTTCATTGTCCAATTGTTGGTGCACTCTTAAACAGAAACACGGTTTCAAACCCCCGTCTGATCACACGGTCGAGTTTATGAGGAAATTAACTGATAAACCGCAGCCATTTATGAAAGATGCTGTATAACATAAGAAACATCTTATTTGACCAGGGCATTTCAGACCTGCCAATCTGGGACTGGAAACCAAACTGCCCCAAAATAAACACATACACACACACACACACACACACACACACACCACAGGGTTGATGCTAAGGGGTGGCATCATCATTACTAGCCTATAGCAGGGATAACGGGGTAGATGATATAGTAATGTGTGTGTGTTAAGGCCAGTTCAGAGACCAAAGATCCAAAACGAGAGCGTTTCAGAACGTCCAGGTTCTAGTTGCAGTGGTCTGAATTATCTTTAATTGTTAGTCTTTGGTCTGAACTGCCCAGTTTTAGAACGTCGGTTGCGAAACGTTGCAGAGTTTTTCCTCTGTGACGTTCTGAAACGGTCTTGTCTCATCGCAGATCTTTGCTCTGAACTGGCTTTAACACTAGAACAGCCATGAGGGTGAGTAACATATTTTTTAATATCGTTGCACTGGATCAAATTTCAGGACCCTCCTTTCATGACTTTTCCGAGATATGTGCGTTCTACCACTCACCAAAATCACTTAAGAATAAGCTAGTATAAAGCTTATTTTGTAGTTTTTCTGTGTAGGAGGCTGGCTAATTTACAAGATGGCCAACTAGTGGTTGTTGTGTGGAAATAGCAGCTTACCATTTGACCCCCGAGGCGGCTCTTATAGGAGGTAAAAAAGGCACGGCTCTTCTAGTGTTAACGACTACACTTTACTGTACAGTGTGTAAGAGTGTGTGTGTGTGTGTGTGTGTGTGTGTGTGTGTGTGTAATTAGTGACTGTTTGTAGTATGGCTGTGTGTGTTTGGCTAAATGACCTAATGTCCCTGTCTCTTACCCTCGATGGGCGACGTCTTCAGCCTGCGGCAGAGCCCCTGCACGTCCCCGTAGGAGTCTGCGATCTTGCTGACGGCCTCTCCGCTCCTCAGCTCCATCAGGTCCCGCAGGTCCATCACCGTGCAGCCAAAGTCCCCTTCGTGGTTGCCCTCGGCAACCGAGTTCCCCGGAGGGTGCTCAGCAGTATTTTTCGCCATTTTGGTTTCTTGGTTGTTGTTGTTGTTTTTTAAAACCCCTCTCTCTTTCCTTGTTTCCTTGTCCTTCTCTCTCAGTGCAAAGTCCTTTTTTTTAAAAG
>NC_137691.1:10911290-10913790 GCF_963989245.1 Nansenia antarctica | reverse complement strand
GTAGAGTGATAGAGGGATGAGTGGGTGAACAGAAATGGGAGGGATGAGAAGAAAGGAAGAAAAAAAAGGTATAGTATGGTAGAAGAGATCTGATACAGTATAGAGCATGGATCACCAATAGGCGGCCCGCGGGCCACATCCGGCCCACGCAGATTTTTGGAGAAAAACCTGAACCAGAAACTGATACCAGAAAGCAGAAAATAGCTAGCTTAAACACACTAAGCTAGTGCTAAGCTAGTGCTTATGAGCACTCTGTGATAGCTATTCATAAAACAGCGACTGCTCAAGAAAATGCACCCACAGCATCTCTCCATGTATCATGGCGTCTCGCAAAAAGCAAAAATCGGCTGACCAACGAACATCTTGACCAGTGCCTTTGCATAGCAACAACGGAGTAAGAGCCCAACTTCAGGACCGTGGCTGCTTCCCGACACTGTCATTTCTCCCACTGTTTTACACATTTCTTAGTAAGAAGTAGGACTAGTAGCCTATACCGAAAATAATTATTAAATTATAATCAGAGGAAAATATTAAAATTGCACACTTCTCTCCATGCAATTAAAACACATTTTATTATAAATTCACCAACATGCTTAGTGTGCAGCAAATGATAATACCTGCAACATACTGTATCTACACAGAAACAACTCAATGAACCTTTTTTAGAGTAGGTGTTACAAAGGTGTTAAAACAGCTGTTTCCTGTTGTTAAAGGGAAAACTTGATGAGATGAGGCAATGTGCGCGTTTGGAGGGTACACTGGAGAGTACACATCTGTCCACCGCCCCCTACTGGTGGCAACTGGTACCAGTTGATTACAGTGTGCAAACTTGGGGGACAAAAGAGCAAACATCAATTTAATGAATATTCCAATAAACTGATTGACCATATTATTCTTGTTTACTGGTATTTCCGTAACTCCTTATGAATATTGGTAGGCTATTAATGTAACTCAATTATTTCATCTGAACACATGTCAACCTGTCACACCATGAGAGTGTTAGGTTGTGCGATGGGGCTGGAGGTTGTGTGGCCCAGTGCATTTTAAAACCGTCCGGCTATAAAGCTGCATGCCTTGTGTCACTGTGACGGCGGACATTGTCATTCTTTTGCAACAGCTCCTGTTTCCTTGCGGAAGAGACAAACAGGTTTTGCGTTTCTGAAAGTTGGCACGGTGATAGTTGATACTTGTTACTTGTGTGAGTCCATTCTTCATTAAAGAGGTTAACGTCAATTTTTACGCAAAAAATTCTGGCCGTTGGGCAAATGTAACCTGGTATAGAGAGACAGAGAAAAGTCAATGGACTGTGGATGACACTGCTGCTCCCAGCCAGTCACCCATGCATGTGCACAGGGTGTGTGTGTGTGTGTGTGTGTGTTGGCGTGGAATGTAGTCCAAGGACGAGGCAGGTGGCCAAGTCCGCTTCCTCACACACTCACACACACACACACACACACACACCACTGAGTGGAAAAATACACTCTGCAGGATGCCCCCCCCCCTCCCCTCACACACACACACACACACACACACACACACACACACACACACACACAGTCACACACACACACACACACAGTCACACACACACACACACACACACACACACACACACACACACACACACACGCCACACCCACCAGTCCAAGGTCTAGTCCATTGTTGGAGACAGCCGGGTCCTCAGGGTCGACATGTCAGACCAGTAAAACCACCCTCACGCTTTTGACTTTATTACCAGTGTGCCGGGCTGCATGTGACTGTGTGTGAGGAGGAGTAATGTTTTAACAGGAGCGGGTATTTCATTAACCACACACACACACACACACACACACACACACACACACACACCTCTCACCCTGCTACCATGTTGACACATTACACACCACTTAGACTCTAATTATCACTCCTACTATTCTGAGGGAGTGTGTGTGTGTGTGTGTGTGTGTGTGTGTGTGTGTGTGTGCCTGGCTGGACTGAGGCCTTCACTTGATCACCTCAGCTCTGACGTGTAATAACACAGGGAGGGAAGGAGAGAGAGACAGAGAGAGAGAGAGGGGGAGGGGGAGAGAGAGAAAGGGAGAGAGAGAGTGAAGAGAGGGAGAGAGAGAGTGAAAAGAGAGAGAGGGAAGGAGAGAGAGAGGGAGGGAGAGAGAAAGAGAGAGAGAGAGGGAGGGAGAGAGAGAGGGAAGGAGAGAGAGAGGGAGGGAGAGAGGGAGAGAGATAGGCTAGGCTAGGACCTCCCCAGGCTAGGACCCCCCAAGCTTTGACCCCCTCCCAGGCTAGGACCCCCCCAGGCTAGGACCTCCTTCCAGGCTAGGACCTCCCCCCAGGCTAGGACCTCCTCCCAGGCTAGGACCCCCCCAAGCTTTGACCCCCTCCTAGGCTAGGACCCCTCCCAGGCTAGGACCTCCCCAGGCTAGGACCCCCCCCCCCCCCCAGGCTAGGACCCCCTCCCAGGCTAGGACCTCCCCAGGCTAGGACCCCTCCCAGGCTAGGACCT
>NC_137691.1:10901290-10906290 GCF_963989245.1 Nansenia antarctica | reverse complement strand
GTTGGGGTAGATGAAATGTGGATAGTGCAGCAAACATCAACAAACGTCAAAACGCTGCTGACATACTGCCTGTGTGTGAGAGGGCAGCTGTGTGTCTGTCCTAGAGAGAGAGAGAGAGAGACAGAGTGAGAGAGGAAGAGAGACTGAGGTGAGTGAGAGAGAGAAAGAGAGAGAGAAAGGAGAGAGAGAGAGAGGGCGGTTGCTGCTGTTTACCAGTCAAAGGGCCTTAGAAGAGTAAACGTAAACACACACACTCCTTTCTCTGCTTGTCTAACCCTCCTCTCCTCTCCCCTCCCTCCGTCCAGCCCTCCCCTTCCTCCCCCTCCGTCCAGCCCTCCCTCTCTCCCTCCCCCTCCTCTCTCCCTCCCCCTCCTCCCTCCCCCTTCCTCCCCTCCTCCCTCCCTTCCTGGTTGCAGCGTGTTGCAGTGGCAGAGGGAGAAGACTGGATGCAGGAGACCACACCCTATCTGCAGTCACATGAACCGACTGGAGGAGGAAACTCCCTGCTGCAGGGAGAGAGAGGGGAGGAGAGAGAGAGAGAGAGAGAGAGGAGGGAAAGGAGAGAGAGAGGTGGGGGGAAGGGAGAGAGAGAGAGAGAGAGGAGCGAAAGGGAGAGAGAGAGAGAGAGGAGGGAAAGGGAGAGAGAGAGAGAGAGGAGGGAAAGGGAGAGAGAGAGAGAGAGAGAGAGGAGGGAAAGGGAGAGAGAGAGGAGGGAAAGGGAGAGAGAGAGAGGAGGGAAAGAGAGAGAGAGAGATCTTTCAGAGTGTGTGACGTTAAAGAGAGGATGATGGGGGAAGAAAATTCGAATGGAGGGGAAAAAAGCGTGAATGAAAAAGAGGAAGCATGTTCAAATAAAGAGAGAGAGAGAGAGAGAGAGAGAAGAGGAGAAGTGGAGGAGAGAGAGAGGGCAACACAAGCAAAAAGAGACAGATAGAGGGATGACAGTGTGGAGTGGTAAATGCAGAGGGACACAGAGAAGAAGGGAGTGTTTGTATTTCTCCCTCTCTCTCTCTCTCTCTCCCTCTCTCTCTCTCCCTCCCCACCAGACACATGCTGAACTCATTTGCGTTTCTAAACACGGAGTGGGCAGAGTCACACACACCAGGCCAAATCACAGTGTAAACACACACACACACACACACACACACGCACATGCATGCACGCACGCACACACAAATACACACAAAGCCACACAAAGCCGCCAAGCAGTGAACAATCAGTGTCTGTACAATCACACACCATTAACACTTAAAAACACTAATTTTCACACCACCGATGTGTGAGTGTTGGTGAGTGAGAGAGAGAGACTGTGAGAGAGCTGTTAAACATTGCAGCAGCTATCAGGTCGACAACAGACAACTTGACAGCTCCAGCAACATGACTCATCTTGACCTTCAAATCAAAAATCATCCCCTCCGTCCACACCTCTCTCTCTCTCTCACACTCACACACACACACACACACACACACACACACACACACACACACACACACACACTCTCTCTCTCTGAGCCAAGACAGCACCAGCCAAGAGGGTACTATACACACCCCAGACTATATAAGGACTAGACCACAGCTTGAGACTAGCGACTCACTCACACACACACTCTTTCTTTAACTAGTCTCTCTCTCTCCTCCACAGACATAATAGCTGTAGTGAGCTGTGTTAGCTCAGAAGTTACTAGCAGATGTGTGTGTGTGTGTGTGTGTGCGTGTGTGTGTGTCTGTGTGTGCTTATTGTTCGGTCTGTTGTGTATTTTGTGTGCATGTTTTAGATTATATTAAACCTTTTTGTCATTGCACAACGAGTACAACCAAATGTATTTTCTGCTCCAGGCGCAGGGTCACATGCGTACCGAACCGAAAGACCCGTACCCATACGGATACATTATACACCGTTAATACACCCCTAATGTAGACCGTACCATTATTAGATGTCTATAGACCGTACCATTATTAGATGTCTATAGACCGTACCATTATTAGATGTCTATAGACCGTACCATTATTAGATGTCTATAGACCGTACCATTATTAGATCTCTATAGACTGTACCATTATTAGATATCTATAGACCGTACCATTATTAGATCTCTATAGACCGTACCATTATTAGATATCTATAGACCGTACCATTATTAGATGTCTATAGACCGTACCATTATTAGATGTCTATAGACCGTACCATTATTAGATGTCTATAGACCGTACCATTATTAGATATATATAGACCGTACCATTATTAGATATCTATAGACCGTACCATTATTAGATATATATAGACCGTACCATTATTAGATGTCTATAGACTGTACCATTATTAGATGTCTATAGACCGTACCATAATTAGATATCTATAGACCGTACCATTATTAGATGTCTATAGACCGTACCATAATTAGATATCTATAGACCGTACCATAATTAGATATCTATAGACCGTACCATTATTAGATGTCTATAGACCGTACCATTATTAGATGTCTATAGACCGTACCATTATTAGATGTCTATTGGATGTAGTATTATTTGACCCCCCCCCCTGTGTGTGTGTTGAGAACAGTCCCAGAGGGACCAGCCTCTCTGTGGAGATAACACTGACCTGACACCAGCTAGGCCGGCTCACAGCCAGCCTGACCACACAATCACAGGCTGACCCCAGACCAGGGCAAAGCCTGGGGCGACCTGCCTTATCTCCCACCGCAGTGGATGAAATGTGTTTCTTTTTCGCTCACTGACTCACACACACACACACACACGCACACACACACACACACACACACGCACACGCACGCGCACGCACACACACACTGTCTTTATTCCATTTCACCCTCAGCTCATATTAATTACTGTGGAGAATTTCACGTTTCACACGGGTGCTTCACCTTCTCCTTCCAACAGTATTGATTGATGTGCTCTTCACTTCTGAATTACAGTGGATAACAGTGGATATCCCCCCTGGACTTCTACCTCATTTTGTTACAACCTGATGTCTACATTTCAGCTTCTTATTGTTCAAATTAATTTATAAACATTTCCCCCGAAAGTATTATCTAATAATTGTTTATTTTTAATTTTTTTGTCACTGATCTGCATATATATGCATATGCACATAATGCAGTATTTTGTGTAGATAAGTGACAAAAAAAGAATAATAATAAAATAAAAATATAAAGCCGGGTTGTGTACATTTCTAGCCTGCAAACTGCGACACTTTAAATAAATGTGCAATAACACTATGTGCAATATGACAACCCTAGTCGTCTATCTGTACAGTATAGTATAGTGGATTGTGTACATAGCCTTTATTTATGTAAACCAGCTCCTTCCCTTCTTGTTTTTTTTTTAAAGTGTTTTATTTAAGTTTTTTTTTTTCTTTCCTGGGGAGCCACCCCTCCTAAATTTCGTTGTATGGTACCTGTACTGTAGCAATGACAATAAAGACCGTTCATTCATTCATTCATTCATTCATAACACAACATAAATGTGAAAAAGCTCCAGGGAGATGAATAATTCAGACCCCATAGCACACTGCTTCCACCCGGCTGGCATTGACAACTGCAGCTCTAGCAACCATGCGAGCTCCAGAAACACAGAGCTGACACCCTTTTAATAACAGCTGAACAGAACAGGGCACCTGGGTAATAACAGCTGAACAGGGCACCTGGGTGGCGTGGCTCACTAAGGAGCACGCCACGTAATCGCAGGGTCCCTGCTTCCATCCTGGCTATCGACCTATATCCTGCATATCATCCCCCTCTCTCTCTCTCTCTCTCAGCCGTCCTTCCTTATATTTAGCCAAATGTATATTAATTATTATTAATATTATTAATATTATGGAATACAGTGAAGGCACAACATGGACAGAAGGGAATGAGGAATGTACCATCAAACATGTTCTGAACACAATGAGCCAATGTAGCATTCCTCCTTCCGACCCAGGATTGACAATGAGCCCCTCCTGCATTATGTCTCCCCCTCCGCCAGCCTCCACTGATGGAATACCGTTATTTTCACTCTTTGGTTCGACGCCAATTGTAGTTCAGACATATACTGTAGTAAGGTCAGTGCATGTGGCCCATGCAAGTTAGCGAACCAACACGACCTCGCTCCAGCCCAACCCCTGCTCTGACTAAACCCCCGCTCTGACTAAACCCCAGCGTCTTGGTTTACATTGTATGGGAGCGGTGGTGAGAGAGATGTCCTACACACGGGCCGGCCCTCCTGTGTTATGACAACCATTCATGCGATGGGGGTGTGTTGTTATGTGGAACAGACACCCTCCTCCTGCTACGCTGACGGTTGGAATCTGCCGATGCGCTACACGCTACCGTGGAAACTACAATCGTTCCAACTCCAGCGTCACCAGAAACCCTGCTCTTCCTGTTTCACACAACACACAAATTGGGTTGATGATTACACACACCTTTATGGTATGTGTGTGTGTGTGTGTGTGTGTGTGTGTGTGTGTGTGTTTTCTCACTTCAACTTATTCTTATTACTTAAGTCACTGTCTCAAAATATCAGTTAGGCTTGATTCCTGCCGGGAAGAGGAGGAGGAAGGAACTGCAGAGAGTCATTAGGAATGCTGCTCTGATCACAAGCTCTGGAATTTAGGAATGTGGGGCCTTCTCTCAGCACAAGGGTGTATTTTGGAGCGACAAACTTGGCTTGTGTGCGTGTGCGTGCTGGAAGGGAATGTCACTCAACAACAACTCACACACACACATGCACACGCACGCAGAGAGAATCTATGGTTTCATGTATAAACCTCATTCTCTGCATTCCTTCTCTCATAGACATTCCTTAGTCTGACTGAGTCATTCTGAGTGTACAATAGAATAACATTCCTCGGCCTGATATAAAATTACCCTACCCTGTGTGTGTTTGTGTGTGTGTGTGTGTATACGTATCAATGAGTGACTGTCTGTGAATTGCTAAAAACCTTAAGCTTATAATAGTGAAGCTTATTGAGGAAACATTTTTGCTACAACAGGATT
>NC_137691.1:10896047-10901090 GCF_963989245.1 Nansenia antarctica | reverse complement strand
GAGGAGGGAGAGTGACAGGGGGGAGGGGAAGGGTCGATAGCGCTAACCAGTCCCATACCACCTCCCCCCCGCCCCAACCCCGCTCCTTCTCTGAACCCAGCTCCTGTCGATACTGACAGGCTGAGAGGCCATTCATCTACAAGCCATTGTGTATATACACACACACACACACACACACACAAACACACACACACACACACGCACACACACACACACCACGAGCACACACACACACCAGCGTCAGTCCGTCCATCCATCAGAATTCAGGGCATTGGACAGGGGGATGAAAACCAGATAGCTGGAGGCGAAACAGATGACAAACAAGGTGAAAAATGGAGGGGAGAGAGAGAGAGAGAGAGAGAGAGGGAAAAGGGGCAGCGGAAAAGATCAAGCAGTACAGGCGGGAAAGCAGCGTGTGTTTTCTGATTAGGCAATAGGGGAGAGAGAGAGAGAGAGAGAGAGAGAGAGAGAGAGAGAGAGAGAGAGAGAGAGAGAGAGAGAGAGAGAGAGAGAGATGGAGATGGAAAAGAGCAAAAGAAGAAAGTAAAGAGAGAAAGAACATGTCCCTCCGTCCCTCTCTCTCTCTCTGGTCAGGTGTTGTTAGAATGGTGCTCCGGAGGCTCCACTTATCTCTCCTTCTGCTTCTGCTCTCGTTCATCATCTTCCTCTTCTTCATCCCTCTCTCCTCCCCTGTCCTCCCTGATCCTCCTCTTCATCCATAGCAGCTCTCCTCCGTCCCTCTCTCTCTCTCTGTTATTTCTCCTCTCTCTTTCATGTCCTGTTATTTCTCCCTCTCTCTCCTCCTCTCCTCCCCCCACTCCTCTCCTCTCCTCTCCCCTCCTCTCCCCCCCCACTCCACTCCTCCCCCTCCTCTTCTCCTCTCCTCCTCCCCTCCTCTCCTCCCTCTCTCTCCTAGCCTCTGCAGACACACCTGCCTTGCATACTAAAGCAGACGACTGTGCAGCTCTCCTTTCTGCTGCCTCTCTCCACACACGCACACATACGCCACACGCACACACACACATGCGCACACACACAGACACACACGCACGTGGTCATGCAGAGATGAAGATACACACAAGCAGACTCCCTTTCCCCAAAAACACAAACACAGCACACGCACACAGCACACGCACACATACACATACACGCACAACGCACACACACACACACACACGCACACACACACACACACACACACACACACTGCACCAAACTCCCTCCCCTAAGCAACTTGGCCGTGGCCACACCCTCCAGACAGTGGGGAACTTTTCCAGTTTGCGCCAGCAACAGATCAACCAAGCTTCACACACACTTCACACACACCACACACACACACAGAGCCTCCGTGTTCTCTAACACCTACCCTACATGCGCACGCACGCACACACGCACACACACACACTCATACACACACACACACAATCCACTAAATTCTCATGAATTTACTCTTACCAATACTAGTCTCCTCTGCTGTGCTAGGTCTATTGGGAAATAAGGCTGCTTCATTTAAACCCTACACACTTCAAGGGGAACACTTGAGAGAGAGGGTGTGTGTGTGTGTGTGTGTCCTTTCATAAACATATACTTTGTCTAATCTCATGCATAGTCCCGAGTTGGGGTAGATGAAATGTGGATAGTGCAGCAAACATCAACAAACGTCAAAACGCTGCTGACATACTGCCTGTGTGTGAGAGGGCAGCTGTGTGTCTGTCCTAGAGAGAGAGAGAGAGAGACAGAGTGAGAGAGGAAGAGAGACTGAGGTGAGTGAGAGAGAGAAAGAGAGAGAGAAAGAGAGAGAGAGAGAGAGGGCGGTTGCTGCTGTTTACCAGTCAAAGGGCCTTAGAAGAGTAAACGTAAACACACACACTCCTTTCTCTGCTTGTCTAACCCTCCTCTCCTCTCCCCTCCCTCCGTCCAGCCCTCCCCTTCCTCCCCCTCCGTCCAGCCCTCCCTCTCTCCCTCCCCCTCCTCTCTCCCTCCCCCTCCTCCCTCCCCTTCCTCCCCCTCCTCCCTCCCTTCCTGGTTGCAGCGTGTTGCAGTGGCAGAGGAGAAGACTGGAATGCAGGAGACCACACCCTATCTGCAGTCACATGACCGACTGGAGAGGAAACTCCCTGCTGCAGGGAGAGAGAGGGGGAGGAGAGAGAGAGAGAGAGAGAGAGGAGGGAAAGGGAGAGAGAGAGGTGGGGGAAGGGAGAGAGAGAGAGAGAGAGAGGAGCGAAAGGGAGAGAGAGAGAGAGAGGAGGGAAAGGGAGAGAGAGAGAGAGAGGAGGGAAAGGGAGAGAGAGAGAGAGAGAGAGAGGAGGAAAGGAGAGAGAGAGAGGAGGGAAAGGGAGAGAGAGAGAGGAGGGAAAGAGAGAGAGAGAGATCTTTCAGAGTGTGTGACGTTAAAGAGAGGATGATGGGGGAAGAAAATTCGAATGGAGGGGAAAAAAGCGTGAATGAAAAAGAGGAAGCATGTTCAAATAAAGAGAGAGAGAGAGAGAGAGAGAGAAGAGGAGAAGTGGAGGAGAGAGAGAGGGCAACACAAGCAAAAAGAGACAGATAGAGGGATGACAGTGTGGAGTGGTAAATGCAGAGGGACACAGAGAAGAAGGGAGTGTTTGTATTTCTCCCTCTCTCTCTCTCTCTCTCCCTCTCTCTCTCTCCCTCCCCACCAGACACATGCTGAACTCATTTGCGTTTCTAAACACGGAGTGGGCAGAGTCACACACACCAGGCCAAATCACAGTGTAAACACACACACACACACACACACACACGCACATGCATGCACGCACGCACACACAAATACACACAAAGCCACACAAAGCCGCCAAGCAGTGAACAATCAGTGTCTGTACAATCACACACCATTAACACTTAAAAACACTAATTTTCACACCACCGATGTGTGAGTGTTGGTGAGTGAGAGAGAGAGACTGTGAGAGAGCTGTTAAACATTGCAGCAGCTATCAGGTCGACAACAGACAACTTGACAGCTCCAGCAACATGACTCATCTTGACCTTCAAATCAAAAATCATCCCCTCCGTCCACACCTCTCTCTCTCTCTCACACTCACACACACACACACACACACACACACACACACACACACACACACACACACACTCTCTCTCTCTGAGCCAAGACAGCACCAGCCAAGAGGGTACTATACACACCCCAGACTATATAAGGACTAGACCACAGCTTGAGACTAGCGACTCACTCACACACACACTCTTTCTTTAACTAGTCTCTCTCTCTCCTCCACAGACATAATAGCTGTAGTGAGCTGTGTTAGCTCAGAAGTTACTAGCAGATGTGTGTGTGTGTGTGTGTGTGCGTGTGTGTGTGTCTGTGTGTGCTTATTGTTCGGTCTGTTGTGTATTTTGTGTGCATGTTTTAGATTATATTAAACCTTTTTGTCATTGCACAACGAGTACAACCAAATGTATTTTCTGCTCCAGGCGCAGGGTCACATGCGTACCGAACCGAAAGACCCGTACCCATACGGATACATTATACACCGTTAATACACCCCTAATGTAGACCGTACCATTATTAGATGTCTATAGACCGTACCATTATTAGATGTCTATAGACCGTACCATTATTAGATGTCTATAGACCGTACCATTATTAGATGTCTATAGACCGTACCATTATTAGATCTCTATAGACTGTACCATTATTAGATATCTATAGACCGTACCATTATTAGATCTCTATAGACCGTACCATTATTAGATATCTATAGACCGTACCATTATTAGATGTCTATAGACCGTACCATTATTAGATGTCTATAGACCGTACCATTATTAGATGTCTATAGACCGTACCATTATTAGATATATATAGACCGTACCATTATTAGATATCTATAGACCGTACCATTATTAGATATATATAGACCGTACCATTATTAGATGTCTATAGACTGTACCATTATTAGATGTCTATAGACCGTACCATAATTAGATATCTATAGACCGTACCATTATTAGATGTCTATAGACCGTACCATAATTAGATATCTATAGACCGTACCATAATTAGATATCTATAGACCGTACCATTATTAGATGTCTATAGACCGTACCATTATTAGATGTCTATAGACCGTACCATTATTAGATGTCTATTGGATGTAGTATTATTTGACCCCCCCCCCTGTGTGTGTGTTGAGAACAGTCCCAGAGGGACCAGCCTCTCTGTGGAGATAACACTGACCTGACACCAGCTAGGCCGGCTCACAGCCAGCCTGACCACACAATCACAGGCTGACCCCAGACCAGGGCAAAGCCTGGGGCGACCTGCCTTATCTCCCACCGCAGTGGATGAAATGTGTTTCTTTTTCGCTCACTGACTCACACACACACACACACACGCACACACACACACACACACACACGCACACGCACGCGCACGCACACACACACTGTCTTTATTCCATTTCACCCTCAGCTCATATTAATTACTGTGGAGAATTTCACGTTTCACACGGGTGCTTCACCTTCTCCTTCCAACAGTATTGATTGATGTGCTCTTCACTTCTGAATTACAGTGGATAACAGTGGATATCCCCCCTGGACTTCTACCTCATTTTGTTACAACCTGATGTCTACATTTCAGCTTCTTATTGTTCAAATTAATTTATAAACATTTCCCCCGAAAGTATTATCTAATAATTGTTTATTTTTAATTTTTTTGTCACTGATCTGCATATATATGCATATGCACATAATGCAGTATTTTGTGTAGATAAGTGACAAAAAAAGAATAATAATAAAATAAAAATATAAAGCCGGGTTGTGTACATTTCTAGCCTGCAAACTGCGACACTTTAAATAAATGTGCAATAACACTATGTGCAATATGACAACCCTAGTCGTCTATCTGTACAGTATAGTATAGTGGATTGTGTACATAGCCTTTATTTATGTAAACCAGCTCCTTCCCTTCTTGTTTTTTTTTTAAAGTGTTTTATTTAAGTTTTTTTTTTTCTTTCCTGGGGAGCCACCCCTCCTAAATTTCGTTGTATGGTACCTGTACTG
>NC_137691.1:10891047-10893547 GCF_963989245.1 Nansenia antarctica | reverse complement strand
CCAACCCTACCCAACCCTAAACCCCAACTCTACCCAACCCTATCCAACTCTAGCCAACCCTACCCCCCAACCCTATCCAACTCTAGCCAACTCTACCCAACTGTAACCAACTCTAAACCCCAACCTTACCCTACCCTACCCAACCCTAAACCTCAACCCTACCCAACCCTAAACCCCAACCCTACCCAACCCTAAACCTCAACCCTACCCAACCCTGCAGCTTATGGCTGCCAAGTTTGTTTGAAACATCCATAACACAACGTTCCCATGATGCAACGCCTCCTGGAGGTCTCTTTACAATGATGAATAATCTGCATCATCATGATGTACAGAGGTGTCCTTTTCTGTTATTCTGTGTGTGTGTGTGTGTGTGTGTGTGTGTGTGTGTGTGTATGTATGTGTGTGTTTGTTTTTCCTGCATGATAGTATTTGTCTCCCCCCTCCCTCGCTCCTCTCTGTCTCTGAGGGATGTGTGTTGCTACTGATCATTGTTGACTAGTGGGATTGAATTAAAGTTCATTTTCTTGGCAGTTCAAAGCTTTGTGTGTGTGTGAGTGTGTGTGTGTTGGTATGCGTCAGCATGTATAAAGTTGTGTGTTTGTGTGTGCGTGTACTTGTTAGTGCCAATTGACAACACTGACAAGATGAACTGAGCCGTGTCTGTGTGTCTGTGTGTGTGTGTGTGTGTGTGTGTGTGTGTGTGTGTGTGTGTGTGTGTGTGCGTGCATACTCATTAGTGGAAATTGAATGCGCTGACAGGATGAACAAGGCTTTCATTAATGTCCGGCCCAATCAACAGGCAGCTGACATTCAGGGCATGGCAGAGTGAATGGACAGGGTGTTAAATAAAATACCAACCAACAGGGTTACGTAACAATGCCACACACACACACACACACACAGACACACACAGACACACACAGACACACACACAATGAAGGAGAACTGAAACTGTCATTTAGGCACTTTTTTGGAGAGCCAAATAGTCTTGTTCCCTAAGAGGAACTAGGCGTCATATACCATCACATTATAGATGGACACCCAACACAGTATTTTGGAAACTGTGGGATATCGACACTACTGACACATATATACACATACAGTATATACACACAGTATATATACACATATATTAGTTTCCAGGAGTCTCCACCTATTCCCGTATCAGCACACTCACCTGGGTACCCTTTGAAGGCAAACTCCTTTGAAGTGCGTAAGCATCTGTGCACTTTGAGGCCGTTCTCAATTAGCCTGTGGCTAATGAGAACCAGGCTTTGATTCAGCCTAGGAAAGGAAAGGGGGACTTATAAGGGTGGGACATAAGTCAGTTGACCTCCCCTGGGCCACCTCCCCTGGGCCACCTCCCCTGGGCCACCTCCCCTGGGCCACCTCCCCAGGGCCATCTCCCCAGGGCCATCTCCCCAGGGCTACCTCCCCTGGGCTACCTCCCCAGGGCTACCTCCCCTGGGCCACCTCCCCTGGGCTACCTCCCCTGGGCCAACTCCCCTGGGCTACCTCCCCTGGGCTACCTCCCCTGGGCTACCTCCCCTGGGCCACCTCCCACCTCCCCTGGGCTACCTCCCCTGGGCCACCTCCCACCTCCCCTGGGCCACCTCCCCTGGGCTACCTCCCACCTCCCCTGGGCCACCTCCCCTGGGCTACCTCCCACCTCCCCTGTGCCACCTCCCACCTCCCCTGGGCTACCTCCCCTGGTAGTTTTTGCAAAACTCTAAGCACAAATCACATCATTTAGCACACTTTGTTCACTTGGAAAACACTGACGTTCAAAACGCCACGCCCTAATTATCAATCAAAAAAAGGCTTCATGAAGCCAAACATCTATAAACACTATTTTGATGGTAGTGTTTTAAATTTAGCAGAGATATTCATAATGATAGCTGTGTGTATCGTTTCGGTGGAAAGAATCCGTTTTGAGAAGAGATTTTGGAATGGTCAGATGGACAAAAATGGTTAACTCTTTTCAGTTTTGTGTTTAGAGTTTTGAGAAATTGAGCTATAGTTTCAGGAAATGTCTTAACACGATTGGGGAAAAACTTGTTTCCCCCCCACCATTCCACCATAGCATCACTCTAGCCTTTTCCAGCGGAAACTTTGAGGTACTCGTGCTGGGCCTGAACAAAAGACTACACAGGCCCCAGCTCTCAAGGGGTTGGTGACCAGCCACCACTGTCTCAGGTGCCAAGTGGGGTTTTTCCCCTGTGGCCGTGGAACATCCTAGGCATAGTGGAGAGGGGGGGAGGGAGGGAGGGGGAGAGAGGGAGAGAGAGAGAGAGAGAGAGAGAGAGAGAGAGAGAGAGAGAGAGAGAGAGAGAGAGAGAGAGAGAGAGAGAGAGAGAGAGATCTGCGTTAGCTAACACCGGCGCCTTCCTTGTCCTACTAATTGTGACATGCCGTCAGCGCTAGCCGGGGCCGCCGTTTGCTAGCCTGGCTCACAAGATATGCTAATCTCTTAATTAGAATTGCTCAGGAGAGCTTTCAA
>NC_137691.1:10853547-10881047 GCF_963989245.1 Nansenia antarctica | reverse complement strand
TGCTTTCTGTCATTCTCAACGTTTCCTACATTCGTCATTTCCTGAAAATACAGAGAGACCCGTAACAGTGATTCACATCAGCAAACAGAGACTGACAAAAACAGACAGACAGACAGACAGAGAGAGAGACAGACAGACAGACACTCCCCCACAGACCGCTGAAGAGCCTGCCGCACACCACAATACATTCGCTTTTGATAATGTGGTATCACAGTTCAAGTCCATGAATAATTTACACAACAGAATAAAAATCAATAGGCCTACCAACCATGTCTATAGAAGATGAGTGGTGTATTACGTCTGTGTTAGAGGATAGCCCGAGTGGACCTCACAGCTGTGCGGATGGCGTACTGAGCTGCAAGGATTGTGCAGGGGTAGGGGTATTGTCTTAAACTAAAGTTATTAAGGATTAAAGTTGTATAAAATATCTAGGGCTAAAAAAAATCACAATTATGGAGGCGCTATCCCACAACAGACCAACTATATTATGGTCAATGTTCTCATTTATGTCAGCGAATGTGTACATTCATATAGGCTACACTATCCACAGAATACTGTTTTATACAACTTAGTTTTTTGTGAATCATAATGCCTGTTGCCTATTCTGGGGAGTCTTGGATGTCAGTCCACTGCAGTAGTCACACCTAAGACACAAAGGAGAATGTCTAGCTGGCTACATGAGCACAAAAAAGGGAACCCATGTTATTAATGTATTCCATAGGGGGATCCACCTTGTGCTGTGGTTGTTTCTGATGGTTATAATAAATGGCCCTTTACGCTCCTACGGGGGGGGATGCAGAGCGATGCCCTCGTTTGGAGGTCACACAATCGGAAAAATCGTCACAAGCAGATATTGCAGCCGGGGTCTCCCTTCCTAGCGAGGACACACCCAGAAAAAGAAGGAAGAGGGGAGGGAGAGGAGAAGAGGGGAGGCAGAGAGCTGATTACGCCCATCTTTGCGGATGACGTATTTGGATTGACTTTTCGCAGCAAGCCCGCTTGTTAATTAAACCTAGAGAGCGACGTTACTCCGCTCTGAGACCACATCAGACTGTTCTATGAAGACCACATCAGTGTGTTCTGCATCCAAGCACCTTCGTTCCATCATACGACGGAGTGGTGATTCCTTCTGGTGCGTTCAGGGCTTGAATCGAAATGGTTAAGAAAGAACCACTCGAGCAGGATGAGCAGGCATATGAGCAGGATGAGCAGGCATATCCAGTAACACAACACACACGCACTAATGCACAATCCAACTGCAGGGATCGCACCCGTTGCGCAACGCTGCCATGCAGTTACTTTTACGGGGGGTCCCAATTTTACCCATACTTAATATCAAGCATTATGATTGCATAAATGCCCCCCTTAAAACACAACAATGTGTATGCAAGGCGAAACAAACTGTTGCAACAGGCACTTTGTAGCCTACCTGGGATATACATGGTTAGGCTACTTTGGAGCAGCAAATGAATGGAAATTAGAAAAGGATGCTGCTCTCGACAGCCGTGTCCCACTTCAGAGATGTCGTCTTTATGGTCTAACTAATGTGGTTGTTGGTTGAAACTTGACTTTTGCTGACGAACAGGACAGGACAGGGTGACAAGCCGGGTGGCTCTGACCGCCGCAGAGCGCATGGGAGCGTGCATTCATTCATTGACATTCACACACCTGTAGACATTTGGCCTGTCCACTCTCTGTCTGTCTGTCCACTGTCTGTCTGTCCACTCTCTGTCTGTCTGTCCTCTGTCTGTCTGTCTGTCCACTGTCTGTCCACTCTCTGTCTGTCTGTCTGCCTGTCTGTCTGTCCACTCTCTGTCTGTCTGTCCACTGTCTGTCTGTCTGTCCACTGTCTGTCCACTCTCTGTCTGTCTGTCCACTCTCTGTCCACTGTCTGTCTGTCTGTCCACTCTCTGTCTGTCTGTCTGTCTGTCCACTCTCTGTCTGTCTGTCCACTCTCTGTCCACTGTCTGTCTGTCTGTCCACTGTCTGTCTGTCTGTCTGTCTGTCCACTGTCTGCCTGTCCACTGTCTGTCTGTCTGTCCACTGTCTGCCTGTCCACTGTCTGTCTGTCTACTGTCTGCCTGTCCACTCTCTGTCCGCTGTCTGTCTGTCTGTCCACTGTCTGTCTGTCTGTCTGTCCACTGTCTGTCCACTGTCTGTCCACTGTCTGTCTGTCTGTCCACTCTCTGTCCACTGTCTGTCTGTCTGTCCACTCTCTGTCTGTCTGTCTGTCCACTCTCTGTCTGTCAGTCCACGGTCTGCCTGTCCACTGTTAATTGGGAGAAAGAAGTAAAAAAGCAACCCTTACCCGGATGATACAGGCGCAGTAGAAGAAGATGGTTTCAATCATCAGATCACCAACAGCTACAATCTAAAATCCCTAAATCCTCTCCTCCTCCAGCGTTTAAAATCCACGTTCACGTCTCTGCAGAAACCTCCTGCTTCTGTCAGCACCGGGCAGGGACAGAGACTTTGGGGTGAGTAGGAACTACAGTTGCAAGTCTGGGTCCAGAAACCAAACGGAACCAGAACACATAAGCTGAAATCGAAATGAATTAGATTGTCCGTTTTTTTTTCATGGAGATCGAAGAAGATCCTTTGATCCAGATGACTTTGTGTCCCCTGTGCGTCAGAGAGCGACACTGGTTTGTTTATTCTCCATCTGAATGTTCTGTTTGATAATATAATTCACTAAAAAAAAACATGTAAGAGGGGCAACACTTTACGGGCCAGAAAAGTCCCACCGACTCACAGACAGGACTTCACTTGGAAAACAATCCAACCAAACCTTCCCTTCTCCAGAGAGGAGGAAACTGTCACTCCGGGAAATAAGGGTTTCCAAACAGCAGACCCTGTAGATTCAATCGGTTCAATCGATTCAAATGTTGTTCTTATAAATGGAGAAGTGGGTTCCCGGTCCACGTACATCTGCGTCAAAAGTGCAGATCTAAACACAGATCTTACACCCGTGGACTTACCGAAAAGAGAAGAGCGCTTACCGCCGCTCCGTTTGGCCAATTTCCGTGACTGGGTGAACAGAGAGAGGGAGGGAGCGCCGGCGTCTGGAGGGCTGGAGAGAGAGGGAGGGACCAGGAAGGGAGGATTACCCATTTAAGGTGGATCTCAGAGAAAAATTGGAAGATCAAACATGGAACATGGTGATTTCTCCTGTCCTGAACACCTTATCGTATCGACCACCCTCAACAGTTTTGTTTTGCCCCCAGGACAACAACCTCAGTGCATCTCTGCATCAAACCTCAATGCATCTCTGTATCAACCTCAATGCATCTCTGTATCAACCTCAATGCATCTCTGTATCAACCTCAATGCATCTCTGTATCAAACCTCAGTGCATCTCTGATATATTCCTGGTGCAGAGGCCTGTGTGTTTTAGTATGTTGGGTGACGTTTTGCTAAGAAGGTGCCTCTTGAAACGGTTAATTGTTGTTCCAATTGCTCTGCTGTTTGTTAGTCTCTAGATAGTCTTACTATCCATAATATAACATAGTGGAATATCACTGTTGCATCCTCCATACTTAATTAGACTGTTTTTGGCCTGTTATGCTGAATTCCAAACATAACGTTTCACAATGAAGTGAGAGCAACTGTAAAGACACCAGCATCAGGTCAACTAATGTACTGTAAAGGAGATATGTAGAATGCATACAAGAAGAATGGATACAAAGGACAGGCAGGCACTAAAGTTGTATTGTCTCTGAGAAACAGGATAGGCTGTTAGGACCTTTAAACAATGAGAATAGTAGCTTTCATAGACGCATCACATTAAGTATGTATAGAAAATACATACTTAATATTATTTTATAGCAAATAGATGTCTTTGTTTGTTGGTGTTATTACATTATACTGTATGTATTACATACTAACTAATAATACACTGTAGTTATGTTGTGTTATAACTGTAGTTATAAAACAACATAAAGGCAGTCTACTGGAAGTGTTACTAGATGATTCTATCCATACAGCTCAGTTACAAGGAAGTGAAATTAAGTGTTGCACAGTATGCAGTCGTTGTTTCCAAGGCAGCATAGGCAATACTATGTGCTCTTCCTTGCCCATTAAGCAGCGCAAGTCTAAAGACTGTGAGAGAAAATTACTATATGTAATAAGACATTTTTCTACATTTAAGATTCAAACTTCACAACAGTAAATTGAATATCTACAGCAAGCTATAGAAACTGATTTCCTGTTGTAAGCACACAATGAAACCAGTTTCTCTACTTGAAGCTTGACATTGGCTAGACAACAGACACATTTAAATGATTACAATGACCTGATTGCTCTCTTTTATACCTAGATGGACTAAGCCTGTTATCTCCAGAGCCCAGTATCGCAACACTTATTTTTCTCTATCCAGGATCACATTGAGCACATTGATCACATTGAGCTAGCTGATTTCCCCTATACAACTCACAATCTGCCAGATAGATTGAATACCGTATGGCAAAAAGATTCTGGATCATTCCGATCTAGATTAAATGTTTTGACATACAAAGTTTCAGTGTAAGTTTGTTTATTACATTCTAAAGTGCCGGTTTATCAGGCTATTGACAACAATTAACCAAGACCCTTGCTGTACAGTATCTGGTTAGCTGGTTCATAATGGTCTCACTTACTCACCGGCAAAAGATTCTCCAGGTAACTATGGTTACTGTACCTTTCGATTCCACAGGCTCATAGTAGTGTTCAACGACTTTTAACCTCTCAGCAGATAAATGTTTCCCTGTGGCTTAGATTAATGGTTATGTTGTTCAATGTTATGCACCACCGCAGTGTACAAGGCAACACACCGTTTCTCGCTGTCAGCCTATATGGGTCCCAGGAGAACCCCTTTAAAATCGCCAACATTACCTCAGACTAGATAAGGATGAACTCCATTCACCGTGTCATCTTTTTAATGCTTTTTCTTCGCCCCTCTGCCGTCTTATTGTATCGTTTTCTTTCTCGGTTAGGTTTGAAAGTGCATGGGCGAACATTTCTGGTGCCTAGAGAGAGAGGGATGAATGGAAATGTTCCCTAGGTCAATGAAATGGGTGGATATCACAGTCATGTAAGTGAGAAATGTGGATTTGGTGTCTAGTTGGCCAGTGGAAGAGGTGTCTATGGATGGCCAGTAGGTGAGATGGGTGGATATCAGGCGCCACAGAATGCTTTCAGCACCCCGCGAATAAACGGTATGAATAAACATCGGAGCGTTTGGATGTGTGAGAGGCGACTGCTGAACAGTCACAGCGCTGCTGTTTGATTCGCCACTAAATCAACACCTACGCTATGGTAATGCCTGATGGAGTGGCATCATGTCCACAACACGCAGTGGGAGAGAGAGAGAGAGAGAGAGAGAGAGGGAGAGGGAGAGGGAGAGAGAGAGAGGGAGAGGGTGAGAGAGAGAGGGAGAGAGGGAGAGAGAGAGAGAGAGAGCGAGAGAGGGGGTGGCAGGGAGCAGTGAACAGGGGCCTTTCGAAGGCGGGGGACACTTTTAGGCGTTGTTCAGACATAGACAGGCGAAACGCAGAAGAATGATGAATCTCTTTATCCGTCCAACAACTTCAACTCGAGAGCTTTTGACGTATGCACAAAAAAAGGAACGCATCGTCCATCTGTCATCCATCGACATCGACCCCATTGGCTCTATCCAAAACATCCTGTCCACGCTGCTCCTTACACCTGAACAATAAAATTACCAGTAAACATAAAGCCAACCCCAATGGCTCCCAAACCTAATTTTGCTTTTTAACCCACCAAAAGCTTTCGGTACATTTTCTCAGGCTCAAGTATACCAAAACAATAAACCATCACAATCTCTATTCCTTTAAACCAGGACCTGGCAGCAATAAGATCACTTTTTTTGTGTCCTCAGAATACTCTCTCCCTGTCCTCTCTCAGTGACTGCTGTATTGACATTAGATACAAGGGGCTGTTATGGCAACAAGGATAGGAGGTGGTGAAAGTGGACCAAGCGGTTATCATCACTGGCCAATCAGATGCTCCCTAACATACCACATCCCTTCGGTGGGAGGGAAGGGGGGTGAGGGAAGAGGGAAACTGTAGATCGAAAGATGGGGAGGCAGAGAAATGTGTGTGTGTGTGTGTGTGTCCACATTCATGTGACTGTGTGTATGTGTGTGCGTGTGTGTGTGTGTGTGTGAGTGTGTGAGAGAGAGAGAGAGAGAGAGAGAGAGAGAGAGAGAGAGAGAGAGAGAGAGAGAGAGAGAGAGAGAGAGAGAGAGAGAGACACACACACACACACACACACAGTCAGTCAGTCAGTCAGTAACAGAGGGGATCGCAAGAGCTTAAATCCATTTTCTCAATTACCCCACCTGACTGACTGGTTCCACCTCCCTGATAGCCGTGACGATCCTCTGTTCAAGGCTGCTGGAAGAACAGATGAGTCGTGTCCACAGTGTGCCTGCTTGGAAGTCTGTGTGTGTGTCCAGCCCGTCTCACTGGGAGCTGTGAACTCAACTCAGAGTCTCAGAGAACACAAAGGAGAGGGGAGATGAAAAGCTAAGGAATTGGCAGTATAATGGCACATATGCATTGGAAGTAATCAAACACACACACACACACACACACACACACACACACAAACACACACTCTGACAGTAAAATAGGCACATTGGCTGCATACAGTATAATGTACTTTGGCACCCACACATTGCCTGTATACACGCACACACACACACACACACACACAGAGATATCGGCAGTACAGAAGTATACAGAACACACACACACGAGGAACACACACACGCCCACACGCTGTGATGTCAGGCGGCGTCGGTATGGAAGGTTGAGCGGGTTGTGCGGTATAGTTGTGATCAGCTCTACCTGTGGGTATTCCAGCACAGCATGATGTACAGACTAGGGTGGAGAGAAGAAGATGAGGAGAGAGAGAGAGAGAGTGATAGAGGGGAGGGGGGAACGGAGAGAAAGAGGAAACGTTCAAAGAGTCGAGGAGAAGGGGGGGCTGGCGTCGCTGCTCAGACTCTTAATGCGGCAGCGGCAGAGGCTGTCAGAGGGTGAATTAACCGTCTGCTCACACACACACATACACACACACACACACACGCACACAGCCTCAGCCCCGAGCCCACACACTCCTGCTCTCACTTTCTAATTTCCTGCTGATGCTCGGGCTCTTGTGGTAATGGTTGGTTCCTGCTCTGCAGAGAAATGAGGCCACGCTTGTTACCGCTGCAGAGGGCTTGACTCCCCCCACATAACAATCTCACCCAAACAATCAAGACATGGACATACATGATGAATTGGATACTCTAGGTCATTTTCCGGTCGCTCAAAGCGCTACGTTGTGATGGTGAAATGGCCTCAGCCTACAGATACAGTGGCTGAGGACAAAATGTATGGCAAAGGGGAAGTCGTTTGTTTTCTTTTAATGCTAATACTCCAACAGTTTGGATTAGAAATGAAATGATTACTAAGGGGGGGGAAAGTAGAGATTGTCAGGTTTAAATCAGTGGGTTTGTTTTTCAGATTGGGTTCAACATTTAGAAGGGACAACCTTTTTGAAAACATTCTCCCCCGATGCGATAACTGCCTGAAGTCTGTGACCCATTGACCCCACCAGACGCTGGGTGTATTCTCTGCTGATGCTCCGGCAGGCCTGTACTTTAACCATCTTCAGTTGTTTGTTTTTAGGTATTTTTGCCTACAATCTTATCATCAGTAAATTAAATCAGCTTGTTCAATCGGATTTAAATCTGAACTTTTTTTTGTATTTTTCAGTATTTTATTGGATTTTACAATAAACACATTTCTTGACTTATACAACTTTTGTATAAAATAACAATATAATATAAAGTAACAATATCACCGAATAAGTCTTGCTGTCATCAAACAGAAATAATACAGAGAAAAGAACCAAATCTAAAAATATATATATAATAATTAAAAAGCACCCATAGATTACATTCATCACTCATCCAATTTGTCAACTTAAGTCTTACTACCGACTAGCAATACATCCCAAGTTTAAATCTGAACATTGACTTAGGCTATCTTATGCTGAGCTTGTGAAGAGGATGAAATGGTGCTTTCGTGGCTAGCTGTGCAGGTAAGAGCATGTCTGCATTCCCCTAGAACCATAATACACAGATACACAAGGTACAGTATAACAGTTGTTGCTATTTCAATGAAAGATTTCCAATTTCCCTCCCCTCTCCTCTCTGCATTTCATAACTTATACAGTGCCCTCAATAAGTATTGGAAAGAGGAAGCATTTGTCTTCTTTTAGCTCCATACTCCAACAGTTCAGATTTGCACAATTACTATGAAGTTGAAGTAGAGAATTAAATGTTGTTTTTTGTTTCTAATTGATTTCACCATTCAGAAAATACAGACCTTTTTATACATAGTCCCCTTTTCAGGGCACCAAAAGTATTGAAAGTTGGCTTGAAAAAATAAATAATTGGCAGGTGTTTCTGTGTTCATTAGATGTGTTCCATCAAACAATTTATGCAGTCATATGAGTATGCACTCAATCTCTAGTATTGATTCTAGACTTTGCATTTGCCTTTGGAGCCTACTATTGGTGTATTGCTGTGTAGAGTACGATGAAATATGATATGAAATGCAATATAATACAATACGGTAAGTTACAATACAGTATGTTAGTCCAATGGTATGCAAGTAACCCAGTAGTGTGCAGTAGTGATATGTTCATTGTTGTAGTGTGTGTGGGGCTGGTTAGGGGGTGGCAGACTTTTGTATCCTTCCAGTGTGTTTCCCTGATTGCTTGGGGGGTAATAGCTGTTTGTCAGCCTCTGGGTCTTAGCCCCAAGGCTTCGCTACCGTGTCCCCGACGGCAACAGCTCGAACTTCTGTTCAAATAAAAGAAAGCACTGCTGGGTTCAGAAATCGCCATGGAAGAATTCCACAGTGGATGATTGAAGAATGCTCACCATGATTAAGAAAACCCCCCAAAACAACAACAACTGTCCCACAGATCAGGAACACTCTCCAGGAGGTAGGCGTGTGTCAGACACTACCATCTGCAGAAGACTTCACCAGCAGAACTACAGAGGCTCTTCACTGCAAAGTGGGGGCGGCTGTGGCGCAGGAGGTAGAGCCACTGTCTAATAATCGCAAGATTTGGAGATAGGCGGTTCGAGCCCCGGCTGGCCACATGTCGAAGTGTCCTTGGGCAAGACACTGAACCCCAAATTGCTCCCAGTGAGCGGGCCGGCGCCTTGCATGGTAGCTTGCCGCCATTGGTGTGTGAATGTGTGTGTGAATGGGTGAATGAGAGGCCGTTGTAAAGCGCTTTGGATAAAGGCGCTATATAAGTGCAGTCCATTTACCAAGTGCAAACCACTAGTTCATCACAAAAACAGGATGCCCAGGTTACGGTTAGCTAAAACTCACCTAAAAGAGCCTGCAGACTTCTGGTCGAATGTCTTGTGGACAGATGAGACAAAGATGAACAGATACCAGAGTGATGGCAAGAGCGAAGTGTGGAGAAAAAAAAGGAACTGCCCAATATCCACAGCATACCATCTCATCTGTGAAATATGGTAGAGTTTGTGTTATGGCGTGGGCATGTAGGGCTTGGCAGACGGCTGTCAGTCACAGCAGCTCAGAGATATTGACTGGCACCTCAGCCTTTAGATGCCATCTAGAAACACATGCTCATTAATAAAAGTGTATTTTTCCCATATAGGTGTTACATACGTATAGATCTCATGCATATCTTGTAACTCTCCTCTGTTAAAAAACAACAACAACCGTAATTGTACAGTATATTAACTTGGTCAGGCAAACTGCGCTAACATTTCTTGACACTGGAGTAGCTCAATGTACAGTTGGACAGATGTTGCAGGTTCAATTCACCTGATCTGTGTGAGGTGACACACTTATTTATTGCCAATCATGTCTAGTGTACGTACCCTAACCCGTTGTCCTTCTATCCTCAAAGCTCATGTTTATAAACCTAAGACGATAGCCTAACCCTAACCCTGGGGCTAGCACGAGTCATCATGTCTCAAGTCAATGTTATTCATTGTTGGAGCGTATAGGTTCTCAAACCTACCTTGACTGCAGGACTCATTTTAATGAGCTGCCTCTACTTGTGTAATGTGTTAATTTGAACTAATTATTTACCTCTGGAATCAATACACACTTGACTCTCTGTCCATCCCCTCTCTCTCCATCTCCAAGATCTCTGAGCTCAAGGTAACCTCACGTTTTGCAGTTCCAGAACTCTCTGTTCACTTTACTCCGCCACAGTACACATGTTCTATTTTAGAAGAAGTTAGCACCTCATCCCCCCAGCCGACAAAGGTGTCATGTCTGCGTTTCAATCTGACTGGAGTGTGCTGTGGTACCATTAACCCCATCTTTGCTCAGGCTATGCTGTTTCTAACCAATCCTATGTGGGGGACATTTTAGGCTTTGACATAATTATGTTGACAGTAGTTTGATCATTTTTGATGATGATTTTCGCAAAGAGGAAAGCTAACTAGCTAAACTTAATATGCTATAAGGTATAGTGTCTCTGCTAATGTCCTTTTATTTACAAATGTAATGTAAAATTCATCAAGCTCCCTGCACCGTGTTTATATAACGGAGTGACTGACTTCCAGGGTTAAAGCACACCTACACCCTTGCAAATTTCACAACATGACACATTAAGACAACTACTTATCTAGGAAAGCATTTACATCTCTCCATATATGCACTGACAAGGGTGACCTGGTTGTATCCATGGCTACCCTTACACGTAATGGGTATTTTTATCGCAAGTTTTTATTTTTTTACGCCCTGGCTGTCTTAATAGCAGAAACATAGCTTATATACTGTACATCGACTGAGAAGACATTAAAAACATCCATTCTTCGGTAATGGGTAACGCACCTGATGCACAACTAAGAAATAAATTGGAGTCACAATAATTAATTCCCAATATGGCAGGACACAACACATTAAATTAAACAAGTCCATGTTGATTGACTGTAGTGGCTGTGTGAGTGTTGAGAGGGAGAAGGAGAGATGAGGAAGAGGAAGGAGGGGGGAATGAGAGCTCATTATTTCACCACTAATCTGGTTAACCAACAAAGAACATCAAATACTGTACATGTTTAACACATGACGTGTCCATGCAGAGAGAGAGAGATGAGGAAGAGGTAAAGACAAAGAGAGATGAGGAAGAGTTATGTTTTCTTAGTGTAATAAAGTGTCCATTCCTTGCCTCGGCAGAAGTGTCATCTTATCTTCAGGCAAATCCCTGTTGAATGTCAGCCAGCGGGTCTGTGAGGACACACACACACACACACACACACACACACACACACACACACACACACACACACACACACACACATGCAGCTCAGTGGGACAGGCTCAGGGAGGGGATTGTCCAACGGCGCACGGCTTCACAACAATGTAATAATGATGGTCAACCTTTTGCTCGGGGTAATTCTATTATATCCAGTGTCAAGCTTATCCACAGGCTCAGAAAGACCATGGCTGCTGTAGTGAGGCTGTGACCAACCCTACCAGACAGGTCCCTCCACAAACCCCGTTATCTTCACCGCTTTATGTATCACTCATTCACTACCCTTTAGTCTGCAGTTTTTGGAAACCCGTCCGTGGGGCCAATTCGATAGTTTCATATACTGTATTTCACGTGTTCTCGGTTAAACTGTATTTCTACCCTGGTGACCAGTTCCCTCTTGTACATTTTTAAAATCTTGATTTCACCTCAATGAAACCACCTGGTTAAATAGAACATTTTAGGAAAAAAAAGCTTTCTTCTTCGGCGTAAGGGTTGTTGTTTTCCTCTCCACTCCACCAGGCTCGGGGCCGAGGGGCTACCCTTTTACCACCCCGAGACCTGGTTGAGGGGCTCACCCGGGCTATATTTCTGGACACCCCTCCAGAAGCCACGTCATCGTGAAAAAAGCTTTGATATAATCAGAAACAATGACAATTGAAGTACATGAGTTTGTGGTCCTGAGTTTGTGGTCCTTACTCTACTTCAGGGTAAGAGAGAGACAAAGCACTGCTCAGATAGGATTTTCATATCAGTCCAAAGCGGATGGAGCTTATTATTTGACGCGCGGCGGAGATGACAGGCGGCCATTCGTAATGTGTAAATCCGTCGATATGAGACGAACGATTGATGGAGGAATGGGTGTGTGATCGCTCCTTCTTCCGTCTCTGTCAGAACATAGCCTACAGTTTAGAGTCGGCGGTTCAGATCCCATTTGTGGTTAGAGTGCGCCGTACCTCTGTGAGGCCGGCGATGACCCCTCTCAGCTCGAGGTCACAAACAAGAACATGGCAACACTCATACACATCATCTGTACTGGCTGACTGTACCAATGAACATATGACAACACTCATACATACACATATGTGGCACATTCTAATGCTTTGTTCCTCATATCGGGATCAGATGTAATGATCTGACTTTTCTTTCAAAAAATGTGAATACATTTCCGCGTTGTCGAAAATCAATGACACATCGCTAGTCAACTAACACAGCTTGTTTTGTGAGCCTGCTAACAATGTAAAGTAGTGTTATAGTTAACTAGGTAGCAGTGGGGATTACTCACCCAATCCATTGCATTGCAGTATTTTGGCTTGACTAGTGAGTTTGTGTTGTGATTCACAACAACGTTGAAACGTACGTAGTTCTGTGTTTCAGAAGAAAAGTCTGAACATTTTGATTGGTTGCCGACATGCGGACGGAACGACCAGACGGTGTCACATACACACTACACCTCGTCTGTACTATATGACTGTACCACTGAAATGACTGGGTTTTACCACGTTTCTCATATTCTTCTCTCTCCGTCGTAGACGTTTACGTTTTACTCACCAAGACACTTTCTAACACGGTGTGCCTTGTCAGGAAGTGACTTTCAGGAAACTCAAAACAAGAAGATGGCCGAACAACTGCACAAAGAAAGAAAGAAAGAAAGAAAGAAACTATCCATTTCACATAGCGACTTTCAGGAAGCTCAAACAACAAAAACAAAGATGGCTGAAGACCTGCGCAGCTATCCATCCATTTCCCTTCGGATTGGGTTGGGATCATTGTGCGATGGCCTCTCTCTCTAATTCATACTCAGAACGTATACTAAATTTGTTTCCACCTTTACCCTTCTCTCTCTCTCTCTCTCTCTCTCTCTCTATCTCTCTCTCTCTCTCTCTCTGGATGCAATGAACTGAATGAAGGGCTGAAGCGGAGCAGTAGAGCAGATAACAGGATGTAAATGAGAAATCTAGAGATTTATTGGATGGACAGAGTGGGGGTGGAATGACGGGGAGGATGACAAAAGGAAATATAACAGAGTGATGTAACGAAGCGCTGTAACAGAATGACAAGATGGTTGGGTGGGGAGGGGGAGGGGGGGGGGCTGAAGAAATATAACAGTGACAGGAGAGGTGAAAGGTCACGTGGAAATCCATCTGGAGATGTCACTCATTCGTGGTGACCAAGAGAGAGGGGGGGGGAGACAGAGCGTCCCAACCCCTTAGGGAGTCCCCTCTAATCCACACAACCATGGTTCTCGCTCCACCCCTACTGATGGCTGAAGGATACCCAGGAAGGAGAGCTGAGGCAGCACAGACAGTGTCACTCTCCCCCCTGCCCCCCCCCCCCCCCCCCCACCCCCCCCGGCCTGAGCTCTGCTGGTGGTCCCTGACATGGAGCCTAACCATGTCATTACCACCGCCCAGGGGGCGACGGTGACAGAGAAGCAACATTAATGTTTCATTAGGTTGAAGGACGGCCCCTGTATGCACACACACACACACACACACACACACACACACACAACGCCCTAGTTTATGGCGCTCTGTTAGGTAAACAGTGACAAAGTAAGTTGCTTCAGAAATAAAAATCAACATTTGTTTTAGATGCACGTGTAGCAGTCGTGCCCTACTCTTCTGTTGACTCAGTCATTGTGTATTTTAGAGAGACTTCTAGAAGGGCTGTGCTTAATGACGTGTAGAGTGTGTGCACCACACAATCTGTTCCGGTTCTATACTGTAGGTAAGGAAATCACGTGACGAGGCGTTCTTCAGATCATTTTAACACTTCAAACGGACCACGGTTCATAGCCGACTTAAAGAAAAAAATCAGTGACGTCTTTGATTCAGTGTTCCATAAGACATACTGTACATCCTTTGTACAGCTCAACATTGTCTCATGACATTCTGTTGTGTGTGTGTGTGTGTGTGTGTGTGTGTGTGTGTGCGCTGACATTTAAGATGAAAGGAAAACCCACAGTACACAGTACGCAGAACTCCCGTTTACAGTATATTGGATGTGAAAGCACACATCTGGTCCACGCAAGCCGTTTAATAGGACATGTTTACAGGTCAGCAGACATGAAGGCAGGTATACACCCTACTGTCTAAACATGATGCCGTAACACTGACATCAGATACTGTACATTATTTACTGCAGCGTTCCTCTCTGTGGCATTTTACAAGATGAGCCTTGACATTTCAAAAAGAGAAAGGAGGCTCCTCCTCCTCCTCCTCCGTCCTCAACGTCTTTGAATTGATAAGGTGCCATGCTAAAGGGAGGCCTTCACGTACAGTATGAAGTACAGTTGTCTTTGAATTCATATGTAACACAGTTTGATCATTTGGTCCGACATGTCGACAACCAATCGAAATGTTTTGCCTTTTCTTTTGAAACTACGTTTCAACGTTATAGTGTCTTGGTGGTAAAGTGCAGGCAGTCAAAGGCCTACTGTCATTCACAGGAGATTAATGGTGCGCCTAGTTCTTTTGGAAAACGTGTTTATTTTAGAATATTTATCATATAAATAAATATAAATAATACTCATTACATTGACATTTTTGATCAAATAATGGTTGTGGTAATGTATTATTAGCGACCCCCACAGATGTTTGATTTTACTGCTTTCATGGGAGCTCAGACCTTCCTTATGGGAGCTCAGCTCCCATTGGCTCCCACATAACTCGAACACTGCCTGCAGGTAGGCAGGGCAGATACAGTACACTACCCTGCGTAAGTAATGGGACAGTGAAGCATGTTCTTCTTTTGCCGCTATACTCCATACATTTAGATTTGAAATCAAACAATTACTGTGAGGTTAAAGTAGAGATGTTCAGTTTTTTTTTTGATGGCATGTGTACATATGTAGGCTACATATGTGACATGGTCTGGTGAAAAATTCTCAATTCGCGCAAATGAGCAAAAAGCTTCTTTTTTAAAAAGAAAATAAATTGTTTTCCATTTTTTGGCATATTACAAAAGTTAAAGTGCTGAAGAGCCCACTCGATATAACAAACAACAGTTTTAGCATCACTAAATACTTATCATTTGTCAATTGGATTCACTGTCTCCTCTGCTGTAGGCTACTGGGTTTGTGATACATGGCTTGTAAACAAAGTTAGGTTTTAAGACGTGTTCAAAAGCAAGGACTGTATGGTCATCTCCTTATGTGTAGTTATGTGTTTTTAGCATGTTGATGTTGTATCAGTGTGTTGTGATGTGCTAAACATGCAGTTAGATGTTCATAGCAATGTTACTTTTTAGCCGCTAGGCATTAGCAGCAGTTTATTTACGTGTGTTTTGATTCAGAGTGATATCTTCTTCATCTATTTTCAATGTATGACACATCATTTGAAAGCTTACAATCTGCACTTTTATAATCTGAAAAACTGAAAAATTACTGAAAAACGACCATGCCCTTGAGGACTTTTTAACCAGACCATGTCTCATATATTTCTGAAATTACACTTTTTATGCATAGTCTCCCGATTTCAGGGTATCCAAAAGTAATAGGACAAATGGCTGGACAGGTGTCTTGATGTTTCTGGTAAGTCATGTGTGTTCCGTCACATAATCCTGTGCTGCCATAAGAGAGCTGCCAATTTCTAGTATTGATTCTAGACTTCTACAGCGGACGACTGAAGAATGTTCCCCTTTATTAAGACAGAACCCTAAACAGCTGTCCTCCTGATCAGAAACACTCTCCAGTGTGTGGTGTATGAATGTGTCAGAGGCCATACATAGAATACAGATTAACTACAGATTAACTACAGAATACAGATTAACTACAGATTAACTACAGAATAACTACAGATTAACTACAGAATACAGATTAACTACAGATTAACTACAGAATACAGATTAACTACAGATTAACTACAGAATACAGATTAACTACAGATTAACTACAGAATACAGATTAACTACAGATTAACTACAGAATACAGATTAACTACAGATTAACTACAGAATACAGATTAACTACAGAATACAGATTAACTACAGATTAACTACAGAATACAGATTAACTACAGATTAACTACAGAATACCGATTAACTACAGATTAACTACAGAATACAGATTAACTACAGATTAACTACAGAATAACTACAGATTAACTACAGAATACAGATTAACTACAGAATAACTACAGATTAACTACAGAATACAGATTAACTACAGAATACAGATTAACTACAGAATACAGATTAACTACAGAATAACTACAGATTAACTACAGAATACAGATTAACTACAGAATACAGATTAACTACAGAGGATCACTGCAAGGTGCAAACCAGTACAGAGTACACAAAATACATGCTTTTACATGAAGAAAACATGCTTCACTGTCCCATTACTTATGCATGGCACTGTACTTATTCTATAGGATCAAATTACCATTGGTACAGACCTTCAGAAATCCAGAGATAAAGCTGTGATATTGTGACATGGCTTTGGACCTCCATACAGTAAATCATTGTTTATTGATTAATCATTATAAACACTGATATTTGCCCAAGTTTTAATCTCTTATTTGATATCGCAATCTCTGCTAACTGTGAAAGTTGAAAAACCTATGTGTGCATGTGTATGTGCAAGTGCGAGTGCGAGAGTGTGTGTGTGTGTGTGTGTGTGTGTGTGTGTGTGTGTGTGTGTGTGTGTGTGTACTGTATGCATGCCTGTGTATGTGCATGTGTTTTCCTTGTGGGGGTGGTACACAGTATCCATGTCTGTGTGTGGGACCCTGGAGTCACTAAGGCTCTCAGTCCCTCGTCTCCAAGTTCACTGTCAGCCCACTCTCTCCCACAGATGCCACCGTGCTAGCACCATGCCCTCCACCAACGCTCCCAGTCAAAGTCCACACGTCTACATCACTTTACATCAGCACAACTCACAACAACAAAGCAACTCATAACACGCTGAGGGAGATTCTTTCAAAGTGTTTATTAAAGTTGACCCAAGTTCAAGTTTACATGGGTTACTTTATAGTCTAGTCATACCCACCATTTGATACAGAGTAGTCAGTAGTAACTCTAAATACTAGGAAGTTCCACATAATTATCAGGTAAACACCAGCTCATACACAACAGTAAAATAAATCTTCACCAAGATATGTTTTTCAGAATAAACAACCACCTACACTATATAGTCATCTTTCATTCCAAACAAACGCCAGTGCCACACCAACTGACCAATCACTCAGAGGCTTGTTCTCAACCCAAACACCATCTCACCCTGCCTCGCTCACTCAGAGGTCCTCATTAACATGAACAGGGCATCATCAAAATGGTTGTTTTTTTACAGTATGTAAAATGTGTTTTTTCCCTCTCTCTGAGAGAAAGGTGTGAAATAGAAAGTGAATGTATGTGTGCATGCATGTGTATACACATTCGTGTGTGTGTTTGGATGTACATTGTGTGTGTGAGTATGTGTGTGTGTGTACATTGTGTGTGCGTGTGTGTGTGTGTGTGTGTGTGTGTGTGTGTGTCTCCTGAGTAACAGGGCTAGCGTGGGCAGGCTCTGGCCTTTTCCCCTCCTCTCCCACGTTCGGCAACGCTGCCACAACATTAGCATGCAAACCACAGCTGTGCCGCTGCGCCCCATCGCTCACTTCAAACGGCAGCACAACCCCGGTAGAACACACACGCACACACACACACACACACTTACACCAAGCCTCAATCCCAGCATATAGCCCCAACCTTGCTGTCATTTATCAGCTTACATCCATCGGCACGACCATAGCACCTTAGCATACTGTTCAACCCGCGGCCATAGCACACAAACACACACTTTGGCAGTAACACCACACTCCGATTTGGCATACAACACCAGTAAACCCAAGACCCAACAGAGAAGACAACCCCGTCTCACAACAGATACACAACTCCACCTCTGTTTGCAGTAGAAGGAACAGCCAGAGGGACAAGGGTGAGAGAAACCTCTGGAAGAAAATTCAGAGCCCTGTGCTCTGGAAGCACACAGAGCGCACACTGGGCTCTGACTGAAAAGACGGTTTGTCCGACCGTCTGAACATTCCAATCTAAAAATGCTGTCGCAAAATGTTATGGTTGTGGCTTTATTGGTACTCTAAAGACTATTATTCAACACGCATCTACGTGTAACAAAACAGGTAATAATCATCTTTATACATGGGATGTATTAACATTCATTTGAATAGAAAAGATGATAATGGCATCCTTTAGCCCCTTTCACACATAGTTCCCTGTAAATTCTATGGAATCCCGACCCGGGTCTGCCAGGCATTTACACTGTTCACACATGACCGAATTGCCCGACAATTACGGGGTTGCTCCCTTTCACACATGTTGGCGATTCCCTGGTTGTGCGATCTACTAGGACTGGAGCGGGACGTGCGCGTGGGACCGCCACGCACCATTTTGATTGATTGATTGAAAACTTTATTAGAAGATTTGCAGAAGTAGGTACATGAAAGTACATATTACATACAAGGTCAACTAAAAGGATAAAACCCAAGAAAGCCACTGGCTTATTTCAATTGGGGTCCTTGATTCTCAATTCATCGTTACATGTAAGACAGACAAAAAAAACTAGTACTATCTACAAGATAATACAGACAAATAACTATTACTATCTACAAGATAAACATACATCCATCATGGGAAGAACAATACAACAAAACATAAGGTATGTACAGCGGGTAGGACAGGTGGGGACATACACCACAGGTGGGGGCGGGGGACAAAACACAAAGTATGTACAGTGGGTAGTTCGGGTCTTTTAATCTGATTTTTGATTTAGAGGGTCCAGTTACGGATTGCAGCCTCCTGTAAATGTTTTTTGAGAGTGGTTTTGAAGGTGGGCAGTGTTTTGCACTCCTTTAAGATTATAGGAAGGGCGTTCCACATTTTTACTGCATAGTTTGCAAACGAGTTTAACCCCTTGTTTGTGGTGCAACGCGGTTGAACGTGGTTCGTGGAGCTTCCTCTGGTGTTGTATGTGTGGACGTTGTTCACTTTTTGGAAGTATGTTGACAGGTACTTGGGTGTCTTTGTGGTGTAGCGTATCTTGAAGACCAGGCCCAGTGCAAGCTGCTGCACTCTGTCAACTACTCGTAGCCAATCCAGGCTCAAAAAATGAGCAGCGGTTAGATGTGTCCTAGGGTTGAGGCCTAGCAGAAGCCTAACCAGTTTATTTTGGGCTGTCTGGAGTCTTGTTTTATGGGCCTTTGTGGTTCTATAGTACCATGATGTTACGGCATAGTCGAAGTGACATTGAATGAGAGCTCCTGATAGGGTCCTCAGTGTGTTTTTACTGACAAGTGAGGATATCCTGTACAAGAATCTAGTTCTATGGTTCACTTTTTTGATTACTTTTGCTGCCATTTTATCTCCGGAAAGATTTGCCTCTAAGATGGAGCCCAGGTATGTAATATCCTCTTTTCTTGTGATATTAATGTTACCCACTTTTATTTTAAATTTTTCAGCCTTTCTGAGTTTAGATGGGGATCCGTATAGGATGGTTTCAGTTTTACCTAGGTGTATTGATAGTTTATTGTCAGCTAGCCAGATGCAGATTCTACTCAGTTCAGTGCTTAGCGCTTTTTCCACCTGCAATATGTCCCTGTCAGAGACCAGCAGAGCCGAGTCATCCGCGAACAGGAACAAATTGCAATCACATGCTGATGACATGTCATTCACATATATTAGGAACAGTAAAGGTCCCAATATGCTTCCTTGTGGAACGCCGCAGGTCACTGGGAGGGGGGGGGACAGTGTTCCGTTCACACTAACCACCTGTTCCCTCCCCTCTAAGTAGGATTGCATCCAGCTCACCGATGTTCTATCGAACCCAATTGCTGTCAGTTTATCTAACAATATGTGGTGATCTACTGTGTCGAAGGCCTTCTGGAGGTCCAGCATGACCATGCCGCAGTACTTGCCCGAGTCCACCTCATGGTTGATGTGGTCGTTCAAATAGAGAAGGCATGTGTCAGTGGAATGGGATGTTCTGAATCCTGATTGAAATTCATACATCAGATTTTTTTCGGTAAGGTACCTATCAACCTGTTCATAAACTTTTTTTTCCATAAGTTTCGAGATGGAATTAAGAATAGAAACAGGTCGGTAGTTGCCTGGGTCTAATTTGCTTCCTTTTTTATACAGTGGGGTTACCCTTGCTATTTTAAAGTCAAGGGGGACGTGTCCCTGTTTGATGGAGAGGTTTATTATGTGGGTGATGATTGGGGTAATGGAGGCAGCTGAGTCTTTTAGAAATCTGGCTGGAATATTGTCATGGCCCGTGGCCTTTTCTGAGTGTAGAGCGCCCAGCTTTTTAAACACCTCATCGTTTGACACCATGGAGAGTTTAAAATCATCTTTGCGTACACCCAGTTTATTGTAGAACGCACGGATGTGCTCTACACCATAACGCCCTGAGTGGGGTGGTAGATTGTTAACTAATTTAGTGGCTATGGTTGTAAAGAAAGTGTTTAAGCACTTAGCCACATCCAGCTTGTCTGTAAGGAGAGAATCTCCAGATTTTATGCTGATGTTTGTAGACCTGGTTTTGAGTTTTTGACTGCAACCTAGTTGGCTATTAAGTAGCTTCCAAAGGTCACGTGGTTTGTTTAAGATATATATATCTGCCATATCATTTTATATAGAAAAATATCAAATATAAAAGCGATATTGGGGCAGTTCTTATGCGCTCTGCCCTGCTGGTTGCGCAATGCAGGACAGCTGTGAAAGGAGACTGACCAGGCAATAATCAGGGTCGATTCAGACATGCAGCGACCCTGCAAATTTCATGGAATTATACATGGTCTCGACCAGGGAAATTGCCTGTGCGGATTTCCCTGGTTGGTCCCATTCACACTTACACCGACCCTGGAAATTTCATGGAATCTACTGGGAAGGCTCGTATGTTTGAAAGGGGCTCAGTGTTTCCTCCAGGAATTTTTACATTAGTGGCGGAGAGCCCTGTCCGCGCGCTCAAAACAACGACCTAATTTCAACCAAAACTAGAGGGAGGATGGCAAAAAAAAAAAATATACAGAATATAAACTTGTGACTGACAGTCACATACACACACACAAAGATCATCAGCTATAATATAATACGAAGTAGGCCTACATGAGAGCACAAAAGCGGTTAACGTTACTCATACTGTTTACTGTAGTGCCGAGAGACGGGAGTCGTACACAAGTAAAATCACAGTCAGATGGAGCATTCGGTAAACAGCTGAGTATCAGCTGAGTTAAAGAAAACCAACTCTTACCTTTAATGACACCCACATGAGCCCTGTTTTCCCGTACCTCTCCCATGTGTCTCTTATTGTCCAAATGTTCCCTGAATTTTAGCTGCATGTTTTTCCAGCATGTAATTCCGTTGTCAATAAAAAAATCGACTCCCCTTCTTTTCCCCTTGACAATACTGTGTCGTTGCTAACGTGACGGCACATAAGAATCGTTTTTTGACTTGCTAATGTTATCAGCAGACAGCTGATGCTGATGGCTCTCCCGCTGTAGTTGTAGCTGGTGGTGGTGGTACCCCGCCATAAACGTTGTTAGCTGATCCACCAACTAGCTCCTTTGCTCCTGCCAGCCATGCAGTTTCGGATCGCTCATAGCCACTGCTAGCTTCAGCAATGTTTGAAGTGTCTGGGACATCTTTTTTCTTGAAAAATCCATCCATCTGTCGCTGTTTTCGTTTAATTTTTCGAAGTTATTTAACGTGATATCTTATTTGTGCACCTAGCTAGCTAGATCAGCTTTTTGTATCTTTTAGATGGTTCACATTTAGACCAATCAGGACTCAGGAGTAGCCCTTGTGTCACGTCGTCAACTGAATGTTTAATGTCATTAATCTGATTTTGGATCAGCGGTTAGAGAGAGATGGGCGTGGATTTAGGTGCACTTTTAGTCAACATCCATTATAGCGCTGATCTAGGATCACATATATTTTAATCAGCTAAAATGTTCAGAGGTGGATTTTTTTTTTTTTTTGAGAAATCGTGCACTTAGTGGACTGAATCAATTAGTGGCGGAGGAAATTCATTCTTGGCGGCCCGCCACCAATAAATGCATATAGAGGAAACACTGGGGCTTTAGTTAACGAGTATCTACTGTCAACATCACTAAGGGTAGCAACAGAAAGCTAGCTAAAGTTAGCTAACGTCAACATTAATGTTAATACGATAACTTTTAAGGATTGATAGAGCTCTGCCAGCGAAATGATGGTAATGTTATCGTTGGTGCCTGTCATGTTTACAGCTAGTTTGTAAATAATTTTAACTGATTTCGTAAATTAACTGATTTGAGAGCGCTGTATGACGGTGCACTTTCAAAGGTGTTCTATTGGATTCAGATCCGGTGACTGGGAAGGCGACTGAAGAACACTAACTCATTGTCATGTTCATGAAAACAGTTTGACTTAGACTTTTGCTTTGTGACATGGCGCATTATCATGCTGGAAGCAGCCATTAGAAGATGGGTACATTGTGGCCATGAAGGGATGCACGTGGTCAGCAACAATACTCAAATAGGCCGTGGCATTCAAGTGATGATTAATTGTTATTAACAGGCCCAAAGTGTGCCAAGAAAACATTCTCCACACCATGACACCATCTCCACCAGCTTGGACTGTTGACACAAGGCAGGTTGGGTCCATGGATTCATTGCTGTTGGCACCAAATTCTGACCCTACCGTCTGTGTTCCTCACCAGAGATTGAGATTCATCAGACCAGGCTACGTTTGTCCAGTTCAACTGTCCAGTTTTGGCCTGTGCCCACTGCAGCCTCAGCTTTCTGTTCTTGGCTGACAGAAGTGGAACCCGACGTGGCCTTCTGCTTTTGTAGCCCCTCTGCCTCAAGGTTCGACGCGTTGTACATTCTGAGATGCTTTTCTGCTCACCACAATTGTACAGAGTGGGTTACTGTTATCCGAGTTACCGTAGCCTTTCTGTCAGCTCCAACCAGTCTGGCCATTCTCCATTCATTGGAGAATTCATTCATTCACCTCCCTCATCAACAAGGTGTTTCCGTCCGCAGAACTGCCGCTCACTGGATGTTATTAATAGATAAACATCTATTAACAATAAGACAATGAGAACAATAAGACCGTAAACAACATTAATAATAAGACAATTGTTACGCTTGCCTGGCTCAGGACAAGGTGACAAAAAGGGAGACGACACATGGATAACAATAATAGGAGATTTATTAAAGTATATAATATTGAATTGAAATAATGATAACGTAAATAGTAACAACAACCCAAAAATGGCTGCTGGTCGACAAGGAAGAGAGCGAGTCCATCAATTTGACCCCCTCTTAAAGTTCCTGGGACAATCAGGATGATCACCTTCACCTGTGCCCATCAGGAACCAAGAGAGAGGGTCAACAAGACAATAGATGTTTGGCGCCCACTGGTGGTACCAGTGTGGATCGTCACATCCCCCCCCTTAAAACAGAGGCCTACTAAAAAGGTCTCTGCTAATTTGTTTCCCAGATTACAAATAATACAAATAATAACAATAGTTTATGGCAACAAAAAACGGTGATCTCTGCCACACAGCCTAAACGTCAAATCCCAACCTCCCCTACAACCTGCCCACCCTCCAGCAATTCCTGGTACCTGGAAAAGCTCTATTTAAGGAGGGAGGAGCAAGAGAAAGAGAGATTAAGGACAAGAGTTTTAGACCGGCAGCATTGATTCACCTGGTAAGGCGCTGGCTCGGACTCTGCAAAGTATGCAAAAAGGTCAGGGGGTTATGATCTTAACAAACGACCACTGGATGGGACCCCCCCTCCCACATAACATCAAAGTGCTGCAGAGCCCAAACCAGTGCCAAACAGAACCCAAACAGTAACCAAACAGTAACCAAACCATAACCAAACCATAACCAAACCATAACCAAACTCCAGGCCCACTCACATCCTCCTCCCACCCTGCTGCCACCACAGGAGTGGATGGAGATGGAGACCCCTCGTTCACTGTGGTCAACACAACCGGCTTCACCTCCAAGACCGTATCTACTCCGGACCTAGGTGAACGAGAATAATAACATTTTGATAAGCTCAGGTGACAAAGTTGTGTAAACTCTCCACGGTTAGGAGTATCGATCAAACAATTCCGTTCGGACACCTGTCGTACAACAGAGTAGGGACCAGTAAATTTTGCTTGGAAAACTGGGTCACTCACAGAACAATCATTATGAGGAAGCCATTGACGAACCAACACATCCTCCAAGAGAAAACAACCACTTTCAGAGCTCTCCAGCTCATCCTTAGGCTGAATCCCACTGAGCAGCAGCTTCAGCTCAGGATCCTCCTGTTGGGCTAAAATCAACTCACTCCGAGACAAAGACGGCGGCAGATCAGGAAACTGAAAAACAGAATTGTCAGGAGTGAACTTATCAGACTTTTTACCATCATCAATTTTAGGGTCCATGCAACTCATAGCACGAGTCATGGCGCAGGCAGTAAAAACCTCAGGAAACTCCTTCACACTTAGGTCGGGTCCTGTTGGTCGTGTAAACCCAGAACTAACTACCAGAGGTGGGGGCACATCACTCCACACTCTTCCTCCAGCCAGGTTATTTCCTAAGATGACTGCCACACCCACCACAGGCAGAGAGGGTCGAACACCAATGGTCACTACCCCCTGGACCAGATCAGAGCAAAGCTCAATTTCATGCAAGGGGACAGACAAAGTCTGCATCCCCATCCCTCTAATCAAAACGCTGGTCCCCACACTTGACTCCTGAGAGAATGTCAAAACCGATTCCAATATAAAAGATTCTGAAGCCCCTGTATCACGAAGTATCTGGACAGGCACTTTCTGTGGGCTTCCCACCAGAGAAACGAAACCTGTAGTAATAAACGGGCCAAAATCAGGATCCTCCTCGCTAATCTGTATGGAAGCAGAGCCCTGTAGTGCCCCCGCCAACTCAGTAGCCGCAGGTGGGCTGGATACTGAGGATGCCATCACCCCTGGTTTAAAGGGAGACCTCTCGGCAACCCCAGACACTCTTACTGCTGCCCCACAAGCATGCACTGCAAGTGCCAACGGTCTAACAGAGCCCCCCTTCCCACTGTAGGTTTTCTTTCCTTTTAGGACAGGACACTCCTGTTTCCAGTGACCCTTCTCAAGGCAATAATTGCATGTCGAGTTAGGATCTACTCTACTCTGACTGCCATGCTCCGACTTTGAAAAGGGGACAGAATAACCAGGACCTTCGTTAGGGAATTGTGTACGATTTACCAATAGGTCAGTCACGGTCGGATTTTGTCTACGGCTCCCCTCGCTACGAAAACGATGTTCACCAAACTGACTCTTATTAGTCAGTACAAATTCATCTGCCAACACCGCGGCTTGACCTGCTGTTTTCACCTTGTGTTCGTTAACGTAAGTGGCAATGCGATCAGGGACAATGGTTTTAAACTGTTCCAAAATAATCAAATTTGACAGATCCTCCAGAGTATTCACCTCTACCGCCACGCACCAACGATTGAAATGGCTGGTTAGTTCTCTTACAACCTCAACATGAGTTTGTTTGTCATGTTTCTTCCATTGTCTAAACCGCTGTCTGTAAGCTTCAGGAACAAGTTCATATGCCCTAAGGATAGCGGCCTTAACTGTATCATAATCTTTCCTCTCTCTACCATTAAGAGCAATATAAGCTTCCTGAGCTCGGCCAATAAGCACACTCTGTAGTAATGCGGTGCGGTCTGAAGTAGACCAGTCCCTATCGTCGGCAACACTCTCAAACAGTGAAAAGAATATATCAGGATCTTTTTCATTAAACTTTGGCAACAGTCTAACCATGACAGACATATTATCCCTCTTAGAATTACTCGAATCGCCACCTCCACCGTCAGATAACTTTCCCTCAGTAATCAACCTAAGGCGCTCCCGTTCATGAGCCAATTTATCAAACTCCAATTCCCTGTCCCTCGCACGCTCTTGTGCCTGAAACTCACGCTCTCGCGTCTGCTCTCGCGTCTGAAATTCACGCTCTTGCATCTGAAATTCCATCTGTAATGCTAACAATTCTTTCTGTTGATCAAATGTTAACTCAGTGGACCCAGATGCAACCCCAACGGATATTTTAGGGACAGACATTTTACCCTTTAGTATGCCCCTTTGAATTAATGTATTCTGTAAAGCCTCCACTACGTCCTGTTTCTTTGCTCGGCCTTTCACCACCTCAAGCTTAACCTCATAATGTTCAGCAACCTTCCACAGTTGTTCCTTTGTTAACTGTAACAATCCATCGACCGACGGAGCTGCCACAAACTCCTCAAAAACATCCATAACTCAATATAATCAAATAACCAATATTAACCAACCCTAACAAACGGGAATCTCCCCTCCTATTACAAACTCCTCCTATAAACTACTCCCATATCAGCCATAATCTTCAGCCCATTTAAAGCGAGTAACTGTGCACACATACAAAACAGAAAAGTAACTAACATACTTCGTAAGAGCTGCCCCGCATCTAACTCAGTAATGACTGACTAACCACTCAGCTAGTCTTCAGTGCGTTCACATGCAACTCTTCCACCAAGCAAATGCCTGGTGGCGCCCCCGCGTTCAACACACCAAAAATAACAAACGAAAACAATAAACAAGCGTTAAGCGCTTCTACTCCTAGCACGGGGGTTCACGTATAGCTCTGATGGTATCTAAACCACCCGCCCTACCTATCCTTCTCTGCTTTGCATAGAACACAGCACTCACCAAACTCCAGCCGAAGATCACAGCCAATACCAAGAGTTACGTCCTTGTCAGCACAGTCGGACGGCCAGCTCCCCCTCGTCACCAGCACCCAAACCAACGTACCAAATATACTAAACAATACATTACATCCAATCCAACCAAAACCCAATAACTATAAACAATAACCATGCGGGTCTCCCAATATAGAGTTGGACAAATCCAACAATCCAATCCCGAATATCAACTATGAAAAGGGAGAGAATATTGCTCTCACCAAATTCACTCCCGGACGAGCACCCAATTTGTTACGCTTGCCTGGCTCAGGACAAGGTGACAAAAAGGGAGACGACACATGGATAACAATAATAGGAGATTTATTAAAGTATATAATATTGAATTGAAATAATGATAACGTAAATAGTAACAACAACCCAAAAATGGCTGCTGGTCGACAAGGAAGAGAGCGAGTCCATCAATTTGACCCCCTCTTAAA
>NC_137691.1:10831047-10848547 GCF_963989245.1 Nansenia antarctica | reverse complement strand
GGAGAGCACTGCCTCAAGTCTCTGATTTATTATTTATGTAACCTCTGACCCTCCACCAACACACTTCCTGCAACGAGCCCACTCCTCACCCCACCACACCACACACACGTACATGCACGTACACACACTCACACACACACACACACACACATCACACACGTACATGCACGTACACATACATGCACGTACACACGTACATGCATGTACACACACACATGCACACACACCTACATGCACGTACACACAAGAAAACGTAAATCCTTGCACACACACACACACATACACACATATTCACAGTATATTTGCATAGAATGAGATCATACACTTTCACTTCAAAAAACGCTTTTTCTGAATGACACAATGATAAAAGCACTTAAACACTCCTATTTATACGACCGCTTCCCCCACCATGAGAGGTCATACACAATATCCATCCAGGTCATTGGTCAATTTACTTCCTGCTTGAGTGAACCTATAGGCACCCTTCTGCACTCTGTGCTTTTCACTGGTCTGCAATTGTGCTTTGACATATCAGGTTAATGGCTGGCTCTGCCTATTGTGTGTGTGTGTGTGTGTGTGTGTGTGTGTGTGTGTGTGTGTGTGTGTGTGTGTGCACAATGTTTAATAAAAGCAAAAAGGGGCTTAACATCATTAGCAACAGAGACAGACAAAACAGCGCTGAGGAGAGGAGGGGAAAGATGGGGAGGGGAGAGGAGAAGAAAGGAGAGGAGGGGAGAGGAAAAGAGAGGAGAGGAGGCGAGGGAAAGGGGAGGAGAGAGGAGAACCCTTTATTGCATCAGGGCCTGACCTGGTCCAGTGCAGGAGTGAAGTGACAGTTTAGTGTGTCACCAATTAATCAGAGCCTTAGCCGCTGAGGGGCATCATTACCCAGAGTTCCCTGTCTGGGTCTAGGATCAGATTGGTTGTCCCTGATCATCCATCACTGGTGGGAGGGAGGGGCATGGTCACTAATGACCCAAGGCTGCCCCCCTCCCACACACACACACACACACACACACACACACACACACACACATACATACAGTACATACACACATGCACATGCTCACAGATTTGCATGCATGCACGTACACACACACACACACACACACCCCACACTCCATCAGCCACCCCAGCCACACTGTTCTCTCTGTGACCATCTGGCCAACGATAGGAGTATGCGGACCCAGACCAACAGGTCCAGGGACAGCTTCTATCTGCAGGCCATATGACTGCTCCACTGACACCACCTCACACACACACATCATACTATGACACCTCACACACACATACACATCATACTATGACAACACACACACACACACACACACACATCATACTATGACACCTCACACACACATACACATCATACTATGACAACACACACACACACACACACACACACACATCATACTATGATACCTCACACACACACACACACACACACACACACACACACACATCATACTATGACACCACACACACACACACTCACGTCATACTATGACACCACACACACACACACACACACACACTCACGTCATACTATGACACCTCACACACATATCATACAATGACACCTCCTCACACACACATCATACCATGACACCACCTCTCACACACACACACACACACACACGCACCATACTATGACACCACCTCACACACACATCATACTATGACACCACCTCTCACACACACACACACACACACACACACACACACACACACCTCACACTATGACATACCACTGATGCTACTACCCACTCCACTAGTGTGGTTGCTACCTTATGTCACTCTTTGTATTATTATTATGACGTTGTTGCAACGTTGAGGAGGTTTGTAATCATGAAGATGATTCAGATGATTAATGTTTGGGGCAAGGAGGGGGAGGGCGAGGCAAAGAATAGAGGGCGGGGGGAGAGGGGGGGGGGGGGTGAGACAGGGAAGAGAGGGGGGGGGGGATAATTAATGAGAACATGCATTCTGAATAGACTTCTTTTAATTAATTCATGGGAAGGTTGAAGATAAAGGAAAGTCAATTGGTGTGTGTGTGTGTGTGTGTGTGTGTGTGTGTGTGTCTAAACTGGGACCTCTCGACCACAAGACACAGCATTATAACGTCAACCATGTTCAAGGAAATTGCATCAAACGTTCCTTGTCTTTATTTTTCCATTTTGCCGTGTTTTTTTCTGTGTTGGCCTGAAGACAAGCAGGATATTGCAGCGTTGTAGCATTGCATTTGTTTTCCGCTGGATCCTAAATTAGATGAAAGAGACAGGGCTCCTAGTTATTTGATGGATCAAGCTTTCCTTGGGTTAGGATGTCTTCCCTCGCCACAGACGTATGGAAGCAAACTGGATTGGATTAGAAAAGAGCCCACGGCCAAGTTAGACTCATGAAACTCACATTTAAACCCTGTATCAGACAGAGTGTGTGTGTGTGTGTGTGTGTGTGTGTGTGTGTGTGTGTGTGTGTGTGTGTGTGTGTGTGTGTGCGTGTGTGTGTGTGTGCGTGTGCTCTAAAGACAAAGAAATACTGGTTACGAATAAGACACTGTTGATGCAGATACAAACAGGAAGGATACCAAATTCAAATAACAAACCTTTGCTCTACATAATAAAAACGGCCAATGTTAAGAAAGCATTGATGGCAGTCGGCTCCATTCCAATTCTCCAAATGAGAAGTCCACTTCAGTCAGTGGATTTGAAGACTCTGAGGTGATGGACATGTGTCCATCAAATCAATGAACTCTCGTCAAGTCAAGTTGACTTCAGCTTGTAATGGAATGGACTGGTCACTCAGGAAGCACTGGTAAACAGAACACAATAGTCCCTCCAAGAGTCCTACCATTTGAAGCCTCCTCGTTAGACCCTCCTTAACATGTTGTTGGCAAACTCACAGCAGGGCAATAACCGTACAAGATGCCCAATATAAGACCTTGCCAAATGAACTATCATTCCTTTTTATAAGCCACAGCATTATCTTCTTTAGGACTCATAGAATAGAACTCGTAGAATTATTTTATTTTAAAAATATATATTTTTAAAGATTCTTCAGTTCGTTGCATCAACAGAAGGATCGAAAATGATGCAGTGAGGTAATCAACAGGCAGAATGAAACATTTGATGAAATTACAGCTGCAGCATCTGTCTCGCGCTGCTGGTACGACATGTTCCTCACTGGTTGTGAACACTGTTCTCTTTGCTGTAGTCCACCTCTTGACCTCCTCCACATTCACTCTCTCTCTCCCTCTTTTTCTCTCTTGCTCTGTCTCTCTCCCTTCCTCTCACTCATTCACTCACACACACACACACACACACACACACACACACACACACACACACACACACACATACACACACTCACGCACTCACACACACTCTCTCACATACATGCACACACACACTGAATTAACTGGATCAACATTGTTTGATTAAATTCCCATAATGAGATCTCACTCAAAAAAAGACTCATCACAATTTCTCTAGAGCATAATTATGATTGATTAATATGCTTCTCTTATATTATTACTTTTTATCATATGCTCTTATTATTTTTGAATTACTACTACTACTTAAACAGAGTCATTAAGCATTGAGTAAACACGTGGACACAGTGAGTCCATTCAATCAGCAAGAACTGGAGGTCCCCGGAATGGTCTCCAGTTCATTTATCTCCTCCTGTGAATCGCCTCTCGAGATAAAACGCAGCCTCTCTTATGGAGGCTCCACCACCTCTTCACGTTGTCTCTCTTGTGGAGGCTCCACCACCTCTTCATGCTGTCTCTCTTGTGGAGGCTCCACCACCTCTTCATGCTGTCTCTCTTGTGGAGGCTCCACCACCTCTTCATGCTGCCTCTCTTGTGGAGGCTCCACCACCTCTTCACGTTGTCTCTCTTGTGGAGGCTCCACCACCTCTTCACGCTGCCTCTCTTGTGGAGGCTCCACCACCTCTTCACGTTGTCTCTCTTGTGGAGGCTCCTCCACCTCTTCACGTTGTCTCTCTTGTGGAGGCTCCTCCACCTCTTCACGTTGTCTCTCTTGTGGAGGCTCCTCCACCTCTTCATGCTGCCTCTCTTGTGGAGGCTCCATCACCTCTTCATGTTGTCTCTCTCTTGTGGAGGCTCCACCACCTCTTCATGCTGCCTCTCTTGTGGAGGCTCCTCCACCTCTTCATGCTGCCTCTCTTGTGGAGGCTCCTCCACCTCTTCATGTTGTCTCTCTTGTGGAGGCTCCACCACCTCTTCATGCTGTCTCTCTTGTGGAGGCTCCACCACCTCTTCATGTTGTCTCTCTTGTGGAGGCTCCACCACCTCTTCATGCTGCCTCTCTTGTGGAGGCTCCTCCACCTCTTCATGCTGCCTCTCTTGTGGAGGCTCCTCCACCTCTTCACGTTGTCTCTCTTGTAGAGGCTCCACCACCTCTTCATGTTGTCTCTCTTGTGGAGGCTCCTCCACCTCTTCATGCTGCCTCTCTTGTGGAGGCTCCTCCACCTCTTCATGCTGCCTCTCTTGTGGAGGCTCCTCCACCTCTTCATGTTGTCTCTCTTGTGGAGGCTCCTCCACCTCTTCATGTTGTCTCTCTTGTGGAGGCTCCTCCACCTCTTCATGCTGCCTCTCTTGTGGAGGCTCCTCCACCTCTTCATGCTGCCTCTCTTGTGGAGGCTCCTCCACCTCTTCACGTTGTCTCTCTTGTGGAGGCTCCACCACCTCTTCATGTTGTCTCTCTTGTGGAGGCTCCACCACCTCTTCATGTTGTCTCTCTTGTGGAGGCTCCTCCACCTCTTCATGTTGTCTCTCTTGTGGAGGCTCCTCCACCTCTTCATGTTGTCTCTCTTGTGGAGGCTCCTCCACCTCTTCATGTTGTCTCTCTTGTGGAGGCTCCTCCACCTCTTCATGCTGCCTCTCTTGTGGAGGCTCCTCCACCTCTTCATGCTGCCTCTCTTGTGGAGGCTCCTCCACCTCTTCATGTTGTCTCTCTTGTGGAGGCTCCTCCACCTCTTCATGTTGTCTCTCTTGTGGAGGCTCCTCCACCTCTTCATGCTGCCTCTCTTGTGGAGGCTCCTCCACCTCTTCATGCTGCCTCTCTTGTGGAGGCTCCTCCACCTCTTCACGTTGTCTCTCTTGTGGAGGCTCCACCACCTCTTCATGTTGTCTCTCTTGTGGAGGCTCCACCACCTCTTCATGTTGTCTCTCTTGTGGAGGCTCCTCCACCTCTTCATGTTGTCTCTCTTGTGGAGGCTCCTCCACCTCTTCATGTTGTCTCTCTTGTGGAGGCTCCTCCACCTCTTCATGTTGTCTCTCTTGTGGAGGCTCCTCCACCTCTTCATGCTGTCTCTCTTGTGGAGGCTCCTCCACCTCTTCACGTTGTCTCTCTTGTGGAGGCTCCACCACCTCTTCACGTTGTCTCTCTTGTGGAGGCTCCTCCACCTCTTCATGTTGTCTCTCTTGTAGAGGCTCCACCACCTCTTCATGCTGTCTCTCTTGTGGAGGCTCCTCCACCTCTTCATGTTGTCTCTCTTGTGGAGGCTCCTCCACCTCTTCATGTTGTCTCTCTTGTGGAGGCTCCACCACCTCTTCATGCTGTCTCTCTTGTGGAGGCTCCTCCACCTCTTCATGCTGCCTCTCTTGTGGAGGCTCCACCACCTCTTCACGTTGTCTCTCTTGTGGAGGCTCCACCACCTCTTCACGTTGTCTCTCTTGTGGAGGCTCCACCACCTCTTCACGTTGTCTCTCTTGTGGAGGCTCCACCACCTCTTCATGCTGCCTCTCTTGTGGAGGCTCCTCCACCTCTTCATGCTGCCTCTCTTGTGGAGGCTCCACCACCTCTTCACGTTGTCTCTCTTGTGGAGGCTCCACCACCTCTTCACGTTGTATCTCTTGTGGAGGCTCCTCCAGCTCTTCACGTTGTCTCTCTTGTGGAGGCTCCTCCACCTCTTCATGCTGCCTCTCTTGTGGAGGCTCCTCCAGCTCTTGTTCTCTTCTCTCTCTCCGGTCCTTTCTCTTCAGCTTTTTCATTCTCTGCTCTGAGACCTCACGCTCTCCTGGAGCGGGGCCCACTTAGCATAGTCCTCCCGCTCTGAGTGGAAGCAGCTTCGCCTCGCCCTTTCCTCCACAGACAGAGAGCTGTTGGACTGTAGCTGTGAGAGGTGGTTCTGTTCTACAGAGGTTGGACAAGTTAAGCTGGCACCGCTCCATGTTGTCCAACTGTTGGAGACTGAGCGTGTCAGGCTGCATCCAATCCTGAATGCGAGGCACGGCAGGCTGTAAAAAAAATGGCAGGATATGTGAGATAATCTGACTCGTTTCTGGCTAACATTTCTCAAATGGTGCCCAATTTTAATTTCAACTGTGATGAGAGTTTAGTAAATACAGAGGTACTCACTACAGTAGGGAGCACCTGGGGGGGGGGGCATGGTGCAGTGGGGGGGTTGAATGTACCCACGTATCTGAGATCCTCCACTGCGATTACCCAATGGGACAGCACCCGGATAGCGGTCATGTTGGGTGTATCATCATGGTGAGGGATGGGTGCCTGGGGGGTCCACCATACTCTGCAGCAGGGGGCACCTGGGGTGGGCATGGTGCAGTGGAGGGGGGGGGGGGGTACCCCATCATTGTGAGAGGCTGAGGGTGGATGAATGTCCCCACATTGAGGTCCACCAATCGGATTGGGCCAGGGGGCAGCACTGGGGCAGTGGGCATGTTGGGTACATCAGCATAGCGAGGGGAGGCCGCCTGCTCTGGCAAGCACGATGGAGAAGAGGAAGGCTGTAGAAAAATGAACAAATTATAGAATAAACAAAAAAGTAAGATAGTACAGTGATTTTTGTGTTGTATAGACCATATAGTCTGTGACATAAGATCTTGCCAGGAGATGAAAAGAGAGGCACTTTCAGCGGACGGGGTTGGAGTGTGGCCTGTGACCTGTCTTCCTCTTCTGAATCAGAGGATGATGAAGAGGGAGGAGAAACAGGCTGGAGAAAAACATTTGTGAGGATAGGTCTTTGGAGAACTCTTACTATGGTAAATCTTATCAACCCACTTGCAGATTTAACCATCTTATTTCTATTTCGCTATTACCGAACAGTAATGAGATTCTGGTAGAGAGATAGGTCCTCACTGAAGCACGGAGACAGAAGAACTGAGGCTGGGGTGACAGTTCCCCGCCTCTGGAACTCTCTGCCACCCAACTTACGCAATATTGACACTCTCACCACTTTCAAATCCTGTCTTAAAACACACCTTTGCACAATGGCTTACTTGGTTTGATCTCATGTATTTTGTTTTTTGTTATATCTGATTTTGCTGTTTTTATCAAATTTTGCTTTGTTGATTTTAATATTTTGTCTTGTAAGGTGTCCTTGAGAGCCTTGAAAAGCGCCCATAAATAACATGTATTAATATTATTATTATTATTATTATTATTATTATTATTATTATTATTATTATTACAGCCTTAGCTTCCTCCCCTCCAGCACAGATCGCACGGAAATAGCTTGTTGCATCACCCCCCTGTACTGGTGACCACCGCTTGTTCTGCCGGGGAATATCGAGAAGAAAATAATATAAATGACAAGAAAAGAAAAGAAGATGAATGTATTGTGAAATAAGCTAATAGGTAGGATATTGTTCAGTCTAAAGATCTTGCTCTTGCTCTGAGGTACTTACTGTAGAAACAGTGTACTCAGACCACACGTCCCTTGGGTCAGAGGGGTCACTTCGCTGGAAATTACAGTAATTATCCTCCAGAGGTGAAACTAGTGAATAGTAGTGAATCTGTGCTTGCTCTCGCCATTCCTCAACTCTTCTGCATAGACTGGACTATGAAACAGGTAACCATCAACAGCCGAACCGGCATGCAGTGGAGCCTGGCCGAACAGCAAGATCTGGATTTTGCTTATGATTTGGCACTACAAGCACACACCCACCAACAGATGCAGGAAACAACACACAAACTGGACATAACAGCTGCTTCACCTGGGCTCAAAATCAACTCATCAAAAAATGATATAAAATCAACTCATCAAAAAAAGTATAATTACTGTGGACGGAGGATCGGAGGAAGATGTCAAAGCCAGAATTGGAACAAATTCTGAAAAAAAAAAACTATCACTCAAGTCCAAACTAAAAATCTTCAACTCAAATGTCAAATCCACTCTACTTTACGGATTAATGAATGAATGAATGAATGAATGAATGAATCGTTTAATGACCACACAACCTAGGTCGGTGGAATTTGCCTCCGACGCCTCCTGTGAATCTACTAGGCCCAACACCATCTCAAACAGCAACTCACCAAACAAGAAACAAAATCCAAATCAGGAGAAAATGGAACTGGATAGGCTACACACAGAAGATCAAACAATCGCAAAGCAGCTGGCTCGAACATGTTAACCCATGGAACCCATGTTAACCCATGTTAACCCATGGAACCCATGTTAACCCATGGAACCCATGTTAACCCATGGAACCCATTCGGCAGTGGAGAGCAGACATTGTTTTGATACTCTTCCTAAATGGTGTGTAGAAATAATTGAATTGCATTGTGGGAAATTCAAGCCGAGCGAGTCAACATCCATGCAGACTCACTTTGAGGATGTAAAACTGAGGGTTGAGGGCATAGCAACACAAACTTTGATCACGTTCTATGTGACCGCATCACCGCCCATAGCCTTCCAAGTCCGAACCACAATCCTTGCATTCTGTTAGCTTTAGCCTTTGGCTTGGATGCTTTTTGTATTTCAATTTTGCAAGTATCTCTTATTGGTCTGGGTAGTCTAGCTGTTTTGGATGTGCGTCAATAGTGTCTTATTTGTGGGCAGTTTTTCAGACATACGCAGGTACGCACGCATGCACACACACACACACACACACACACACACACACACACGGACACACACAAACACCACCACCACCCCCACCACCTCCTCTGACTGTTGTAGTTGAAAGGGAGGTTGTTTAAGCATGCAGCCAAACGACAAAGCCAAACCAGGCCCAGAAATACATAATACCGTGTTTACTGGACCTTTCTTCCGTCTCTGCATGACACCAACACTTCAATCATACTGCCATGCTCTTCCGCTCCCGGTAATGAGTATGTTTGTGGGGGAGTGTGTGTGTGTGTGTGTGTGAGGGGGAGAGTTTGTTTGTGTGTTTGTGTGTGTCCTGTGGAGAATGTGTGTGTTTGGGAGAGGCAGTGTTTGTTTGTGCGGAGGAGTGTGTTGAAGAGTGTGTGTGTGTGTGTGTGTGTGTGTGTGTGTGCCTTTCTTTGTGTGTGTCAGTGAGATGCGAACCAGTCCTCGTACCACCTAAAGCATGGTGGTGGGCTACAAAGCGCAGAGGGGAGAGAGAGAGAGAGAGACAGAGAGAGAGAGAAGCCACACAGATATAGACACCATGGCAACAACATTAAGCACTGTCATTATATAAACCAGATCAATCGCTCAGAGAATGAAGCCCAGCACACAGATTAAAGACCTTCTTAAATGGGCTGCCTGAAAGACGCCTGACTGTAACTGTACGTGTACGTACGTACATACAGGGGTTGTCAAGACCATTGAATAGCTACAATGAGTCATGTGACATTTCATTTGTCAGGTCAACACAAAACTCCACAAACACATTACAAATACATTTACAACAAACACATAAAAAATACGAAAGTAACTTTTCACGCAATTAAACACAGTACTGGTACAATTTGAAGAAAAGATTGCTTAAAGGGACGCTTCACCGATTTTTAACCTCATGTTCATGATATCCAGCACAATACCAGGGTCTACATTTGAAAACAGTGATTTTCTACATGCTGTAGTCAAACTGATGAGAGAAAATGTGCTGTCGAAATTACCTCCTATGATGTCATTTAGTATTTTTCAGAAACCACAACAAGTTTCCAGCCAGTGGGAGTGTATTTGTGGCTGTAGTTCTTTCACCTTTTCGCTTATCTTTTTTACTACAAAACATAGAAAATCACTGTTATTGTACTGTAAATATTGTAGACACTGGTTTGGGATTGGAGACAACGAATATGAAGTTAGAAATCGGTGAAGTGTCCCATTATGCATCTTGCTAGGTTAATCATGCATTAGGGGGTATGAATATAAGCAGCACTTCACTTATCAGTTCAGCTATGTAACATTTGTCATGCATGCACAGAACGTATACTCACCCCTTTTTTATCTTTACCCTTCTCTCACTCTTTCTCTCTCTCTCTCCCATCCTCACAGCACCAACTAGGGCTCTGTCTGTCTCTTTGCCTCTCTCTTTCTCTGTCTGTCTCTTTGCCTCTCTCTCTCTCTCTCTGTCTCTTTGCCTCTCTCTTTCTCTCTCTGTCTATTTGCCTCTCTCTCTCTCTGTCTCTTTGCCTCTCTCTCTCTCTGTCTGTCTTGCTCTCTCTCTCTCTCTCTCTCCCATCCTCACAGCACCGACTAGCCCCCCTCTCTGTCTGTCTCTTTGCCTCTCTCTCTCTCTCTCTGTCTGTCTGTCTGTCTTGCTCTCTCTCTCTCTCTCTCTCTCTGTCTGTCTGTCTTGCTCTCTCTCTCATTCTACAGAACAGACTTCTTTCAACATTAAGTCAGAGGGTGACTCAGCTATAGTCTACGCTGCAGCACAATGGTCTAGTAGTGCACAATTCCTCTGATATCTCCAGATATCGTCATCCCTAATCTCCACTGTCTCCACAATGATCTATTGTAGTGGAGTTTCAATAAAAATCACATCTGCGTCCATCTGCACGGAATACAAGCGATTGCCTCAAGCTGAAGACAGATAGTGGCCTGGAGTTAACTTCTGGTATATTTAGGAGTTTTGCTTCAACTAATGCTCACGCAGGGCCTATCCAGTGGATAGCTAAATCTTTTAGCTTTTAGCATCCTTTATTTCCGTGCCTTCATCGGACCGGTTTAGATTGAGGGTGGCGTGTTCACTAGACTTGAAACACAGCGCTTTGAGCAGTAGTTGGCTGTTAGTTAGCCTTGTCATGCACCGGCACCACTGACGTTCTAAACATGTTTTTGTCTGAATCGGTATTTCTGTCTCTCCTCTGAGAGTGTTTAGAGATAAGTCCTCTTGTAGGAGCTAGAACTGCACTGGGGTGTGTGGCTGTTGAGAGATAAGTACGATACAGATTCCTACAACTTTTATTATGGTAATTATAAATAATTTACATGAGGTAATCAAAGTGGATTTCAGAGCGCGTACTGACTCATCACCAATCATCCCCAACACTAGATTGGTTTCTCTCAGTCCATTTCCTCTTTCCTTCGTGTTGCTTTGATCTTCCCTTTTATGCCTGCAAGTCAATTAATTAAACCTGTCTCTTCTAAAAACTCAGCAATCAGGTAGTTTTAGTTTTTTTTTTAGTAGAGAAAAATACACCCTGCCATCACACAACATCATCTGCATACCACATGCAATTACCAGATTGTCAAGGGGAAAGAAAAGAAGAAAAAAAACTTTGGGGGATTCTGTAATATCACTTGCAACTTTTAGCAACTTTTGCCTGGCAGCCACTAGGCTTTAGGTTCTGGGCCTCTCGGGTGCAGAATCCGGACGCCGGTACTCCCCAGCCCAGAAGAGGAACAGAGGAACTCATTTAGAAAAGCCCCGCGTTCAAAGAGAGAAAGAAAATAAATTATATTTGCCTCGAACAGAGAATTAATCTGTGTAATAGTGTTGCCTAACGAGTGACAAAAGTTCTGGTGCGAACTCCTGAATGTTTCTGAATATTTATTTATTCTGCTGTTGGGGATTCATTGGAATGGTATTGAGTCCAGCAACTTCTACATTTATAAGTATTCCCAACAGAGTTTCTTCTTTTACTATTCCACTAATTTGATCGGAATATTATTAACACTAGAACAGCTGTGCCTGTGCCTACTATAAGAGCCGCCTCGGGGGTCAAATGACCATAGTCTTTACAATGGTAAGCTGCTATTTACACATAAAGACCACTAGTTGGCACATCCTGTATATTAGCTTGGAGGTGCTGCAGCTGAAGAGTATCAAATAGAGTGCAAAAAAGCAGCATCTGCAAACTCAAATCTGTGCAAAAAACGATGTTTATTACAAGCTTTCGGTCTCCAGGCTCTCGGACCATTGTAAACAACAACTGTATGACGAGATTGTATGACACAGTTTGACGAGACTGAAGAGACGCGCAATGCATTACGGGGATGTTGAGTAGGAATAGCATGCATCGATCGCATACTCAAAGATTTGGCAAAATCTAGTAGGCTACCCATGCTAGATTTCTTGCATATAAAGATTCTGCATACTGTACAGTGTGAACGCTCTCGCATACTCAAATCTACGTCATATTATTAGTATTAGTATGCTAGTATGACATTTCGAACACACCCCTAGCCATTTCCAGACCTAGCCGTTTCCAGTACTAGCCAGTTATAGACCTAGCCAGTTCCAGACCTAGCCAGTTCCAGTGGGATGCCAATGCGTTTCGAATTCCCAATGTGTGCAGTGAGAACCGATGTCTAATAATGTCTGTCAGCTGTATGTAATGTTCGCCTAAGACTATGCTGAGTAAGCATGCTTGGAATAAGTAGGTAATAATCACTATGTTGCAGTCCACACACTGCGCTTGCCAACCCAACCCAGGTATACTGGGTTAGAATTGATTGCGTGGGCAACATTTTGATCAGACTGGGTCATCATTATTGAGTCGCAGCAACCAGTGTGTGGATATATTTCATGGTTTCTGTAGAATTGGCCACAACACAGGGGGGGGTCATGATTATAGAATAACAATATGGAGTTTGTGGTTTAGAATCTGTGAGAAATGGATGTGCATGAGTGCATGAGAGTTGATAACGCAACCTTTCTCAACCTTTTAGAGGTGTGTGTGTGGGTGAATTACATTTGATTAACTGACTAATCAATATGCCCTTGGCCCTGCTTCGCATCCATATGTGGACATCTCTGAGATGTTGTACCGTGCGAGAAGGTTGGAGTTGAATAACAAAGAGACAACTCTCTATGTCCCCCTATCCCAGGCATCAGGACAGACGGAGCAGAGCTCTGAGCTTGTGTGCATTTGTGTGTAACTCTGTCTGAGGTCATATCCCAGTCTATATAAGATCTGTGTGTGCGTGCGTGCGTGCGTGCATGCGTCCATCCCTCCTGCCTCCTGTCAGCTCTGACCAGGCCTACAGCTTTACTCCACAGAAGTACCTGTAACACCCTCAAGAGGTGTGTGTGTGTGAGTGTGTGAGTGTGTGAGTGTGTGCGTGCATGCTTGAGTGCGTGGGTGTTATCTCTCAGAACTAAAAGTGATCGAAGTAAAATGGTGTGTTGTTATCGACTATAGGATTTATATGTTATGTTTATGTTTTACTATGGTAAAATAAACAGAGAATAGAGACAGAATTTCAAAAGATGAAGTAGTAAGAACTCTCCCGAGGCTATATGGCTGGAGGAGCTGGACGGTGGGTACAGGGTTGAGGGAGGGACTCTTTACTCTAGTGAATGTTTATTTTTTACCAGAAGTTTGACCAAAGTGCAGTGTTGAGAGAAGATCGGGGCTGCTACTGTATGCTTGGCTGGGTGCAGCAGAGCCCAGTCATTCATGTATTTTCCAGAGTTAAATACCTTAGAGCTGTGATCGAAACATTATAGATCTGACTCTCTCACTCTGGGCTCTGCGTTCACACTACTAATGGACCGCTGCCAGCCAGAGTCTACTCATCTCTGAGGCTGTGTGTGTGTGTGTTTGTTACTTTTTCCATGGTGCAAAGGAATTCCAGTTAGAGCATTCTCTTATCCTTGTATGTGCGCTGATATGTGTATGTATGTGGGATGTGTGGGATGTATGGGGTGTGTGTGTGTGTGTGTGTGTGTGTTGGGGGGGGGTGCGTGTGCATGTGTGGTGTGTGCGTGTGTTTGTGTGTGTGTGTGTGTGTGTGTGTGCGTGTGTCGTTGCATTTCCAAAGTGTCAGTGGACACAGGGTGTTGTACTGTCCATGCTTTGACTTTGACCACAGCCAGCCCCCCCCCCCCCGCCCCCCGCCCAACTCAATAGGAGGGTGTATGAGTTCACCACAGGAGTTCAGCACAGGATACGACTGAAGATAATCAATACCTGTCCATATGTTGTAAACTGAAATACAGGCCTTGTTAAATAGCTTGCACAATAAATGTCACAATTGGATTGACGCCCCAATAGATAATCAATGATTTATTGTTATTTCCGAATTTAGAAATTGGGAGTGCGTTGTGACTATGCAAGAAAGATCAATTACAAATATTTTTTTGCGGCATCACATTGAAATCATCAATATAAATGATCGATGGTCTTATCCTTTACTTGCACCTGTGTCTCTGCCTTGTTGTGACTGCCATGTTGACTCACAGCACTATTCCGTTGCCGAGTGGACAACATACTGTACTTCTTCTTATCCACCTCATTTTTCTGGTTTTCTGCTCGAAATGACATGCCCACAGTGAATATAGAATATCTCCACAATCACAAGGGCCTTCATAATGATCTTGTTATCAAATGAAAGCTAACACCTGTGGGGTGGCTGTAGAAGTGTCAGAATCTAAATCTATGTTACTGTGTCAGAGCAAATAGAGCTAGAACATTATAAAACATCTCAAATTCAGTCTCCGCCTAAAAAAACAACAGCTTTTACAGTGAATATCACCTTGGAAACCTGATAACCAAGCCCAAATCATCTAGGAATCAGTACTCCAGGGTCTTATTAGTACTTGTGCCAAAGTCGATGCTAGTAATGTGAGCAAATGCAACTTTGTACCTGTTTTAGTACAGGTATGTTTAGGCGGACACCTATATGTTTAGGCCATTTGGAGATATTTTGGCACCATCTTTGACCTTTGACCTTTCTCATGTATTTTTTCTTTTTGGGGGGGGGGGGGGTTTGGGTTGGCCGACCAATGGTATGGAAATTCGGCGTTGAAACCGGACATGACACATTCTCCAGTTGGAGAAAACTGGATGTGACTTAGGCCGTGTTTACCGTCTCGGGAAAAAAATGGTGGCATCGTATAGCATGCAAAGTTGTGAAAAAAATGTGATATCGATGAAGAGAATTGATCGAGGTAAACTCTTTATATCACTTCGGATCCACATGGGGGTCCGTTGGCTCCTATGAGGTTAACAGTATTGCACTTCTTGGTGAATATTATCCTTTCTGCTGTCCAAGTCCAGTTCAACTGGACTTTTATTTTGTCCCTTTGCGTCACTCCATTTAATATAGCAGGCTTCACAAGACACAGAGGAGCAAGCTGTGCCAGTTAACATTGCCGTATCCTCCTCAGGGTTAGGGTTAGGGTTATGTGACATGTAACATTACCGTATCCTCCTCAGGGTTAGGGTTAGGGTTATGTGACATGTAACATTACCGTATCCTCCTCGGGGTTAGGGTTAGGGTTATGTGACATGTAACATTACCGTATCCTCCTCAGGGTTAGGGTTAGGGTTAGGGTTATGTGACATGTAACATTACCGTATCCTCCTCAGGGTTAGGGTTAGGGTTAGGGTTATGTGACATGTAACATGACCGTATCCTCCTCAGGGTTAGGGTTAGGGTTATGGGACATGATGTAACATTACCGTATCCTCCTCACACCTCCTAGCGAGCTGTGCCAGCCAGCAGTAACTGACTTAGCTGGCTAGCCTGCGACTTCTGCACGTTCTGTGCCAGCTAGTTCTGTGCCAGCTAGTCAGCGAAGTGGCTGTTTTAATTCATTCTGGTAATGGGAGTCAATTGGGAGTAGTGCAACTGGGAGTCAATTGGAAGTCAACTGGGAGTCATTGCGAGTCAATTGGGAGTCAATCCGATTTGCATATTATTACAGAGAGCATACTACATTAAAGCTAAACCTCATAACTTGGATGAAATAGCCTACTGCTATACTTTCTCCCATCGAGACAAAATGGTGCTCTGATGAAAATCGGGAGTCAATGTGGCGAGCACCACTGTTCATGAGCAAGTCATACGTTGACCAAGAAAAATGTACCGGAGGAGAATAGAATACAAAGTTGGTTTGTCATAATTCTAAACCACGGAAGAACTGGAACAGGAGGTTTGGGAGCTAACGAAAGGTCACCCAGCTCCGCATGCACACCTGACCCTGGGCTCTGTGACCTCACCGGTGTTAAAGGTCAAAGGTGATCATCTGCTCTGCGGTGCGCTGTGCGCTCTGCTACCCCGCCCCCCCGCCCCACACCCTCTGCATTTGCTCTGCTGACAGCCACATTGGAAATCCATGCCCCCTCTCTCCCCCGGCACTGGCTCCACCTCCCCCACCCCCCCCACCCCGGTTCTGGCTCCACCTGCCCCCACCCCCCCACCCCGGCACTGGCTCCCATTGATTAACTGTCTGTGGTGGATGCAGAATCAGGGACGAGAGACTGGAGCAGAAGAGAGCTGAGAAGAGAGCAGAATGAGAATGAGGAGAGAGGGAGGGAGGGAGGGAGGGAGGGAGGGGAAAGGGTGGGAGGGGAGTAATGACAGAGGTTTAGATTGGGGAGGTGGGTGGGGGGGGCGCGTTATGGTGGGGAGGGAAGGGGAGGGAGGGAGGGAGGGAGGAGAGAAATGAGAGAGTTGAGATGGGGATGGAACAACGAGAGAGGGAACGAGGGAGGCTGGGTGGGTGGGTGGGAGGAGAGAAGAGAGAGGGAAGGAGGGAGGCTGGGTGGGTGGGTGGGTGGGTGGGAGGGACAGTGAATAGCGGGATAGGGCCGGAGGGGAGATGAAGAGAGAGGAGGGCGAGGGTGGAGAGCGGAAGAACAGAGACGTGGTGGGACTGAGGAGGAGGAGGGAGAGGATGAGAGGAATGTAATGCTGGACATACACAACCCGATTTAGACACATTTAGACGGCAACTATTTATATACCTTGTTATACTTAGACTAGTCTAGTCGTTCTCAGACACTTCTGCCTAAATGTGTGAAAGGTCTGGTGGACCAACATGGCAATCTTGGCCTTCATTAAGCCAATATGAATGAATGGTCTTTATTGTCATTGCTATAGTACAGGTACCAAACAACGACATTTGGGAGGGGGGGCTCCCCTGGTGCTAGGAAAGAAAAAAAAAAAACTAAAAAAACAAGAAGGGAAAGGAGCTGGTTTACATAAATAAAGGCTATGTACACTATCCACTATACTATACTGTACAGATAAAACGACTAGGGTTGTCATATTGCACATAGTGTTATTGCACATTCATTTAAAGTGTCGCAGTTTGCAGGCTTGAAATGTACACATTTGTGCCTCAGCACTACACCTGATTTTTTCAATCCAGCAGCTGCCATCAATCCGTCCAGACTGTCCAGGGCCCAGAACCTAGGTCTTTGCTGTGTTCAGGGCCTGGATGGCCCTGGGGTAGAAGCTGAGCTTCAGTCTGTTTGTCCTTGCGGACATGGTCCTGTACCGCCTTTTCGAGGACAGCCGGGCAAAGTGTTCGTACCCAGGGTGGGTTGGGTCTCTGGAGATCTTGGAGGCCTTCCTGAGGCAG
>NC_137691.1:10816047-10826047 GCF_963989245.1 Nansenia antarctica | reverse complement strand
CTCCACTCGCCGCTGTGACCACATCACCCCTGTCCTCCAAAACCTACACTGGCTCCCGGTCAAATACAGGATCCAATTCAAAATCCTACTAACCACTTACAAAGCCATCAACAATCTGGTCCCCTCCACCCTCAAGACCACCAGGACCAAGCTCCGGACCTGGGGTGATAGGGCCTTTTCAGCCGCAGCCCCGTCCCTCTGGAACGCCCTCCCCAACCACATCAGACAGGCCACCACTCTGCCAACATTTAAACAGGCCCTCAAAACCCACCTCTTCAAGCTTGTCTTCGCCAGTTAACCCTCTCCCCCTCCCCTTCCCATGTGTCCCCAGCACTACCTTAATTAGGCCCCTATACTTTCTTTTATTAATATTTTGTTTCTTTTTATTATTACTGTTATTACTACTACTAATATTTAATCTAATCTAATCTTTTCAGTTTGTAAAGCGTCTTTGAGTGTCTAGAAAAGCGCTATATACGTCTAATGTATTATTATTATTATTATTATTATTATTATTATTATCAAAAGAAACATGCCCTTCTTCTTCTTCTTCTTCTTCTTCTTTTAAGGTTCTGAATGAAACACTGCTATTTTGCAAGTGCTTGCTTCTTTTCATTTTTCACCCTCTCCTTACTGTTTCCCTCTCCATCACCTTATCGCCTGTAATATGACCTCGCTGAGCTGTGTGTTCTGTGTGCAACATTGCCCCATTTCATTCAATTGCCTTGTCTCCATTCTCCCATTCCTGTATGCAATCTCAGTAAATGGCCTAGCGAGGGACGGTCCAGTGGGCTGAGTGTGGGGACTAGTGGTACATTCATCTCTGACGGTTCACTCTTCCATACAGTTAACATGGAGGCTGCGTTTCTTTAACACACACACACACACACACACACACACACACACACACACACAGGCACTGGCACTGGCACTTGCAGGCCACTTAAACTGGTTTAAGTCTTACCTCACAGGTACCTCACAGGTTTGTTGCCCTCGACGAACACTCTATAACACTCTAAGAACTATAACATCAACTGTGGTGTACCACAAGGCTTGAACCTAGGCCCAGTCCTCTTTAGTTTGTATAAGCTGCCCCTTGGCAGTGTTATCCGATGACATGGCATACATTTTCACAGCTACGCTGATGACACTCAACTCAACAGAGGGTACTCTTCATTGGAGCAGAGGCACTGAGAGAGAAACTGGCCTCAGTCCCAGGCACCAGGCCAAACACCTAGGTGTCATCATGGATTCTAATTAGGAATTAAGAGGGCAGGCTTTCCCATGAAGAGTAGCTCAGTCTTGTTGAGGTTGAGCTTGAGATGGTGGGCTGACATCCAAGTAGAGATGTCAGCAAGACATGCAGAGACACGTGTTGCCACATGTAGGTCAGAGGGGGGGAAGGACAGGAAGAGCTGAGTGTCATCTGCATAGCTGTGGTAGGAGAACCCATGTGAAATTACCGATTATCACTAGCTGGCTGGACTATTGTAATGCTCTCCTTTGTGGTCTACCTAAAAAAGCCATAGATCAACTCCAACTGATACAAAATGCAGCTGCTGGTGTGTTAACCAGGGCCAGAAGGAGAGCACACATTACACCTGTTTTTAAATTGCTGTTAGTTGTAGAATTGATTTTAAGATGATTTTATCGGTTTACAAAACACTAAATGTTCTCGCTCCTGACTACATGTCTGACATGGTTTTAAGATGTGTACCACTAGATCCCTCAGGTCCTCTGGTACTGGTCTCTTGGTTGTTCCAAGGGTTCTGTCTAAGACCCATGGCGAGGCCGCTTTTAGCTACTATGGCCCTAGACTGTGGAACAGCTTGCCAGAGGACTTGAGGGTGGCAGAGAGACTCAGTGTGGATATCGCTAAAATAAAGCTTAAAACTATTTTTGTTTGGCTTTTATCTAGTGTTTATCTCAACTTGCACTTTTACTCATTGCTTATCTCCTATTTCTTGTTTTATTCCTGGTTTCATTGTGTTGTATTTTATCTATTTCTTATCTCCTATTTTTTGTTTTATTGTACAGATTTTATTTATTCATTTTCATGTTCTTTTATGTTTGAACTCATGTTCCTTTTTTTTATTGTTTTTATGTTCAGCATTTGCATTCAATGTATGACTATGCTATATAAATAAAGTTTGATTGAGTGATTGATGTACGTGCGCGCACACACACACACACACACACACACACACACACACACACACACACACACACACACACACACACACTGCTCTCGACCTGTGCTCCTTTACTCATACTGACAAACTTTGTATGAACATTTTTCTCCTATCTTTCTCTCCTTCTTTGCACCTTTGCTTTCTCTTTCCCTCTTTCTCCCTGTCTATGTGGTGTTCGGAATATTAACTGGTTTTAAGTGGTCTTTCGTGCGTGTGTGTGTGTGTGTGTGTACGTGTGTATGTTTGTGTGAGAAGGTCGAGGTGGCGGTGCCTGAATTGGGGATGTGTTGTCAGTGACCTATGGTAACAGCACTCACGGCTGGGTGGGTACAGCATACATCTACCGTATAAATGACTTATCATGCTTGCAGGGGAGCAGCTCAGGTAATGTTGGTAATGTTGAGACTAGCCTGGAAAAATAAAGGGTTCATTAAATAAATAAATAAAAACAATAGTATTCATCATTGTCAACTTTTCAAACATACTATAAGCTAAACCAACATTAGCGAATCCATGTAATTGTATTGTATTGTGATCAATTATTCTTATGTTCAGTCCCATTCAGAAGAGTGGAATTGCATACAGTAGTAATACAGCAGTGGCATTTTAAATCATTATTAGAATAGTAATTCACTTCCTGCATTTCCTTGGTAATATTCTACTGACTGTCGGGGGGGTCACCATTGTGACTCCATCTAAGTATACACTGATTGCTTCTATATCTGTTTTGGCTGGGCATGGGTACAAAGTCTGTTAGAAATGGCCTGTGGCTTATCTCTGCGCTGGCTAGACGTATTTCGAGGACACAGACAGTATCTGCGAGTTTTCTTATCAATGTTTCCGTCCGACGTTGTCTGAATACTTATTCTGTAACAAAACGAAGCAGTCTTGATCAGCGTGTGGTTTAATTTGAATTGATTTCACACAGGCGTTTTGGGAGGAACATTTTAAGGAAATGTGTATCTGGGTATTTTCGGTTTTTGTAAGGTTGCAGTATCCTGTCCCAAATGAACCAGGATTTAAAAGTGATTGTGTGTGCATAATAAGAGCATCATCAGATTTCCAGCTACAGTACCTGTTATCTTTCCTTTGATCTCACCTTCCACACACACACACACACACACACACACACACACACACACACACACACACACACACACACACACACACACACACACGTACACATACACATACACTTACACATACACATACACGCACACACACACACACACACACACACACACACACACACATAAACATACACACACGCACACACACACACACACACACACACACACACACACACACACACACACACACACACACACACACACACACACACACACACACACACACATTGACTAATCATGTTTTGTGCCAGTGATAAGACTGTTGATTGACCCTGTAAGACCCGGGTATAGAAAAAAATGAGCTACATTTTTTTTCGCCTTTCAGATGTTGTTGGTGTTTTCAAGTGTCTTCAAAATGTTTATGTTTTAGTACGTTTTGGGGGAAATGTAGTAATGTTGCTACGTTGGCCCTAGCTGGGAGCAGAATTTCTCTATTTGTACTCACATGGTCTGAACAAATAAACAGTATATTTAAAAAAAATGGAAGAAAAAAATATAATACAAAACTGAATTGTCCCAGTGTTCAGCCATGTTTATTTGCAATGGTAGTCCCCGAAAAAAAAATCTGCAGAAAATCAAGGACGAACATTACACTTGCTGCACAAGGTGGTGGTGTATCCTTCAGTGCAGTATCTGCAACGTCCTCTGTTTGTCACCACTGGAAAGTGTGCGAATCGGTCATTGTGTGCATCCGGTGGGGGGGTATACAGATGATCTCTTGGCTGGGACCCCGTTTGGTGAAATCACCAGCTGAATTTCCCTTTGAAAGGAATCATCATCTCATCCACGGAGTTGTGCTCTTCCAGTATCCCCTGCAGGCATTTCTCTCTGAATGAATCAAGCCGTGGTCTGAGTTTGGCTTTCATTTCCGTCTCTGACACTGTCAAGTTGTTTCCAAAATGTAATGATGTCAACAGAGATTGGAATCTGTTGCGTGGCATCACATCAGAAATGTGTACCGTCGCGTGTCTGTCTCCCAATATATTCGGAGTCCAGACATTTGCACTAGGCCCATCTTCAGATACATGCCAATCCTTTTCTCAATTTCCTTTGTATTGGTGTCTATAGATGTGCCATTCTTTTGGAAAGCTGTACTAATTTGTGTTTTTTTGTCAGAGCCTGAATCTATGTCTACTGACACAAACTTCTGGAAGTACTCACAGTGGTGGGTGGAGGGAAAAACGACACCTTCGGTGATATCTGGTCCAAATCATTATTGGGATTGATAAAATCCTTTCTGAGCCAGCAATACCTGTCACGGGGGGCATGGTGTGTTGGTTTGGTTGGGGCTCGATGTCCACATAACTCATGGGCTGGGCAGTCACAGTGGGTTATTGGTTTTCTTCGTCCACTTCGTCACCTTCTGCCTCTTCGTCACTTGCATCAGTCTGGCTGGCCAGACCATATTGTTTGAATGTAGTGGAAAGTGGATTAAAGATGAGATAAGAGATCCTTCAATGTTTGCAGGTTGTGTGTGTGTTCATGTTTGATAGCTAAATCAAGGAGGATGGGGGAGTAGTAATATTGATACCAGGGGCCTTGCTGGGTTAAGCACCAGCAGCGTTGCTGAGTATTGTAAAATGACACACACACCCATGTGGGAGAATGAGAAGCTGATAAGAAACAAGTGGCCCAGGTTTGAATAAAGGGACACACACGCATGCACACACACTCACACACACACACACACACACACACACACACACACACAAACACACACACACATGCATGCGCGCACATGCACACCCAGCGTAGGATGAAGTGCTCAGACCTGTATTGATATCGTAATTGGATCTGCTACCCTGTCAAACTAGAACCATTGTGCATTCTGCAACAGCACACATACCCCTCCCTCCCTCCCTCCCTCCCTCTCTCCTTTCCTCCAAAAAGACAATAACACAAGACAATACCACACAGACCTCTCCTCTCCCCACTCTCTAATACAACACAATGTAAGACACTGAAGTCACCTTATTTCAAATGCTTCATTGTCTTATATTACCTCTCACTGTAATACCTTATACTGTAATACCTTATACTGTAATACCTTATACTGTAATACCTTATACTGTAATACCTTATACTGTAATACCTTATACTGTAATACCTCGCACTGTCTACATTATCATGTATTTTGCACTACGCCACTATATCATCTGGTTAGATGCCAAACTACATTTCGTTGTCACAGTACTTGTACTCTGTGCAATGACAATAAAGTTTAATCTCTCTATCCATGTATCTATCTATCTATCTATCTATCTATCTATCTATCTATCTATCTATCGATCTATGACAGAGACAAAGCTGTCGAGCCGGTGTCTTTGTCCTGATAGATGGCCTTCCACAGCGAGGTTAAACCGTGCATGCCAAGGCCGGTCTGCTTCCACAGTAATTCCTGGGCTTCACCGGTGCTTTCTCTGGGACTGTTCAATACTCAGGTTAGCCTCCTCTACCTACTGCTGGTCCTTGTGAGGCCAAACTGAGCGAGGAGCGTGGTTTAAGGGCTGGGATATTCTTATCAACCAAGTGCTTTAGTTGACTATAGGACATTCGTTGGGGGGCTAGCATAACCCAAGTTAGCTCGCTGTAACTACACTGTTGACATTTGAATAGTGCTTCTTACAAATCAAAGTAAGTCAACTGCTTAAGTTTACCGTACCGTTTGGAAGCCCAAAAAGGACTTGAAATGTTTCACTTGTGTCTCTGAGGGCGCCACTGCTGTGTCCTCACATAGGGTTAGTTGGGGATACTCTGGGTTTGATTGCGTGTTACTATGGTGATTCACGTATGATCGATTGCTCTGGGATTGTGATGTGAAGCCTAAGTGATGTGCCTATATATGTGATGTATTGCTCCTGTCTGATTGTTGACACTTCAGTAAACACGGTGACGCTATGCTAGTGTGTGCTTCTAGTGTGCTTCTTACCCCAAACGTAACAGCCACCTTACAAACTGCAGAATGCAAACAGATTCTACTAGGGCAGGGGTCGGCAATAGGCGGCCCGCGGGCCATTGCTGGCCCATCACCAATAATATTTGGCCCAGCAGAATATTTGGAGAATCCACTTTTTTTTTTTTTCCTTTTTTTTTTTTTTTACAATATCCGACCGACAGTCCCACATATAGCGCCTATAATGTCCGAATAGAGAATCTACCTCCACCTGAATAATGCTTATTGTACTTTTATCCATGTTGAGAGTGAATGACACAGGGACAGACAATCAGGCAGCGGGGTGCACCGAAGCGCACTGACGCTGAACCCCTCATAGTGAATCATAAGTAGGTGGACAACGTGTAGTGCTGAAATAGCCGTGTGTGGTTTGAAAAAAATAACACCAGCTCAGTAAATAATTCAAACGTAATGTTTACGTATATGTGACTGCAACACACATATGAACAGTAACAAAGCAAATTCTGTTTAATATTCTGAAAAACATTGACAACAAAATCGGTGAAAAAAAGAAAAGAAAGAAAAGTAATCCGCTTATGCGAGGGGTGGTGGTGCATAGGCCTATGCTCCTGAAACGACAGAGCAAACACGCTATTAGGGATAATAATTACAATGAGCCATTCATTCAAAATATACAAAATACAATTAGGTTATTAAATACAATAACGACAGGCTTGGTACTCACTTAATGTGAAAAGTGGCATCTCCCATCGGTCAGTATTTGCTTGATATCTGGTTATATGGACGTCACTTTAATCCGCAGGCAGTTCTCAAGTTTTTTTTTGCATCAATCGATTCCTCTCGTGCGTCTTTATCACATTCATTGAGGAAAAGGACAACTCGCATGTATAGAAAGGGAACATTGTGAGCACGGAAGATGTGAGTCTCACAACGGCTTTGCGTTGATGAAACCAGGTAGGATGAACATTATAGTTCGCTGTCCATTCCTCTTTAAATGCCCTGTTTTCACCGTCAACTTTCCTCTTTACACCTTTGGAGAGTGACATGATGTTTCTCTTGCTAGTTAGCAGGTTAAATGTTTAGCTAACTTCACCCGACACGCAAACAACCAATCCAATAATAATGTGACCTTGTCTGGGAGGAGGGGGGAATCATTCAGAATGAAAGTATGTTAAATAATTATTAGAATAAGCTAGGCTGCGCTACATCGTCAGTCCACACATTTATTATTCAAAACTATGGAAAAGGGTGAAACTACGTTTCAACGTTGTTGAGAATCACAACACAAACTTGCTAGTCAAGCCAAAATACTGCAACGTAATGGATTGGACTGCTACCTAGTTAACTACAACACTACTTTACATTGTTACCTAGTTAACTACAACACTACTTTACATTGTTACCTAGTTAACTACAACACTACTTTACATTGTTACCTAGTTAACTACAACACTACTTTACATTGTTACCTAGTTAACTACAACACTACTTTACATTGTTACCTAGTTAACTACAAGACTACTTTACATTGTTACCTAGTTAACTAGAACACTACTTTACATTGTTACCTAGTTAACTAGAACACTACTTTACATTGTTACCTAGTTAACTACAACACTACTTTACATTGTTACCTAGTTAACTACAACACTACTTTACATTGTTACCTAGTTAACTACAACACTACTTTACATTGTTACCTAGTTAACTAGAACACTACTTTACATTGTTACCTAGTTAACTACAACACTACTTTACATTGTTACCTAGTTAACTACAACACTACTTTACATTGTTAGCAGGCTCACAAAACAAGCTGTGTTAGTTGACTAGCGATGTGTAAATTTTTCGAAAGAAAAGTCAAAGCATTAGAATGTGTCACATTTTTTAACAATCAATTACTTATGAATGAATTAATGGAATGAATGAATGGTCTTTATTGTCATTGCTACAGTACAGGTACCAAACAACGAAATTTCGGAGGGGTGGCTCCCCTGGTGTTAGAAAAAAAAAAAAAAAAAAAAAAAAAAAGTTTGGGCCCGCCATCTAGTGGCTCAAAAAAAAAAATGGCCCGAGGCCAAACCTAATTGCCGACCCCTGTACTAGGGGGTGGGGTTAAGTCATCCCAGCTGTGGAAACTCAAACAGGCTTGTTCACTAAAGCTTGAAGCACCAGGCACTAGAAAAGAAAACTAGCTCCAAAAACTAGCTGAAACACTCCCAAGACGACCCTTAGCCCTGTATGCTAGAGGGTCATGTGATCCACTGGGCCCAGTTATTGAAAATGTTTTTTTTATCTGGATCAGAATGGTCCCGATTGTTTTCTCCGATTTTGAGCTATATTGGGGGAAATCAGCCAGCTCGATCTGATCCTGGATAGCAACAAAAAAAGAATCTGATTCATTCTGATCCATTCTGATATCATTCTGATATCATAACAGAGGACCACCCTTAGGAGAATCATCCCTGGGTCTCCCCCAACCCCCCCCAGACCATCAGCATGTCCTCTAACCCCTGCTCCAAACAGAGCAGAGAGAAGTAGCGAGAGGAGTAGAACTGTTGACCGGTGGTTGACCGCTGTCTCAAACTATCGACTCGGAGCCCAAACAACGCATCATTGAGTGACCTTGAGTTTACCGTGGTCAGTTGATTGAGAACACTTTGTCATTTACAAGCGCCTTGGGAAGCGTTGAATAGAGGAGAGGGCAAGGGGTCATCAGCTAGATTGGAACCTGGGGACGGTTAGGTAGCCATGGTAATATCGGAGGCTATTGCAGACCCATGGGAGAAGTAAAGCAGAATTAACTGCTGCAAAGCTCGTCTATTTCCCCCCGAGATGGAATCCATGAGGTGTTTGGTGTCTTGGTGATGAAGGGACCAGAGATTTACAGATTTACAAAAAACTAAATGGAGATATTTTGAAGGCTTGCTTTTGCTTTTGTGTGTATGTGTGTTTGTGTGTTTGTGTGTGTGTGTGTGTGTGTGTGTGTGTGTGTGTCTGGTCTGTGTGTGTGCATGTGTGCGTATGTGCTTTTGTGTGTGTGTGCATGTGTGTGTGCATATGTGTATGTGTGTGCGTGTGCACGTGTGTATGTGCTTTTGTGTGTGTGTGTGTGTGTGTGTGTGTGTGTGTGTGTGTGTGTGTGAGTGTGTGTACTGCCTCATGTGTATGGAGGAAGGAGGGGTGTGTGTGATGATGGAGAGGCCCGTTCCCAGCGCTCTCATTGACAGCAGGATGAAGTGCTGACTGGGCACTATAACTCTGGTCCGGGGGCAAGAGCTCACTCTACCTCCCCCCCTCTCTCTCTCTCTCCCTTACACTCCATCCCCCTCTCTCTCTCTCCCTTACACTCCATCCCCCTCTCTCTCTCTCTCTCTCCATTACACCCCCTCCCTCCATCCATCTCTCTCTCCCTTATACTCCATCCCCCTCTCTCTCTCTCCCTTACACTCCATCCCCCTCTCTCTCTCTCCATTACACTCCCTCCCTCCATCCCCCTCTCTCTCTCTCCCTTACACTCCCTCCCTCCATCTCCTTCCCTCTCTCTCTCTTACACTCCCTCCCTCCATCCCCCCCCCTCTCTCTCCCTTACACTCCCTCCCTCCATCCCGCTCTCTCTCTCCCTTACACTCCCTCCCTCCATCCCCCTCTCTCTCTCCCTTACGCTCCCTCCATCTCCTTCCCTCTCTCTCTCTTACACTCCCTCCCTCCATCCCGCTCTCTCTCTCCCTTACACTCCCTCCCTCCATCCACCTCTCTCTCTC
>NC_137691.1:10796047-10806047 GCF_963989245.1 Nansenia antarctica | reverse complement strand
GAAGGTGCTGCTATAGCAACACGTTGAATTTTGCAACTTTGAGAGGCCATAACATTTGAACGATTTGTCTTAGAGACATCAAATGAACACCGGCAAAATAGATTTTCCGCCAGGGTGGATTTTTAAGAACGAAAAGTTCCAACGTCTAAAAAATACCACGATACATGCACCATACACCATAATTAATGAAATATGCAAATGAGGCTTTCTCAGACGTATTTATGCAAATTAAATTAAATATGACACTTTGTGCGCCTCGAGACAATAGTATGACCTAGATGTGTACCAAATTCCAACATGATCAGATGAAAAACATGGCTGCCACATGCCCTAACCCGAATGTTCTTCCAGCCAGAATAAATAACACTTTCACAAGTTCATACTTCTAAAAATACATAGCTACAAATTAATATAAATGTTAATATAAATGTTGACATAGGGCAAATAACATGCCAGTCATTGTTAGTTTAATCAATCTCAACATTAGTGTGCTCTGAGACTCTGCCATAGCATGGATGTGTACCAAATTTGAGGTTGATCAGACAAAAAGCATACCTGCCTTTCACTCTAAAATAGGGTTTAAGTCACTTTTTATGTCCTACAGAAATAACATCTGAATAGGCTTCTCCATAAAATACGTTTTCCAAGGTCTGTGTTCATTTTCCTGTCATAGAATTACACATTCTTGATTAAAGTATTAAATTATAATTATAAATTAAATTATAAGTAAATTATTATAAGTATAATCTACAGTAGTTATATAACCATGCATCTCTAAATCTACAAATGAACTGGCAGAACATTGCTTGCACAATATGAAGGACGTGTCTCATCTAGTGTGCTTTGAGACAGACAGAGATGTGCCATAACAGAGATGTGGACCAAATTCGAGGTACCCTTGTGCCCGTAATTGCCGCTTGCTGCTATATTTCCATTAGTTCTAATCATGTAATGAGCACAAGGGTGACTCCAGACAAACATTCATTAGATTTTCAATGCTTAAATGATTAAATGCTTAAATTATTAGTATTAGGCCTATCTACATTATTAACGCTTACTAGCATAAATGGTAAATGGACTGACTTATATAGCGACCTTATTCCAAAGCACTTTACAATGGCCTCTCATTCACCCATTCACACACAAATTCATGCACCAATGGCAGCAAGCTACCATGCAAGGCACCGGCCCGCTCATTGGGAGTATTTTGGGGTTCAGTGTCTTGCCCAAGGACACTTCGACATGTGGCCAGCCAGGCTTCGAACCGCCGACCTGCCATAGTACAGATACTTATTGAACCATTCCAGATTGATGCTTCAGTGTCCCGTTACTTAGGCTGGGCACAAAGGTGTGTTATCTCAGCTGAACACTACTCACCCCTGACACATTGCTCCTTTGCTCACTAGTAGTGACCCCTGTTGACCTCTATCTACATAATGTCCGATCAGATAATTAGGGTGACTCTCAATACTCAATCAAATGTCTTCCATTACTGGTCTCCTTCCAATCAAGGAATTAGCTTTTATCTGTCCCTGGAGGCTTGATAAAAGAAACATTGCTTCTCATGTTGACTTAAAATAGACACTCGTACTATTAGGTCAGCACAGCACATTTTCATCTGAACATTCTGGAACCTTCTAAACTCCTGAACAGGAAGGTGAAGGAATCAGCAGAAGAAATAACTTCAAACTATTGAAATTCTGCCCATAATGTGCCTATATGTACCTTCCTGGCAAGGACTCTCAGACGGAAAAAAGGCTTCAAAAAGACTGGTACACCAAGCTTTTTCCTTCTTATTTATATCATCAGGAATTGGACACAACTGAAAGTGTTCAAGAAGTCCCTCGTTGAAGAGTTACCTGTAGCCTTGGGCTGTGGGGCCAATAGCTTTGTTTATCTGTAGAATGAATTCAAGTGTCACTGCGATGTTGTGAGCTGATTGCCTGAGAATCAGACCAGAGAGCTTATTTATCTTTTCTCGGCGTAGCGGCGCATTTCCTCTCTGCTCTGGGCGTCCTGCTCTCTCAGATAAAAGAAGCTGCTGATCAAACATGATTTATTTTTCCCCATAAGAACAAATTTCTTTCGGACGTAAGTGTGTTTGGTTTCCTCATACGCTAAACAAACGCAGTCTTGTGTCGTAGTTAAGGGTTGTGGCTTCATTAAAGAGATCTGAAGCTGGAGACTCTCCTCAGCATGATGACACTATAATAAAACAGTTGAAACACACACACACACACACACACACACACACGCACACGCACGCACACACACACACACACACACACACACACACACACACACACACACACACACACACACACACACACACACACACATACATAGACACACGCCCATGAACACCTATGGAGAGAACAGAGTATTCTGCTATATAATTCCAACCACAAGCATTTCGAGAATATCCTTATCAACCACAACAGGCCGGAGTTAGGGAACAGTAGAGTGATTAGTTTAAGCCAATCTGATCAGCCTCAAGTGTGTGTGAGCCGTGTGTGTGTGTGTGTGTGTTTGTGTTTCTGTGCGTGTGTGTGTGCAAGTGTTAATCTGTGACAGACACACACACACACATGCATAGATCAAAGCCCATACATCAAATAAATGGTGAACTGAAATAAGCAAAGGAAGATTGAGAAAAATAAATCGGATATACGTATAATTGAATTATTTTATTGTTCCATACGCTAAGAGGATGAAGCAGCCATAACAATGTGAATGAAGATGTCTCAATTGTGCCCCTCTACAGTATATCCTTCTGTGCCATATGTGAATGAAGTTCATATGAATCCCTATGAAAAAGTAATGTCATGTGTTGAATAATGCAAGCGGCCCGTAGAGCCTGTCTCCATGCATATTTGACCAATATTTCTATTTCCGAAAGGAGATGGATGAGCACTTAAACCCTGGCATTCTGGAATACACACATACACACATACACACACACACGCACACACACACACACACACACAGACACACAGACACATATGCGCGCTAAGGAAACACCTGTCTAGGTTAAGAGGAAGATCGATTGAACACATTTCCTACAATAAAGACAAAAATGTAAAACCTAACAACTTGTTTTCCTGCCTTGTCTAGCCCTGCGACTGCTGATGGAAGGTGTTCTAATTGATTGATTGAAAACTTTATTAGAAGATTTGCAGAAGTAGGTACATGAAAGTACATATTACATACAAGGTCAACTAACAGGATAAAAACCCAAGAAAGCCACTGGCTTATTTCAATTGGGGTCCTTGATTCTCAATTCATCGTTACATGTAAGACCGACAAAACAAACTAGTACTATCTACAAGATAATACAGACAAATAACTATTGCTATCTACAAGATAAAAAAACATCCATCATGGGAAGAACAATACAACAAAACATCAGGTATGTACAGCGGGTAGGACAGGTGGGGACATACACCACAGGTGGGGGCGGGGGACAAAACACAAAGTATGTACAGTGGGTAGTTCGGGTCTTTTAATCTGATTTTTGATTTAGAGGGTCCAGTTACGGATTGCAGCCTCCTGTAAATGTTTTTTGAGAGTGGTTTTGAAGGTGGGCAGTGTTTTGCACTCCTTTAAGATTATAGGAAGGGCGTTCCACATTTTTACTGCATAGTTTGCAAACGAGTTTAACCCCTTGTTTGTGGTGCAACGCGGTTGAACGTGGTTCGTGGAGCTTCCTCTGGTGTTGTATGTGTGGACGTTGTTCACTTTTTGGAAGTATGTTGACAGGTACTTGGGTGTCTTTGTGGTGTAGCGAATCTTGAAGACCAGGCCCAGTGCAAGCTGCTGCACTCTGTCAACTACTCGTAGCCAATCAAGGCTCAAAAAATGAGCAGCGGTTAGATGTGTCCTAGGGTTGAGGCCTAGCAGAAGCCTAACCAGTTTATTTTGGGCTGTCTGGAGTCTTGTTTTATGGGCCTTTGTGGTTCTATAGTACCATGATGTTACGGCATAGTCGAAGTGACATTGAATGAGAGCTCCTGATAGGGTCCTCAGTGTGTTTTTACTGACAAGTGAGGATATCCTGTACAATAATCTAGTTCTATGGTTCACTTTTTTGATTACTTTTGCTGCCATTTTATCTCCGGAAAGATTTGCCTCTAAGATGGAGCCCAGGTATGTAATATCCTCTTTTCTTGTGATATTAATGTTACCCACTTTTATTTTAAAATGTTCAGCCTTTCTGAGTTTAGATGGGGATCCGTATAGGATGGTTTCAGTTTTACCTAGGTGTATTGATAGTTTATTGTCAGCTAGCCAGATGCAGATTCTACTCAGTTCAGTGCTTAGCGCTTTTTCCACCTGCAATATGTCCCTGTCAGAGACCAGCAGAGCCGAGTCATCCGCGAACAGGAACAAATTGCAATCACATGCTGATGACATGTCATTCACATATATTAGGAACAGTAAGGGTCCCAATGTTCTAGGGGTAACGTGCAGATCAGTGTTGTAAAGTTCAGCTCTATCAGACTTACAACACAGCAGTGGCAAGATTACAGCAGGGAAGATTAAAAGACTAAACTATTACAAGAAAATACTACGATCAAAAGTGCTGCTTCACCTTTTAGTGTTTCTTTAAAAGCGGAAGAACAAAAGAACCACAGCTCCATGCACTGTCTCACTGTTTAGTGAACTGTTTCTTTAAGAGGAAGTTGTCAAAAGTGAAAGTATTCAGCAGCTAGTACACAAGAGGAACAGGCATCGTGTGAGAACATGGCTGCTACTTCGTCTCTCCCAGAGGAGGATCTCTCCTGTCCTGTGTGCCGTGACATCTTTAAAGATCCTGTCGTCCTGAAATGTAGCCACAGCTTCTGTAACGCCTGTCTGCTGGAATACTGGGGACACAAGGGATCTCGGGAATGTCCAGTTTGTAGGAGAAGATCCTCAAAGAATAAGCCTCTTTACTTTAACCTCTCTCTAAAGTACGAGTGTGAGGCCTTCTTACAGCAGAGAAGTCAGAGAGCTGAGGCAGGGTCTGAGGTGCTGTGCAGTCTGCACGGTGAGAAACGCAAGCTCTTCTGTCTGGAGGATAAACAGCCCGTCTGTGTGGTGTGTCAGGCCTCAAAGAAACACAAGTCTCATGACTGTGTCCCAGTAGACGAGGCTGCACAGGAGCATAAGGTAAACATGAATAAGATACAATAAGATGACTATTTAAAATTCTGTGAGTGATCGACAGCTATGTCACTTGATGTTTTGCTCCTGCGTTCAGACTGGTAGAAAACAGAAAGGGTCGTTGTTTTCTTCACAATGATACAAATGAACGATCGTTTTTAGTTTCTGTTTTAATTTGACTTTGATTCATCCTTTTTTGTCTGGAATAACAAATATAGTTCTGCTGAGAGAATGTGTTTCTCTGACAGACTATAAGGATTATGATAATGATTCCTACAGAACTGTGGTAAACAGAAACTGTCAAATGAGTCCAGAAATGTCCTCAGTAAAGTTTTGTCTCAATCCAGGAGGAACTCCAGACGGCTCTGAAACCCTTACAGGAGAAGCTGGAGGTCTTTAACAAAGTTAAACAAACCTGTGATGAAACATCAGAGCACATTAAGGTACTGTGTACGTCAGGCAACGTGTTGAATTCAGTGATGTGGTCTTCTCTTGTTCTGCTCAGTATTGGATACTGTTGACATCTAACTGATAGTCATGCATCTGCAACTATTAATAACAATAATAATAATAATAATAATAATGAAGTTAAAGTAAAACTAGTTAACATACTATATGGTAGTAAAACTACAGTGATCATAATATTATTCCTCTTGCTGTCTCCAGAGCCAGGCCCAGCACACAGAGAGACAGATTAAGGAGGGGTTTGAGAAACTTCACCAGTTTCTACGAGAGGAAGAGGAGGCCAGGATAGCTGCACTGAGGGAGGAAGAGGAGCAGAAGAGTCAGATGATGAAGGAGAAGACTGAGGCACTGAGCAGACAGATATCATCACTTTCAGACACAATCACAGCCTTAGAGAAGGAGCTGAAAGCTGAAGACATCTCCTTTATGCAGGTAAGGATGCCTTCTCTCAGACAGTAATGACAGTAATGTAAATGTTTTCAAAGACTGATTGATGACATCACTAGCATTGATGACACTTCTCCTCTGTTCCTCTCCAGAACTTCAAGGCCAGTAAGGAAAGGTAAGTGATCTGTCTCTGGTCTCTCTTCTCTGTGGTTCTGAACCCAAGCCCACAGCAGCACTGACTCCTGAATGTTCTTCCAGAGCCCAGTTCACACTGCCAGACCCAGAGAAGGTTTCAGGAGCGCTGATAGACGTGGCCAAACACCTGGGCAACCTGCAGTTCAGAGTCTGGGAGAAGATGCAGGGGATTGTCAAGCACGGTGAGTACTGACCAGAATTGGATTAAGAATAACTATCAAATAGACTGAATATGTTCATAGAAATACAACATTAACAAATGTTTAGCAAGCCCCAACTTTCTCTGCACAGTAACAAATGAGATGGACAAGAATATAAAAAGTGCCAAGGTTTATTAACAATACATGAGCCCCATAGTGCTTTTACTCTGGGCTGGCAGGTAATGCTAGAGAGACTTCTGACTGGATGTGACAAGAGAAATGATGCTACTAGTTCACCACCGTATAGGTGCAACACAATTCACAGCACACAACTCCAAACTGTTTCACACTTTCGGTCACGCGTGATATCCACACAAAACACACGAGCGATTAGATGCCAAGCTAGTGTGTACACACACACACACACACACACACACATACACACACACACACACACACACGTGTCAAGATTCACTTTGTCTATCTCCAGCCATCCAGCTCCAGGGTTGCCAGATGGGCGGGGTTACCGCAGAAAGGGCTACTTTTGATCACACTGGGCAGGAAAAAAAAGCATTTGGGTTGGGCTGGATGTATAGCATTTAGGTTGGGCTGGATGTATAGCATTTAGGGGGTATCAAAATGTCAGTGCCTGAAAGTTACAAAATGCGTGAAGTTAAAACACACACCCTAGGTAGCTACACACAATGTGCAGGTTTTTAAAAAATGTTTTACAAACATCATTGGCAACAGATATACAGTTTAGGGGCAGGAGATGGGCACCTGCCCAATAGTAATTAGCGGTTTTCTGACAATAGGTTTTTGGCTGGTTTTCGGTGGATTTAGCGGTTTTTAGACTGTGGCTAGGCTGGAAATTGTCAACCCCATCTGGCAACCCTGTCCAGCTCTCCTAATAACTCGCCCTGGTTTACTCTGGGGAAGTGGCGATATATGTATAATATGTATCATAAATAATACAGCGCATAATGTGTAGAATGCATCTGTGTTTGTTTTGAAGCTCCTGTGATTCTGGACCCCAACACTGCACCTCCCCAGCTCTCTCTGTCTGATGATCTGACCAGTGTGAGACAGAGAAGGTCAAGGCAGCAGCTGCCTGACAACCCAGAACGGTTCATGAAGTATGCAACTGTTCTGGGCTCTGAGGGGTTCATCTCAGGACAGCACAGCTGGGAGGTGGAGGTAAGGGACCATCCTAGATGGACCATGGGTGTGGCTAAAGAGTCCATTGACAGAAAGGGGAAGGTACAACCATCACCACAGTATGGAATCTGGTCTATAGGACAGAGGGATGGTAAGTATACAGATGGAGGGCGTAACACCATCACTCTGAAGAGGAGACCCCAGAGGATCAGAGTACAGCTGGACTACAACAAGGGGGAGGTGTCCTTCTACGACCCTGAAGACATGACACTCATCCACACTCATAAACACACCTTCACTGAGAGACTGTTCCCATACTTCTCTATTGGAGGATCTGGTGATGCTAAACACCCTGATGTACAGATCTGCCAATCAGAGGTGTCTCTGACCGTGATGTCATCCCAGTGAGGAGTGGATTAGTCTGTTTGTGTAACATGAGTCAAATGTACTACTGGCAGTGGCGTAGCGGACGGGCCCGCAAGCGACGCACCGCGGGGGGGGGCCCAGCCACTAGGGGGCCCCCTAACATTGGATCCACATTAATATTTTTTTAATTTTTTTTTATAATTTAAAAATATATAAAACAAAGAAAATAAGTGGCCCTTCATTGTGTCAACCTTAATTTTAATATATAGGCCTATATTAAAATATATATACATGGTTAGCCGTATCCAATAGCAACATGACTTTGACGTCACACGTAGGCAGCGAGACACAAGGAAAATGAGCAAGCGAAAATACAATACAAAGTACAATAAGCATTCTTTAGGTGGTGATAGATTCTCTATTCGGACATTATAGCCGCTATATGTGGGACTGTCGGTCCGATATTGTAAAAAAATCCAATAAAAAATGTATGTTTACGGAAGTACATGTCTCAAGTATTATCTCGGCGGTTAGTCGAGTGAAAGAAAAACAACATACAGATGATAATTCACACAATATAATACCACGAAAGCGTACAGCACTAAACAATAACATTTATTTGGGCAGCATCATACTCAAACTCAGGCAGAAAGGCAGGGTCCGGCCAGGTTCACAGTCACAGGCTGTCAGTACATCATACAGGACATAATTCAGCATGGTTAGGCTATATATAGCTGTTTCTTTTTCTATTCTACTATTCTATTCTACTTCTGCTGTCTGCGTCTCCCTGGGTATTCCTAGACCAGATGGCAAACAGTAAAGAAATGCCACAATATACCAGGACTTAAGAAACGAGATGTCCAACAAAGGATTTGACTAACCCTGGCCAATTTTACGCAACAAGTAGACTCTGATGCAGCGGAGACAGGGTTGCCAGATTGGCTGGTTTTTGGTGGATTTAGAAGTTTTTAGATTGATTACCGGTAGGTTGGAAATTCTCAATCCCATCTGGCAACCCTTAGCGGAGAGTCTACAGATATGTTTACAGATATCACACTGCTGTGCACACCACACTTTGTTAAAATAAATAAAGCTTGTACTATTCTACTTATAATACATTCTACTGATGTAGTGTAGTCTACCATTTGGTTTTAGTTATAGGCTATTGCTCTCACTTGTTTGTACCTTTTGCTAAGTCAAGCATTTAGAATGTAGAGTGCATATTGCGAAATTTCGCAACGTCAATAACGCATCGGCCTCTAAAAAACGCACTTTTTTTTTTTTTTTTTTTTTTTACTCCGTTGCGAAAGGGCCCCCGCCGCCACCTTGCGGGGGGGCCCCGGGATTTTGCGCTACGCCACTGACTACTGGTACTTTTTATTATCATTTTCAAGTGATTGGTTTGATTTGACAAATACAATTTGATTTAATTTTGATTTGATTGATTTATGTTCATGATTGTATCTTATGACAGTGGAAGGTATTTTCATGTCTCACTTGTTTGTTCTGGTTATTGTAGGTGAAAGTACTTTAACTGCTGCCAACTAATTAAACGCTACTCAGTATGAATATGAAAAATATGCAAATATTAAATCCAATTATTTATCTTAAAGTATGTGTTGTTATTAACAGGACATTTTATTGCCAATCCTTGTTATTGTAACTGCCAACCGACAGTAGAAATCTCTGCAGTTTGTGTACAGATTGTGGAATGCACTGCCAGTTTACATTAGGGATGCAACCTCAGCAATTATGTTCAAGTCAAGACTAAAAACCCATCTTTTTAATACTGCCTTTAAATTACTAAATCATTAAATTATAATTGTATAATGATTAAAGCACTTTGAGCTGCAACGTTTGCAGGAAAAGTGCTATACAAATACAAGTTACTCAAAAGGTATTACAGTTGTGAAACATGAGTCAAATGTACTTAGATGTTGTCCTATTAATACCAAATTATTGATTGATTTATATTCAAGATTGTGTATTATGATTGTGTACGTTCTTTTTTGCTTTATTATTTCTTACCACAATGTTTATTGTTTAATCTGTTTATTTGTAATGTTTGTTTCTGTCTGTACTGCTGCCAATGAGCTCCATGTTACTCAGGGGCACCAAAGTGAGTTATGGTATTATAATCACAC
>NC_137691.1:10786047-10791047 GCF_963989245.1 Nansenia antarctica | reverse complement strand
ACTACAACACTACTTTACATTGTTAGCAGGCTCATAAAACAAGCCGTGTTAGTTGACTAGCGATGTGTCATTGATTTTCGACAACGCGGAAATGTATTCACATTTTTCGAAAGAAAAGTCAAAGCATTAGAACGTAGAACGGAACATCGCACGCGCGCTTTGCGCACGGAAAGCCACCGGCCCCGATTTGGCCAGATTTTTTTTTTCCGTCAGGAGATATTTTTTTTGTTACTTTAATCCCTGGGCTCCCCCGCACACCGTGATTTAATTCGCACACTGAATGCAAGCAGCATCGCTGCACAGATTGTTCAGTATAACAGCGTAGCACGCTATCAAAATTGTATAGGGAAAGTATGGTGCTGGTGGTAATTGTATTGTACATCTCAGTGTAATAACCATGGCTGGATGATCACTCACGCTTTACAAGAGCCCCCTAGAAGCATTCGTATGCATTGCCTATATGGCTAAAGCAATTAGCACGACAGCTAACCGTTATTTCAGCCTGTAACTGATGGTGTTCATTAGGTCTTAGCTCTTAATGCTCAGGCAAAAGGACATTCCCCACGTCTCTGTCCCTTTCTCCCTCTCTCCCTCTCTCTCTCTCTCTCTCTCTCTCTCTCTCTCTCTCTCTCTCTCTCTCTCTCTCTCTCGCTCTCCTCTCTCCTTCTCCTTTCTTCTCTCCCTCTGCCCCCCAGCACCCCCCCACCCCCCTTGCTCCCACCCCACCCTCTTCTCCCCTCTGTTCTTATTCCATATATTTTCTAGCCATACAATTCTTTCTTGGTCTGTCCCTAAATGTATACGTTTTCACCACGGTCCACCTTAAATCATCCACTCCAGAAGGAGCAAGTCCCAGACATCCATGACGCATATGAAGGCATGCAACATTGATAGACTTCAAAGGGAATAAGCCCTACATGCGCCCAACCACACACACACACAGGCACAGTCACAACCCCCACCCCCCCCCACACACACACACACTTTTATCTTAATACAGTAGGTGTCACATACACTTCCTGTGAAAATGACACTGTCACGCTACCCTTCCACACACACACACACACACCACACACACACACACCACACACACACACACACACACACACACACACACACTTTTATCTTAATACAGTAGGTGTCACAGACACCTCCTGTGAAAATGACACTGTCAAGCTACCCTTCCACACACACACACACACCACACACACACACACACACACACACACACACACACACACACCACACACACACACACACACACACACACACACACCACACACACACACACACACACACACACACACACACACACACACACAGCTGACTCGGTGCCATGACCTGAGACAGGGGACACTATGTGAGCCCTGGGTCAATGGCAACGCAGGCAGCTTATTGACATACCAGAGCTGCCTTCAGTGTCATTGAGATGTTTACAACCCAGGACTATGCCCTGTTGTTGTACAGTGTCCCATCCACAATGGAGGTTGGGTAATGTAGTACTACTGTAGTCTATCAGCTAGAGAGGCAGGGAGTGACTAATATACACACATTATGCTTGCACACCTACATAGATGCACACACTCTCACACCCACACACACGCACCCACACACACTCGCATACGTGCGCACGCACGCGCACGCGCGCACACACACACACACACACACACACACACCATCTGCCAACCAAGGGGGGTGCAGAAAACAGCTTGTTCCCGACAAAAGCCAAAAGAACAGCCCTTCAGATGTCATAATGTCTCATCACACACACACACACACACACACACACACACACACACACACACACACACACACACACACACACACACACACACAACAACACACACACACTGTAAACCATTTGAGTAAACTAACCAAAGTCTACTTTGAAGATCATGATTCAGTGATTTTTTTTTTCATGCGATGGTTGTGAATGTGATTTAGCTTTTAGTCTGGCACAGTTGAGAGTCTTTGTCAGGGACAGTTGAGAGCCTTGTCAGGGACAGTTGAGAGCCTTGTCAGGGACAATTGAGAGCCTTGTCAGGGCCAGTTGAGAGCTTGTTTCAGGGACAGTTGAGAGCCTTGTCAGGGACAGTTGAGAGCCTTGTCAGGGACAGTTGAGAGTCTTTGTCAGGGCAGTTGAGAGCCTTGTCAGGGACAGTTGAGAGCCTTGTCAGGGACAGTTGAGAGCCTTGTCAGGGCCAGTTGAGAGTCTTTGTCAGGGACAGTTGAGAGCCTTGTCAGGGCCAGTTGAGAGCCTTGTCAGGGACAGTTGAGAGCCTTGTCAGGGACAGTTGAGAGCCTTGTCAGGGACAGTTGAGAGTCTTTGTCAGGGCAGTTGAGAGCCTTGTCAGGGACAGTTGAGAGCCTTGTCAGGGACAGTTGAGAGTCTTGTCAGGGACAGTTGATAGCCTTGTCAGGGACAGTTGAGAGTCTTGTCAGGGACAGTTGAGAGCCTTTGTCAGGGACAGTTGAGAGCCTTGTCAGGGCCAGTTGAGAGCCTTGTCAGGGACAGTTGAGAGCCTTGTCAGGGCCAGTTGAGAGCCTTGTCAGGGACAGTCGAGAGCCTTGTCAGGGACAGTCGAGAGCCTCCTGGCTGGTGATGCTCTTCATGGATACATCCATATTTAGGCAGGAACCAGGGCCACTTAAACTTGTTTAGGATGCCATCTATCTGCAGTTATGAGGGTCACTAACATTCTCAGTGTAAAGGCGGACGGACAGACAGACAGACAGGCAGACAGACAGACAGACACGTAGACAAACAGACAAGCAGACAGACAGACTGACAGGGACAGTTAGACAGACAGACAGACAGACAGGGACAGTTACACAGACAGACAGACAGACAGACAGACAGACAGACAGACAGAGCTGACCTGGGGATAGTAAAACAGAGAGGACAGTACCACATGGCCCTAGCCACTGTGCCTGCTGCATTCCATACCCACATAAGGGACTGTCTGTACCTGCAGCTGGTGACTGGTCTGCTTAGTGTGTCAGCGGCATGACTACCCTGCCATCCTCTAATCAAAACAAGCTGTTATGAAAACCTACCCTAGCCAACAAAAAAATACAATCGCCGTTCGTTTTTGACATCTTATTTTATTCATCGAGAATCATTTTCATCAATGAGTCTGGTAGTTTTTATGCTCAAAATCCCCAAAATGTTGCTAAAGAAGAGAGAACCAGGGTAGGTAGGTATGTCTTAAACAGTGTTGCCTTAAACATGTTGTGTGGGACACAGAGAGGCTCGTATGGCCTGGGCTTATTTGGGTGTGACTACATAGTTTGGCACCCGCATCTCTTCAACTGAGGTACGTGGCGTTAAATGATCAGCAAAACAACATGTCACCATACACAATGCTAAGGTACAGACCCTATTAGAGCAACATGTGACTAGGGGTCGCAGAGGATATCACTTTGGTTACCTTGGCTACATTGGTATTTACATGAAATGTACATTTTAAATTGTTTGTTCATTTCAGTTAACCACATTTCATATGTCCTTCTGGTAGTTGGAGCTATCTGTTGTATAGTCAAGGTTTATCTGTGGCTAAATCTGGCTTTGATCATCGCCACTGACCTCACCACATGTCACTGCAGTGGAGGTGTTTTGCCTGTATTGACTACACCTGAGGGAGTGTGCAATTGGCATGCTGACTCCAGGAATGTCCACCAGAGCTGTTGCCGGTGAATTGAATGTTCATTTTTCTACCATAAGCCGTCTCCAAAGTCGTTTCCAATTCCAATTCCAATTCTCAGAAACGCCTTTGGAGACGGCTTATGGCAGAGAGCTGTCTCTCAAAAGAGCTCTCTGAGGCCTTCAGAAAGAACGTTGTAGATGCGTATGAGTCTGGGAATGGATTTAAAAAGCCATTTGACTGTCCGGAAAATAATGGAGAATATTTAAAACAACTGCCAACATGGCCAGGCCAGGCAAGTTCAGCTCAAGAGCAGACCGCAAGATGCTTAAAAGAGGTCTCCAACAATCCTAAAATGTCATCACAGGACCTACATGTCGCTCTTGCCACAATTGATTTAAAAGTACATGCATCTACCATCAGAAAGAGACTGCACACGTTTGATTTTCAAACAAACAACATTGTAAAAAAAAATAAAAAATACATCTGGGCAAGACTAAAGTTTGCCAGAGAACACCTAGACAAACAACAGGCCTTCTACAACAATGTGCTTTGGACAGATTCATCCAAAGTTTAATTATTTGGGCACAGTAACAGAAGACATGTTTGATGTAAACCAAAGACAGCATTTGAGCACAAGAACCTCAGACCAATGTGAACCATGTTGAAATGTCATGGTTTGGGGCTGCTTTGCTGCAGCAGAGCCTGGTCAGCTCACCGTCATAGAATCCACTATGAATTCTTTATTGTATCAGAGGGTGCTTGAGGAAAATGTGAGACCATCTGTCCCAAAAATGTAAGCTGAAGCGGATGTGGACCATGCAACATGACAATAGTTATGTATGACAGTAGCCTACTGGGTAGCACTGTGTTTTGACGTCTGACTTTACGGTGTGTGTGCGTTTGTTAGTGTGAATGGCACATTTCACTAAAACCACAACACAACATTGAAACGGTGTTAGACCTCAGTTCTTTCATAACTTTAGAATGTAACAACAATGACCCAAAACATTCCAGTAAACCCACCAAGGAATGGCTAAAACGAAAGAAACAGAGAGTTCTGGAATTGCCAAGTCAAAGCCCGGATGTTAATCCCATTGAGATTCTGAGGTGATTTGAAACGGGCTGTGCATGCAAGACTCTCCCTCAAACATCACACAGCTGAAAGAATTCAGAGTGGGAAACAATTTCTCCAAGTCGATGTCAGAGACTGGTAGACAGTTATAGGAAACGTCTAATCGAGGTTATTCCAGCCAAACGGGGGCAATACCAGCTATTAGGGCATAGGGTTTCCGAAACTTTTTAGTCGGAATTGACATCTGTGTTCACTTTTTGTTAAATAAATGATAACAATGT
>NC_137691.1:10646047-10778547 GCF_963989245.1 Nansenia antarctica | reverse complement strand
ATATTTTCCCAATGGGAAACAGACAGACAGGAGTCAGATATAATCACTCATAACAGGGGCCAGATGTTTTTTTCAGCCCTTATATGGTCAATTTTAGGACTTGGGGTAAAGTAACCTTACCCTAGCTAGATCTGTTGTTAGGGGTAACTCGTACGGTACCTCCAGCCTCTCTCTCGGCCCCATCCTCCCCCTCCCTCCCTAGTCACTATATGACCATCCTGGAAAGGACAACATTTGATTTGAACCATCAACCTCCAACCTGAGCTGTTAGCTTCATTAAACCTCTAAACCTTCATGCAGGCTAAAGATATAGGGGAAAATATCAAATATCAATTACGTAAATTGTTGTGATGTAAAGCACTTTATGATAAATCTGTATTTAAAAAAAAACCGCTATACCAATAACATTTGATTGACTGATTGATTGATGTCTTCTCTAGCATGGACATCTAGTTACGACCACCCCTGTAACCCTTCGATGCCCCCTCAGTTAACCCCCTATAGGCATGCGTGGCAGACAGACGTAGGCGTGGGCAAACAGGTTGATGTTGATGGGGTTGCCGTCCAGCCGGATGTCCTCCAGAGAGCGCCGGATGTAGTTGCGGTTGTGGCTGTTGCAAAATGTGTCCTTGTGTAGACTCTGAATGTTGTTGTTCTGTTTCAGAGAGGGAGAGAGAGAGAGAGAGAAAGAGAGAGAGAGAGAGAGAGAGAGAGAGAGAGAGAGAGAGAGAGAAAGAGAGAGATAGAGAGAGATAGAGAGAGAGGGGGGGGGGGGGCATTAGTAAGTTGTGTTCCTCTATTGTACAGCATGTGTCTGAAATTCACTAGTTAAGAACGTGTGGGTGGTACAAATGTCTATATTTTTAAATATAACAATATACTGTATCTATAATAATGAATACAGAATGTGTTGTGTGTCACTATGAATAATAGTGTCTGTTAAATACTAATCTGCTAATTCTACCCCACTAACAATTCAGTCTCCTCCTACATCCCCAAGTCTAAACTAACACTGTGTGTGTGTGTGTGTGTGTGTGTGTGTGTGTGTGTGTGTGTGTGTGTGTGTGTTTGAGTGTGTGTGTGTGCTTGTCTGCCTGTGTGCGTTCTCTCTATTCTTCTGTGTTACTGTGATCTTCTTAAATTGGATTAGATTATGCGGTGACACGTCTCCCGTCATTAGATTAATTCACAGACAGCCATTCCGGCTCTGTCCTTGTCACTTGTCCAATCCTCCTCCATGCCAGATATTAAACCATCGACAGCGGCGGGGGGATGAAGCTACTGTGGCAATTAGGACGATACAAAGACAAGCTAATCTTTCTCACATCAAAGACACCTCAGAGCTTATGCCAGACTAATGGCTCCCGTAGACTGTCTGCATAGATTGTGACATGTAAATGTTGGGGCGCGCACACACACACACACACACACACACACACACACACACACACACACACACACACACACACATACACACACACACACACACACACACATACACACACACACACACACGCACACACACTCTCACAGGTACCTGACGCTTTGACACATACCATAGAGATGCAGAGAGTAGGCACATGGGTACATGAGTAGTCACAGCACCAGAATATGTTCAGACCTTTTGCTAGCATATCAGCCCAATAGAGCTGTCAGGTCTTCTGATGCTGGCTTTCTCTGTGTACCACATGTACAAAAGAAGAGATTTGGTGAGGCTGCGTTCACATTTTATGCACCCAAATTGTGGGAAGCACTGCCAGTTTACATTAGGGATGCAACCTCAGCCAATATTTTCAAGACAAGACTAAAAACCCATCTTTTTATTATTGCTTTTAAATGACTAAATAATTAAATGAGGATTATATAATGATTAAAGCACTTTGATCTGCAACGTTTGCAGGAAAAGTGCTATACAAATAAAAGTTATTATTATTATTATTATTATTATTATTATTATTGTCTTAGTGTCTGCCCCATTCATTGCATTTATGACAGCATGAGCCATGTAGGGAACTAGAGTGGACTTCCTATGAGCTGGGAAGGCATCAGCCAATTGGATCAATGCATGAGCGTCACTAGGTTTACCAATAGGTTGTAAATGGCCTTCAGGTGCATGGCGCCATCTACTGGTGGTGCCAAGAAATGCCTGACCTGAGTCACTGGAGCTGAGTTGATATTACACTCCAGACCAGTGCCCTCTAGTGGTTATAACTATGTATGGCACCGGCCTCATAGAAGTGGAGACAAACACTAGGGTTTGAGGCAAAGTCTACAACATGTGTACTTGGCTAGCTGAGTGAGAAATTAGTGTTGTTGGTTGTGTGTCAAGCATTTCAGAGGTATGTGTGTGTGTGTGTGTGTGTGTGTGTGTGTGTGTGTGTGTGTGTGTGTGTGAGTGTGTGTGTGTGTGTGTGTGTGTGTGTGTGTGTGTGTGTGTGTGTGTGTGCGTGCATGTGTGCGTGTGTGCGTGTGACATGATGAGAGTGTGAGTATTCATACCTGCAGGTTCAGCACCCTCAGACTCTCGGGCAGCGGGGTGGGGATGTAGTCCAGCTTGTTATTAGATAGATACAGAAACTCCAGCTGACTCATGTCCTGTCCAGGGCAAAAATAAAATGAAACATCCTCAAACTGTCCAGAAGGGGGCGCTCCCGTTCCACAAAATCCACCCTTGCTTTATTTGATGGTCTTGTTTCATGACTATACAACAGAGTAAGGCAGGGAGGTGTGCTGGACTCAGTGTACTCAGCAACATAGCTCACAAACTGTCATATCAGAATGATCCAGATTCTTTGTTGCTATCCAGGATCAGATCGAGCTGGCTGATTTCCCCTATACGACTCAAAATCAGCCAGGAAAAAGAGTCAGGATCATTCTGACCCCCCCCCACCCGTCCTCGAACCCAACCCGTCAAACGCCACCCGACAATCCAAGAATCACAACATCTTTGGCTGAATTTTTAGACAAATAGTGCATGGGCTTGCTGCACTTTTTGGCTCATAGGGCGTCATTATGTGACAGGAGCCGGTGCTTTGTTCCCCAAGTCGGCAATATTTCTTTTTGACAGATTATGAAAGGGCAGATTGTAAGCTTTCCGATGATGTGTCATACATTAAAACCTGAAATCGAAGAACATATGCTTATTTGAATGTTGGTCTGCCTCAAACCAAATAGCGGAGAAAACACACCCTAAACCAAAACACTGTGCTCCATTGCTCTAGCTAGCTACTGTAGTGTATGTTTATGATAACCATAACCATCTGCAGTCTACAATTTATGTATGTATGTAATTAGCATTACATTACGTAATCGTAAACTGTTGCTGAGTTAGAGCCAGGCCTGGGCTCAGCTTAGTTCTCTTTCCCCAACAGAATGAACCAATAGGAGTGGACAATTCCTATGTTCAATTCCTGGTTAGCTGGTAGCTGCCATTAAGGTTTCTTTTTAAATTATTTTATAAATTTGTTTTTCAGATTTTATCCCCTTTTTTTCACCCAATTTGGTAGCCAATTGAACCCAACCTAGCATCCAATTATCCCCTGCCTATTGCGTAGGATCCGCCGCACGACCCCGTGGCCGGCAGTCCCAGAGGAGGGCGCCAGGCAGACTAGCTGACTGGCTCCTCGAGCCCAGTACTGTTACTCCAGCACCAGACGGGGGCGGTGTTGCGCGACGGATCCTTGTCCGGAACTACTCCTATACCGCCCTCGGGAGCGGCCGCCCAATATGTCGCTCCCCGTGTGTGCCCCAGCCATATCCGGATCTGGCGAGCTGGGATACGATCCCAGTCCCCGGTGGGCAACTTGCACTAGTGGCCAGTGCTTAGACCGCTACACCACCGCGGGGCGTCCATTAAGGTTTCTAAGCAGCCATACTGATGTTTGTATTGCATCTCTGCTGTGATGGCATATTAACGGGTAGCCTATTGTCTGAGATTAGATGATCCCCCCTGATGTGTATAGAAACCGTACAGAGTTAGGTGAATTCTCTAGTTCATCCTGTTTGGCTCGTGTGTGTGTGTGTGTGTGTGTGTGTGCGTGTGAACTCATCATTTCTGCAGAATGATTAGATGTTTTTGGTTCAATATAGAGTTGTTAACAGCATCAACGCTCATGGACATTCTCTTCCTTTATCTTAAACTATTAAATAAACGACACTACTAGCTAGCACCTAACAACTCAACTCAATACACTTAGACTTCCGTAATATGAAAACAAAGAACATGTTTGTCATTGGTGCTTGCGGCTTGTTACCCCTTTCAACAGCCCATCAGATATGTGCTCTCTTGGCCTCAAGTCTTTTCCTATAAACCACTTTGTAATCCTAGGCGCTCTTCCCATCTTTCGCTGTGTGTGTGTGTGTGTGTGTGTGTGTGTACCTTAAACCCCTCTGGGTGTACCCCAGCACTGAGCAGTCTGTTGTTGCGCACGTCGATGTGTCTCAGGCTGAGCGGGAGCTCTGGCAGCGCCTGCAGGTTGTTGTCGGCCAATAGGAGGTCCTGAAGCTGCGCCAGCGGGCGGAAGGCGTCCTCGTCCACGCCGGAGAGCTGGTTGCCCGTCAGATCGATACGCTTCAGCTTGTCTGAAACATACAGGGCAACGTCTAACTGACCTGAGATCTGTACTGAGATCTGTACTCGAAACATCTCCAGTTAGGATTTAGACCTGAGAGTAGAGTAGCGTATTGAGTATGAGTAGTGTGATTTATTGTTTTGATTATTTATTATTTACAAAAATAACAATAGCATCTGAAGCAGCTTCATGCATACATAATTTCCGTTCTAAAACTGTGTGTGTGTGTGTGTGTGTGTGTGTGTGTGTGTGTGTGTGTGTGTGTGTGTGTGTGTGTGTGTGTGTGTGTGTGTGTGTGTGTGTGTGTGAGTGTGTGTGTGTGTGTGTGTGTGTGTGTGTGTGTGTGTGTGTGTGTGTGGGTGTGTGTGACCTACTGAGGTTCATGAAGTCAGTGTTCTTGACGTGTCTGATCCTGTTGAAGCGGCCGTAGAAGTGTGTCGTCTCTTTGGGCAGCGGGGGAATCTGCTCCAGGTCAGTATCATCACAGTACACACTCCCACTGATGCACACGCACAGCAGACACGTGGGCATACCTGCACACACAGAGAACATGTTACACACACACACACACACACACACACACACACACATTTGCGACACACAGGCACACACACACACACACACACATTTGCGGCACACACACAGACACACACACATACACATTCGCGACACACACACACACACACACACATACACACACACACACACACACACGCAAATATACACACACACACACACACACACACACACACATTCGCGACACACACACACACACACACACAATACACATACACACACACACACCACCGTGACTCACCCAGGCCAGTCTCAGGGCCGAACAGGCCCGGTCCTTTGAAGTCCAGAGTGACAGGGGCGGGGGGTGGGGTGGCGCGGGGGGGCAGGGCGGCCTCCTCTTCATAGTCAGCAGGGGGCACATCGGCGACGGGAGCGGTGTCTGGGGCAGGGGGGGCCACCGTGCCCACCTCAATCTGTTCTCACAACGAGGAGCAGAGAGAACCGTGTCAACGGTTTACAACCCCCCCCCCCGCCCCTCCTTTCTATGCCCTTTTCAATTCTCCTTGTCCTCCCACTCCTCTCCTACCACCCACCATCCTTATCTCATGTCCTCACTTCTCCCCTACTTTCATCTCCTCTCCTCTCCTATACTTAACTCATCGTTCACCTTCTCTCCCCCGTCCTCCCCTCCTCCCCTCCTCCCCTCTCACCTCTTGGTCCAGGTCTTCATAGTCGTAGCTCTCTCCATAGTTGTTGATGTCCAGGTTCTCCCAGTCCGTCTCTCCGTTCAGGTCGTAGTTCTCCAGGTCGATCCCCTCCTCGTCTGGCTCTGGGTCGGCCGGGGGGGCGCCCACGCCGGGGCAGGGGGCCAGGAGAGTCAGGGCTAGAACCAGGGCCAGGGCCACAACAACACACGGATTTGACATCCTCAGGCCACACTCGTAACTACACCTGTGAGGAGACATGGTTATGGTGTGATGAGTTAGATGGAATATACCTGCCAGATAGCAGATACCCTTAATCCTTTAACCCTTAATCCACAGCAATCACCAGAACAGTAAGTGTCTATATTTTGTTGATATAGTCCCAGTGGGAATCAAACCCATTTGTTAACACAATTCCTAGTGTTACACACACACCGAAGCCTAAGGATTGTACTCTCTGTGGCCTGGGGTGGTCCAGTGGTCTAGCACCGCGGTCTACAGTGCACACATATTATGCCCATGTCGGCATGGGTTCGAATCCAGCCCATGCCCTGCTGACATGCCCTCTCTCCCTTCTTCTCCTTACTTTCCTGTCTGTCTTCACTATGCCTGTCCAATAAAAATGAAAAATATGAGTGGGACTACCCCACTCAGAAAAAAAAAGAATTGTACTCTCTTACACTTGTGTAAATGTGATGTAACAATAAACTTGAAACTACTAGTACTATGCTGAGCTACACAGGACCATAGTAAAAGGAAATACCCTTTATAATAATAATAATAATAATAATAATAATAATAATAATAATAATAATAATAATAATAATAATAATAATAATAATAAGTAGTTCACAATCCCAGAGCACTTAACAGGTCAATTAGAGCACATCACTTTCAGGGGGGACTGACAGTGATGGACACAGATGAAAACTGTGAAATGCCGTACAGGGACAGCACAGAACAACACCATAACACAGTCACACATTAAAAGCCTGCCTTAAGAGTTCACTGTTTTACACCTTAATAGTCAGATGGTTCCTTACCCTAAAATCGGACTATAATAAGCTCATGGACGGCAAGGTGAGGTGAGGACATGGTTTAAAAATGCTATCAAGGTATTTTAATGGGAACCATAAAAACAATCCTTATCTACTCCTGACTCATAGTGTTTATTGTAGTCATCACACATTATTTATTATTATTATGGAAGCTCTCATGGGCGGTGACAGCGTTGCCTGAGAAATGAATTATTGTTTTACCGGTGAGTCTTTAGCTGGTCTTAAACATGTCCAGGCTGTCATGTCGTTGTGCTACATTAGGTTCGTGATTAAAAGGTGCTTGGTTGAGAGGCCTTTTCCACACTTTGTATTTGAGCTTGAGCAATACAACCATCGGGGAGCATCATCGAGCGATATGTGAGCTGATATTAATTGTATATTTCAATTTAGGGTTAGGGTTATACTGTATTATGACATTATACAGTGTATTATTGTAATATATTGTTTTTTTCATTCTGACTGAACAATAATGGCAGCCTGGAAGAATTATGTAAGGGGTAACCTTTTTACGAAATGACACTGATTGGCCATATTTGGACAAAACTGCGTCTTGCCACGAAAGCTGCTTTTGTTTTTGTTTAGGAGTTTTGATGTGATGCCAATGAATCTACTGTAAGAGCTAGTAGACTTACACATTTGGGAATAATATTTTGAGAAACCAACACAAAGCTGCTCACCTCACCCCCCCCACCCCCTCCCCATACCACTCAGGACTTCAACTCAACTTTTGCCCACTGCTGTTTTTGCACACCGTACATATACTGTACATATTGTATTGCGAGGGAGGGACGGGGAGGGAGAAGGATGAGAAGTGCAGTGAGGACATGTTATCAAGGTATTTAATGGGAACTATAAAAACAATCCTTATCTACTCTCGACTCATAGTGTTTACTGTAGGCATCATCACACATCATTCATATGGAAGCTCTCATGGGCGGTGATGGCGCTGCCTGAGAAGTGGTTGGAAAGTTTTAGAGGTGTTTTGAAATGAAAAGCGCCAAACGTGCTTTGACATTGAAACCAAAGCACTTTGAATTGCCCCTGTTGTATGAAATGTGCTACACAAATAAACTTGCCTTGCCTTGCCATTACAGAATGAAGTGAGGAATTGTCCTCGAGACAGTAGTCTGTGTTTTGAATTTCTGATGAACTTTATAAGACATTTGTCTAGGCTCTATGACAAGAGAAAAGAGTTTCCCCTGCCAGTCCCTTGACTCTGCTGTGAATATGGTGTGACATAGACATGTATAGGCCTATGTAGTGCATTGTACATAGAGTGCATTCGGAAAGTATTCAGACGTTTTCACTTTTTCCACATGTTGTTCTGGTAGAGCCTCAATTTAAAATGGATTAAATTAAAATAATTTAATTGCCATCAATCCACACACAATATTCCAGAATGACAAAGCAACACCATATATATATATATTAAAAATATATACATTTATAACAAATTTAATACAGAAATACCTCATGTACATACGTATTCAGACCCTTTGCAATGACTAAAATAAAAATAAAAATGTTTGTCATGCCCAACAAATCACAATCAATAAGTTGAATGATTGAGTCCATCTTAATGCAAGGATAATCGTTAATTGGAATTAATATCTGTGTTTGTATAGGGTCTCTGGTTGTCATTACAAGTTGAGTAAATGGAGAGGAACAACACTGCTGAGGAATGCGACCCAGAGGCCTGGGGAGACTCCAGTTGAATGAATGGTGGAGAGGAAAAAGCACAGTCGATGGGACAACATAATTTCAGTCACTCTACAAAATTGGTCTATAACCAAGTGGCCAAAAATAATCCTTTAATGGAAAAATAATCTCCTATCCATAGTTGCAACAATGGCTACAAGACTCTACATGGCTACATGGCTCTAGGCTAGAAGGTTCCCTGATCCTTCCCTACAAGGCTCTAGGCTACAAGGCTCTAGGCTACAAGGCTCTAGGCTACAAGGCTCTAGGCTACAAGGTTTCCTGATCCTCCCTGGCGTTCCCTGATATAGGCTAATGATAAGGAAATCTAGCCTATATTGGAGGAGCGCACCGGCACACAAGAACATTCACCACACCACTGCATGCACCCCTGCATGCACTACACCCCTGCATGCACTACACCCCTGCATGCACTACACCCCTGCATGCACTACACCCCTGCATGCACCACACCCCTGCATGCACCCCTACATGCACCACACCCCTGCATGCACTACACCCCTGCATGCACTACACCCCTGCATGCACCACACCCCTGTATGCACTACACCCCTGCATGCACCACACCCCTGCATGCACCACACCCCTGTATGCACTACACCTCTGTATGCACTACACCCCTGCATGCACCACAACCCTGCATGCACTACACCCCTGTATGCACTACAACCCTGCATGCACCACACCCCTGTATGCACTACACCCCTGTATGCACCCCTACATGCACCACATCCCTGCATACACCCCTGCATGCACCACACCCCTGTATGCACTACACCCCTACATGCACCACACCCCTGCATGCACTACAACCCTGCATGCACCACACCCCTGTATGCACTACACCCCTGTATGCACCCCTACATGCACCACATCCCTGCATACACCCCTGCATGCACCACACCCCTGTATGCACTACACCCCTACATGCACCACACCCCTGTATGCACTACACCCCTGTATGCACTACACCCCTGCATACACCCCTACATGCACCACACCCCTACATGCACCACATCCCTGCATACACCCCTACATGCACCACACCCCTGCATTGGACACACGCTCTGGTGTATCTTCCCCCGCCCCCAGCCCTTGTTCTCTGGTCAAGAGAAGTTGTGTGCACGGTATGCAAGATGCATCTCTGAGAGCCACCTTCGCATGTCCTCTATAGGCTACTTCTCTATCCAGCCTCAATCCCACTGAGATGGTTGTGTTATATGTCATGAACTTTTCAGATAATGTAAGTAATATGAATGTTGATTTCCCCTAAGTGCAAATCTGTCTCTCCTCACAGATGATGATGCCATTGAAACTCACATCAGAACCGTGATGCGCCAGACAAGGCAGAATAGCACGCCCGAGAAGGTTTGTTTATGCGGATATCCTTCTCCCAACTTTGGCCAAAATTGTGTTTGTCAGGCCTCCACACACGCACAACACGCAACACCGGCCTGACGCATATTCATTCTCTGGAATTGGACCCGACACAAACATAATGTGGAGCAGGACTGGGAGGAGGACAAGTGTGGATTAACAAACACTGATGCTATTGCATAAAGACGCATAACCTGAGGGTACAATAGTCCAATAATGTCCAATATTATCATAACTTGTATCTGCCTATGTACATTGCCCTCCATACGTATTGGAAAGAGGATTAAATGCTTTTGTTTTCTTTTAGCTCTATACTTCAACAGTTTGGATTTGAAATAACAAACAATTACTATGAGGTTAGAGTAATGATTCTCAGCTTTAATTCAATGCTTACAACCCTTATTTATTTATTTTTTACAACCCTTACAAATAACTTTATTTGTTCTATTTCAGGCCACCAAAAGAATTGAAAAATTAGCTTGTTTGTTTTTGGTTAATTCTGTCACCATCATCCGTGCAGACATCAGAGAGATGTCAATGACCAGTTTGTGACTTGGCGTTCGGAGTCTGCTATTGTCTGCTATTGAGATCAAAGCGGTGTGTAGTAAGTCAAGGAAGCTATTATGAGGCTGAAATATGACAAAGAAAATATCAGAGACATCGCCAAAACCTCTGGCTTGGCAAAATTAACAGTTTGGAACATTATCATCAAAGAAAGCTCAGCAATCACAAACAGGCTCGTAAGCCAATGAAGACTTTAATTACCAAAGAATGCTCACCATGATTAAGACAAACCCAGAACAGCTGTCCCACAGAATGATGAAACCAACATTTACACAAATACTCTTACTTCAGGAGTACAGAGCCAAACAAAGAAAGAATACTTCACTGTCCCGTTACTTATGCAGGGCACTGTACAGTAGGGTTCAGAATGGAGACAGCTGTTTAAAGTGCAGGTACTGTCAGGTAATGTCAGGTAATGTCAGGTAATCGTGACGTTAGAATTATAAGGTTCTATCTCAATTTTTGTCAAAATTGAGTTTTTTTTACATAATCGGATCCATTGTGTCCAGGTGTTTATTAATGCCTGTGTGGTGTTATTTTAAAAATGTTGACATTTTTGAGTTAGTAATTAATAAAATACAAAGGTTCCATCTCACAAAACATAATGGAATGTAAAAACTTTGACGCTCAATATCTCTGAACTGCCCTAAACGGAAATAGAACCTTATAATTCTAAACTCACGTGATGTCAGGTACTGTCAGGGCGTGCAGTGTCTCTTTGACCTGAAACGGTAGTCTTGCTGTCTGAGACGGTAGACAGTTAGAGGTGTGTATGTGTGTGCGTGTGTGTGTGTGTGTGTGTGTGTGTGTGTGTGTGTGTCTGCCTGTCTGTATTCTCTCACAGTCAATACAGACATGTCCAGCTATCATAGCGCTAGGGTTAGACATTAGAGAGGAATTGACAGAAACCGACCCTAAAGGTCAAACAAACATTGGTCTAATGACCCCGTAAAGACAGAGCCCATGTGTCAAATAATAACAATGCAGGTTCAGTGGGTAGGTCACCGGGCAAAGACCAAGACAAATGGTCTATTGCAGTATACATACACAGACACTAAAGGCTTGTGTCTCTGGCTTAGATTTAAGGCCTACTCTTAGACAAAGCTCTTTACAAATGTAAACAATAAAACACATCAAAAACAATAAGGTCAGCATCAGTTAACGGCTAGTTTATAAAAAATAGTTTTAATAACAGATTTAAAAGAAACTCTGATCTTGCTAGCTTAATATAATATCAATGCTGCTGCTGCAGCAGACATGAGTTGGGAAGACGTGTGAAGTACTGCCGACCACCAGAAGGGGGTGACAAGAGCGGTGAAGAGCTGTGACACGTTCTAATGCTTAGATCCTGATGTCGGGATCCCATGTAATGATCAGACTTTTCTTTCTAAAAATATGAATACATATGAATACGCATTGTTGAAAATCAATGACACATCGCTAGTCAACTAACACAGCTTGTTTTGTGAGCCTGCTAACAATGTAAAGTAGTGTTCTAGTTAACTAGGCAGCAGTGGGGATTACTCACCCAAACCATTTTCGTTGCAGTATTTTGGCTTGACTAGCGAGTTTGTGTTGTGATTCTCAACAACGTTGAAACGTAGTTCCGTGTTTCAAAAGAAAAGTCAGAACATTTTGATTGGTTGCCGACATGCAGACCTAATGATCAGACTGTGTCACATGGGCGAGCGGTCATGATAAGCTATAAATGCGGCGCATGCCCAAGCCCTTTAATAAAAAATAAAAATAAAAAGCATTTAAATGTTTGTCTCAGTGTGTTTGATCGTTTTGGTTTAAAACCGCTGCCCTGCTGTATTATGGCAAAGCTGTCAAGAAATCAGCTTACTTCGCGCATGCGCTCTGTGATTCCGAGTACACAGTACACGCAGTAGGCGTGTTTCATTCTGCTATTTCATTCTGCTAACAACAAAGCCGCCCACCAAACAGCTTACTTCGCGCATGCGCTCTGTGATTCCGAGTACACAGTACGTGCAGTAGGGATTACTGAACGTGATAATTTTGATAGGCAAAAAAGATGTCTGTGAACCAGCTTATCCGACAGACACGCATGCGCAACACTACAAGCATTTGAATTTTTAGCGGCACTTGACACCTCATCGCCATCGCCGCACTGTAATAAGTAATATTAATTCATTAGATTCTTTGCGTTCAATGCCGTTTTCTCAGAGGACATTTGAGGAAAAAATATATTATTTCAAGAGAATGTCCAACTCCTGAACTTGCCATCGCAAAAACAGCGAATAGTTTCGTTCGTCACTTTCAAGCTAGCATATACGAAAAACATACATGGCTAGCTGGCTGCCCAAAGGTTGGCCATGTCTCCTTTTTTATACTGAACACACATTCTGGACCACGACAGACTAAGGCGATTTAAACAACCTCCATACCGCTATGACTAAGCATGAGCGTGCATCTTCCCACATACTTTGTCTACATTAGCCTATAAGGTAGTATATTGTGCTATTTATTTATTTTTGCTTTTTTGTACTGTAGCTGTGGCCTCAATTTGTTGTGGGAGGTTTGTGATCAAAGTTGAGGCCTACGTTTGTGTGAGAGAGTTAGGTCCGCCGAGGCCTGTGTGTGTGTGTGTGTGTGTGTGTGTGTGTGTGTGTGTGTGTGTGTGTGTGTGTGTGTGTGTGCAGGGCCGCTTTAAGGGGGGGCTAGCTGGGGCGGTGGCACAGGGCCTCGCGCTTTGGAGGGCCTCGCGTGAGGCAGGGTAAAAAATAAAAAAAAATTTTTTTTTTTTTTTTTTTTTTTTGGGTACCCTGGCTGGCGAGGCCCTCCAAAGCAAGGGCAAGGGACCATATTATTATTTTTGCCTTAAATACATTTCTTAATGTTCACAGATGTGATAATCATAGTCAATCATACATCTAAAATCTAGCATACCTGTAGGACAGGGAGATTCTTAGCAACAGAAAAAAGTAATTTCCCCCTATGACACCTTACGTGAAACGTGAAAAGAATTTTTGGGCGCGCGTTGACACTTGTTGTGCATAGTGACTGCTTAGTGCAACGGACAAAATGCAGAGGGAACGAGACCGAGGAAGAAAATGTTAATCGGGTGCTGAAAAAAGAAATACAAATAAAAGAAAGGAAGGCTTCAGGGCCTCGCTTAGAGGTTCGTTCGAAACATTTCTAAAAACAAGTGAGGCTCCCGTTAGCACCGAAGAAAAATAAATAAATAAAAAAAAGTTAACCATAGAACTAGATTCTTGTACAGGATATCCTCACTTGTCAGTAAAAACACACTGAGGACCCTATCAGGAGCTCTCATTCAATGTCACTTCGACTATGCCGTAACATCATGGTACTATAGAACCACAAAGGCCCATAAAACAAGACTCCAGACAGCCCAAAATAAACTGGTTAGGCTTCTGCTAGGTCTCAACCCTAGGACACATCTAACCGCTGCTCATTTTTTGAGCCTTGATTGGCTACGAGTAGTCGACAGAGTGCAGCAGCTTGCACTGGGCCTGGTCTTCAAGATACGCTACACCACAAAGACACCCAAGTACCTGTCAACATACTTCCAAAAAGTGAACAACGTCCACACATACAACACCAGAGGAAGCTCCACGAACCACGTTCAACCGCGTTGCACCACAAACAAGGGGTTAAACTCGTTTGCAAACTATGCAGTAAAAATGTGGAACGCCCTTCCTATAATCTTAAAGGAGTGCAAAACACTGCCCACCTTCAAAACCACTCTCAAAAAACATTTACAGGAGGCTGCAATCCGTAACTGGACCCTCTAAATCAAAAATCAGATTAAAAGACCCGAACTACCCACTGTACATACTATGTGTTTTGTCCCCCGCCCCCACCTGTGGTGTATGTCCCCACCTGTCCTACCCGCTGTACATACCTTATGTTTTGTTGTATTGTTCTTCCCATGATGGATGTGTGTTTATCTTGTAGATAGTAATAGTTATTTGTCTGTATTATCTTGTAGATAGTACTAGCTTTTTTGTCTGTCTTACATGTAACGATGAATTGAGAATCAAGGACCCCAATTGAAATAAGCCAGTGGCTTTCTTGGGTTTTTATCCTGTTAGTTGACCTTGTATGTAATATGTACTTTCATGTACCTACTTCTGCAAATCTTCTAATAAAGTTTTCAATCAATCAATCAAAACGTTACTGCTAGCACTAGCAATGCTAGTAGTAGCACGGCACAGCCCCCCCTGAGAGGCAAAGATGATGTCTCTGAGGTGGAGGAGGACAACTGCTACACCGGCAGCAGTGGGGCTGCCCAGCCCCAGGTGATGATGGTCAGGAGTGGCGAAGTAGAGGATACGGAGGCGGAAGATGGAGCTACTCAGAGCAGCAGCAGGGCTGAGAGTGATGGAACGCAAGACGAGCCTACAGTGTCAGATATGTAATGTATGATGATCCTGGTAAATTGGCCGGTACATAATATGGACTCTACAGTTACAGAAGTGATCATTAGAAGAGGTCCCCCAAAGATGAAACCTGGATTTAGTTATCCTAAAAATAATGAGAACAGGAACTTTAGTGAAACTTTATTTCTCCGAAAACTACCAAATGGGGAAAACATAGAAAGAAAGTGGCTTGTGTACTCTCAAAAACGGGACATGTCTTTTTGCTTTTGCTGTAAGCTTTTCAACATAAAGGATAGGCCTACATGGTGGTGAGTAACATCTCTATTCATGTCAATAATGGCTTGTGCGTATTTAATGTTGGGTATGATGACTGCTTTATCCTAAATCCTAATCCTTTACGAGTATAAAAGGTTTGAAATGAAACAAACATGGTTGTAAACTATCTAAATAAGTAGATATGCTATTGTCTATCAGCATTGGCACAGCATGTGAGCGCATTTCTTGCAATATATCGGTGCGTGCGTGTCGCGCGGTTATAAGTAAGTAAGTTTTTTTTTTTTTTTTTTTTTATAACAGTAGCCTACATCATTATAAAAGGCCTCGTAAATCTGACTTCGCACAGGGCCTCGCATATCTCCCAAGCGGCCCTGTGTGTGTGTGTGTGTGTGTGTGTGTGTGTGTGTGTGTGTGTGTGTGTGTGTGTGTGCGTATGTGCGTGTGTGTGTGTGTGTGTGTGTGTGCGTGCATGACCAGTGCAAAAGGTCACCGCTTGCCACTGCTGTGTCACATATTGGTGTTCCCTCCAAATAAGAAAAATAATCTAATGGTTGGTGGTGGATTGCCTTATCAGCTTGCCTTATCAGATAGATAGGCAAAATCAAGTTTATTATAGCAGTTTATGGCAGTTAAGAGATGAATAGTGAAAATGGTTTAAATATCGGTTTATCTTAACAAGGACCAAGCAATGGGACCAACTCGTATTTTTCAAATATCATTAGACATTTTGCAGCCATTGTAGATCGTCAGTTCATTATCGGTTATTGATTTGAGTAATTGTTTATTTTTTCTGAAGAGTAGTTTAAGTAATTGCTTATATTTTTTTATAAAGAGTAGTCCAAACGCTTTCTACCTCAACCCGCAGGTTCCCTGACCAGTGCACACATAGAAGCCTTAATAATGCTTGATAACAAGTGCAAAGTTCCATATTATTCTTTAACCAAGCGAAAATGAGAGACAATACATTTTAGCAATGACAAAATGAATCTGTCCCATTTCTGCCACTCACCACACAGAACAGGGGAAAGATGTTATTTGGCTATAAGTTGCTCTCTACAAGCTGCATAGGTTCATCCAGTTATTTACAGCCAGCCTAAGAATTGTTTTACAGTCATGGTACTGTCATTATCAGTAATTAAGAAAAAAACAAGACCGTATTATTCACAATAATTGCGACAAAACATATTTTTTTGTGACATCCATGAGAAAACTATCATTTAAGATGAAGTACGTCTCAAGAGACCATAACCAAACCTTTATAAACCATGTATAGGCACGTGTGATATTTGCACAAAGTGCAAAGTGTGATATTTTACAGCATCTCTACATTTTTTCACTGTCAAAATGCGGTGGAGATTTATGTTTGTCTCTGAGCCTCAGATCCAGAGGTAACGTTGACCTGGAGGGTCCAATCTATCTACCGATCGATCCCAGTTGCTTTGGAGCCAAAGGGCCATTGTTGAGGTAAGAATGCCACTGGAATGTTTGCTTTGAAAGCTGACATGAATGTGTGATTCTGGGTCTGTTAGTGGCTGTCTGGTGCTTTAGAATCTCTCACAGAAACCAGACACCAACCAAGACAGGATTTAACAACATAAATCCCAAGTCGAAGACTACAGTAGGATATTAGGGTCAATAATATTCAATCAATTGTCTGCATTCATTAAGTCAATGTTCAATAATTAGACCAAATATACACCTTGTGACAATGATGGACTGTATATCGAATTGAATCATGAGATGAATCAACACAATGTCATATGACAACACCAGAAACCCACCACTTGAAGAAGCAGGGTCTCTATATAAAAAAAATCCTATTTTACCTATATTGTTTACAGGAATATCCAGTTGCCGATAACATTCGTAAAAATATCAAGACTGGAGTGAGAAGGCATTACACAAAAGCGGCAATCACCAGATGATGGGGTGCTAAAAATTATACACACAACATGACCGCTTTGTCCTCAAGCAGTTGAACCTGGGGGTCTACCCGACCCTAGAGCCTATGCCAAACATATGCCCAAAACATGTCTATAGTCATTACACACAACTTACCAGCCTCAGAAGTACTTCTTAATTCTAATCCCCCTCTCTCTTCTAAATAATGTTAGTCTGGCACATGGGGTTTACCTAACGCAGGAGCCAAGTCAGAGGCAAAAAAACAGGATCCCGAGAACCGAACAACTGCCCAAAACATGTCTATAGTCGTGACACACAACTTACCAGCTTCAGAAGTACTTTTCCTAATCCCCCTCTCTCTCCTAAAGAGCCCTTCCAGGGTTACCCGTAGTGTTGTGGACCCCTGTTGTTCAGTTGGCTACTGGAATGACACAGTCTTGAGAGAATTGGTCATTATCAGGAGAGGTAAGGGCTTGTTTGGGGGAAGGCGAGGTCATTTGCAGTCAATGTATACTCAGCTGGCACTAATACCCCTCTTCAACACACACTCCGATACACAGACAGACAGACAGACAGACAGACAGACAGACAGACAGACAGACACACACACACACACACACACACACACACACACACACAGAGAGACCTTACTAACTACCAAGCTGCTACTCTACTGTATTCTTAAACATTAGCGGCCATGAATTTGATTAACATCCCTTTCGTTGTCGAAACTCATATTTAAATAATTGCCCGCAAGGGGATGAATACAGTTGAATGGCACCGTTTTGTGTAAGCATGTAGGCCTAACGCTAGATAACCAGAGAATACAGAAACATGGCTGTGTTCACCATTGCAGAACTGTATCAGTACAGCCTATTCTGCTGAATGCACTGGAACATTTGAAAGGGTTTCAAAAGGCTTTGCATTTATGAACATGTGAACGTACATAAATTACAACACGGTGAACACTAAATTACAACACAAAACATTTCCCCTCCAGAGCAATGGAAACACTCCCTGAGAAGCTTCAGGGGAGGATATTGGGTCATATGAACATGATGTATGCCTCCCAAATGAGTCATGGAACCTGCGTTTAAATGACCCGTGAAGACTTTCAACATGTGTTGCGTGTGTGTGTATCAACAAGTCTATTTTATCTCATTCCCTCCCATAATAAATAACCATATTCCAATATTATCTCATATCAGGTAATGATCTATTTCTTATTTTGCCTTTCCTTTCCTTTCTTTTATATTTTGATTGCAAACAGAGGCTGTTTAATGTGTCTCTTGGAGATTTATGAGTCAAGTGGGTTTCCCACATATTTCATTCTTATGACTGTGCATCTGTCTCTCTCTTCAACAGAATGCTGTCCTCCTTTCCCAGGGTGGGTCTGCTTTTATGAAGACATACTATATACAGGACACACTTACTTGTGCACAAGCCCCAAGATGCACACCTTTAAAGTCACAATACTTTAAACCTGATGGTATATAAACTTCTATTTCAACAATGTCCACTTGCACTAGAAGCCCTGGGGTCTCCTTATTAATGACAGTAATCAGAATGAGGTCCGTACACAGTGGAATCATTGAATTAGATCAATACCATGCAAAAAACATCATTTTGTTTAGATCGTTTTAAATAGTGTATTTTAAAGAGCTTACATATTGAATATAACATATTGATATATAACATAATTGGTGTAACTGTACTCAGCCTAAAAAAAAGCAGTGGTAACGTCACGTGAAGTGCCAAAGCTTGACAGCAAGTAAAACAGAACAAAACTCTGAAGCAATAATGACATGCAATCAAATATAATTATATATGCAAGAAGGTCTACACCAGTCATTTGCTTTATGTTAAACAAATTGAGAGCATGAAATTGCTTCTTTTTTTTTTTTTTTGTGCAAATGCGTCAGTAAATTCCAAAGACAAATCTGTCAAATATCATCAAAACAAATATTAGGCTACTGTTGTCTCCTGGCTTATAACAAGCAATCCAGTTAAGGACAAAAGTATTCCAAATGTCTACATTCATCTCCCTGTGTGTAGATCAAGTCTTTATCATCAATCAGACACACATAGGCTACTGTAGCCTACATACACACAGGTGGAGAAAGATTAGGTCTAATAGACTGAGAGCAAAACTATGTTGCTGTGGAGTAAAACAGAGGTAATAAGCCTGCATTTTGACATAGAGGTGTGATGAAGGGTACGTGGTGTTTAGGTGCACTGCATAGGCTTCTATTCTCATGTGATGGCTTTGATCATGCAAATAACTGTTATTGTCTGTCTGCTATGTTGCTCATATCGCCATTACGGTTGAAGTGGGCAAGCCATTCATAATTGTAAGGTCAGTTTCGATTCTCACACACACACACACACACACACACACACACACACACACACACACACACACACACACACACACTGTACACACACCCAATTTTGGAATTGATCCGATTTGCAGCTGACATACATCTCTTCCATACATCTCATTAAACCGGACAGCTATTTCCTCTATCATTATGGGCTATTTTCCCCCATTCCTACTGTCCAGGATGACCATACAAGAAGTGATCCAGGACTAATTTACTTGAGAATATTCCCGAAGTTCCCTCTGATATTTCAGACGGACTCACTAAGAATTTTCTCTCAGTGTTTGTGTATCTATGTGCGCGTGTATGTGTGTGTGTGTGTGCGTGTGTGTGTGTGTGTGTGTGTGTGTGTGAGTGTGTGTGTGTGTGTGTGTGTGTGTGTGTGTGTGTGTGTGTGCGTGTGCGTGCGTGTGCGTGTGTGTCTGTGTGTGTGTGTGTGTGTGTGTGTGTGTGTGTGTGTGTGTGTGTGTGTGCGTGTGTGTGTGTGTGCGTGTGCGTGCGCGTGTGCGTGTGTGTCTGTGTTCGGATTAGCCATGAACTCAGCACCCTGGAGACAAAGTACCCTGGGAACAAGGCAGATTGATTGATTCAAACAAGTGGGCCAATAGGGTATTACAAGGAGAACGAGAGGGTGAAGGGAACTATGTAAAGTGTTACTGAGATTTACAGCAGTAAATGTACTGTTGATGGTCTTAGAGATGGAAAAGGAATGATCCAACTGGGGGCAACATCAACAAAGTTTGTACATTTACCATGCTGAATTCTGGAGCAAAGGGATTAACTGTTCTTAGTCTGAATGTTTGCATGCCATACTGGCATACCAACTTCAATTAATTTACAAATCTCTTATTGGCAGGTTCCCCAACAAACTTCTCTATGCCCCCACCAGCAACAGCAACCTGTGCTCTGACAGATACCGTATATCACCCTTGGCATTCCCAAACATTTCCTTTCATCAGAACCACTCTCTCTAGTTCTCTGCTGCCAGTGACTGGAATGGCCTCAAACTCCACTTCATTAACTAAACCCCTCAAGAAGATCTGTCACTTTGTGTTTTGTAGAATGTGTAAACTTGAATCACTTGATGTAATTGCTGTCTGCAGTCATCCAAATGTGTGCCATGCCAAATATTTTAAACATATTTCTTTTGTAATATCTTTACATTTTGTGCTGCAGCTCCGTCGGAAGAACAGCTAGTGAAATCAGACATAAACCTAAACGTAAGCCTTCTGCCTGCAGGACACGTCACTAGAGGTGGCCACTAACCTTAACTCTGACCACTGTGCATCTCTTCACTGAGTTATGGTTAAAACAAACACACACACACACACACACACACACACACACACACACACACACACACACACACTCCTTACTGACCCATTCCAGTGAATGTGCCAATTAAGCTCTGTTATCCTCCTTCACACATTCCTCCACTAAGTGCTTTGTACAGGCAAGCACAGGCCTTCGTAATAACGCCTAGGTACAGGGATAACAGAAGGGGAGACATTGAGGGAGAAGGAGAACTATTACACACTTTGAAATGAAGTTCTGTTTTCTGGTATATCTGGTATATCCATACAGAAAGTATGGATTGAAAAAAATGGAAAAATGAAAGTATGGATTGAAAAAATCAGGTGTAGTGCTGAGGCACAAATGTGTACATTTCAAGCCTGCAAACTGCGACACTTTAAATGAATGTGCAATAACACTATGTGCAATATGAAAACCCTAGTCGTCTTATCTGTACAGTATAGTATAGTGGATAGTGTACATAGCCTTTATTTATGTAAACCAGCTCCTTTCCCTTCTTTTTTTTTCTTCTTTTTTTTCCCCCCTAGCACCAGGGGAGCCACCCCTCCCAAATTTCGTTGTTTGGTACCTGTACTATATCAATGACAATAAAGACCATTCATTCATTCATTAATTCATTAATTCATTAATTCATTCATTCATTCAAAGTGGGTACTTCATAAAGTGGCATACATGTAATGAAACCAGGGGTAAAACACATTTTATTTGTTGTGGTTTCCACCCTACCCAGAGTCATACACTAACGGCAGTCTTCAACAGAGCTTGAAGTTGTGAATTCCTACTGTGTGTGTGTGTGTGTGTGTGTGTGTGTGTGTGATATTCTAGTAAACAAGACTTTTAAGGATTTCCCCTTTGCCTTTATAACCATGGGAACATAACGCTTACAAGGTACTATTTTTAATATGTCTGGGGGAGGGGGGAGGCATCAATAAACGTATTTCTTCTTCTTCCTCTCCCCTCGTTTCTGACAGATCCTCTGTGATGTGCTCTGGAACTCCAGTAAGTCTCTTAGACTAATGTTTACAAGCCAGCAGTGTATTTCTTCACTGTCCAACGCTTTTATGACCCTGCTGGAATCAAAGGAGGTAATAACACTATTAAGCTCCACATCATGTTTCTCTCACTCTGTGCACATTGGGTGGTATGTTTGGTGGTGGGGGTAATAATGGACAGCATGACTTATACTATTTGTCAGACTAAATGATGATACATTACTATTGCTAGTACTACTATTATTACTACTATTATTACTACTATTACTGAACCAGATTAACCTTCTACAATTAGGCACGGCAAGTTTATTTAGAGCACTTTATAGCAAGTTTATGTATTCCATACAGGGACAATTCAAAGTGCTTGACATTATTAAAATACAGCAAGAGGAGCATAGTAAGAAAATAGAAATTACAATGAATAAAAGCAAATATAAGAAGTAAATAGATAAACATTCAATAAGACAATCGTTTATGGATAAAAGACATTGATAGAAGTGTTTGTGTTTACTATTACTGCTTCTGTAAGTCCTCCACTACCAGAACAGTTCAGTTACACAAAATTATTGCCCGGAAAAAGTGCAAACCCTGTCTCCTCGGCACTCCAAACAGGCCAAATCAATTGCTTGCAGTATTTGAAAGAAAACAAATACTATTTCAACCAGATCTGTAAATTAATAATCTATACAACAGCGTTAGATTCATGCAGGGATGTGCACATGAGCAACACTTCAGGGAAACAGGTGAATAACTGTTGAATCTACTACCAGAAAGATGATACATATCTGGTACATATCATAACATCATACTTGCCACTTGCCATACACATTGCACAACAGAAAACAAACTAAGTAGATAAAACTATCCCATAAATCAGTCATTTGTTTGGCTGTGTGCGGTCGCTACATTTCAATGTTGCAATGCCCCCAATGTGTCTCTGCTGTCACGTAAGCTACTTGTTGTGACACAGACACAAATGACATATTGCATTGTGAATGAAGTGCAACATGTAGGCTAGCTTTTCCCCTTTGAAAATGTCACTAAATAACCATGCTAAATCATTACTTATTATTCTGCATTGGCAGTCAGTGTGTGCACCTGCCAAGACCCTGACTATCTGCCTGAATTTGCTTGTTTAGGACGTTCCTGGGCATCTTTCACTTGCTGTTTGTGTGTAGCTTGTGACTTGCGTGTGTGGCTCATTGGCTGCCGACGTACCGCCTGGGAGCTGCAAGCATTTCTCAGTTATGGAGAACTGAGAAAGCAGCTGAAGCCTTCGTCTGCAAATAAGTTTGTGACATGTATTCTAGTAAAACAAATGTGTACATTTCAAGCCTGCAAACTGCGACACTTTAAATGAATGTGCAATAACACTATGTGCAATATGACAACCCTAGGGTACCTAAGGTTGCATAGAAATAGGAAATGTTAGAATAGGTATAGCATAGCATAGAGTACAGCACAGTGTTTTATTTGTACAGTATAGCATAGTGGATAGTGTACATAGCCTTTATTTATGTAAACCAGCTCCTTTCCCTTCTTGTTTTTATTTCTTAGTTTTTTTTTTTTTTTTTTTCTTTCCTAGCACCAGGGGAGCCCCCCCCTCCCAAATTTCGTTGTTTGGTACCTGTACTATATCAATGACAATAAAGACCATTCATTCATTCATTCATTCATTCATTCATTCATTCAAATGTCCTGCTTGCCTGAGTTTTGTTCGGTGAATAATGGGATTTGGTTTACACTGCGAATGTGAATGTCACCGCTGGCTGGGTCATTTACCTGTTCAACATTTCTAAACTAAAGAATGACTGTCACTTGATTCCACACAGGTCCTTTTGCAAGTTTCAGGGTCATATAACTGATATTTCGCTGGATAAAAACGTTGAGTTACGGATTGTAACCCCCGGTTCTCTGAAGGCTCTCTGACATCGCATTATGGGATATGAAATTACAGTGGGAACGAATGCGTTACAGTGGTTAATACAGCCCAACATCTCAGCAGTGACTACCTCAATGCCTCTGAGAGGACCAAGCTATGGGACCAACTCCTATCGACTCTCATACCATCATCACACATCCTCTCACAGCGCAGAGAAGCGGGGGAAGGTAGGAAGGGTCTCTGAGAAGCTGAATGACAGGCCTCAGTTTTAAGCTTTTTGGGGCAGTCCCACTCATATTTTTTATTTTTGTATTGACAGATACATAGAGATGTAGACAGGAAGGATGGATGAGAGAGAGAGGAGGGATGACATGCAGGATATGTCCCCAGCCGGAATCGAACCGGGGACCCTGCCGTTACATGGTCAATGCTTAACCCGCTACGCCACCTAAGCGCCCCTCAGCCAGCCCCCACTCTTGCTCTCTGTCTTATCATATGGGCAGCAGGTGCCCGTCCTGAGGATAAGGTGTTTACCATGCTGATTGTGGGAATGGCACCAGCAGCTTAGCCTGAGACTAAACAAATCCTCCTGTGCAAATCAAACCAGCTTCTGAAACTGTCGTGTGGGAAACTGCTATCTGCAATGGATTACATCCTTGCCTAAACATAGTGGTACCACAAAAACAGTTTTGCTATCAAAGGATGGGAATTTATAAGTAACAGTACAAGGCATACATTCCAGCCTTGTTCTGGGACTAAAAGCCGATCAACATGGACAGCTCCACACAGGGGCGCACTAGCTGGGGGAGAGGTGGACCTGACTACCCAGGGCCCCAGCAGGGAGAGGGCCCTTGAAAATCCTGGAATTAACGTTTTGTTTTGTTTGTAATGTTCTTTATTTCGAATGAATTAGTGTCATAACTTATTTAAGTTTGTTGATTACATCAATTGAGAGAATGAACTTTGTGCCACAGTTCTCCCAAAATATTGGAAGATCTGTGAGACCCGTCTTGGCGCAAAATGGTTTAGTCCAGCATGCGGCTCTTTGACTTTACCTGTCTGTGTGCGGCTCTTCAATCTATTTGTTACGGTACATGTGGGAATACGGTACATGTGGTAAAACTAGGGTTAGGGTTCGGTGCTACGTCGATTTGGTACATGCTGGCATGTCTAACCCTAACCCTAATCCTATCCCTATCCCTAACCCTACTCCTAACCCTAACCCTAACCTTAACCGTAGCACCCTAGCACCTAACCCTAACCCTAGTTTTCCCACATGTACCGTGTTCCCACATGTACCGTAACATATTCATTAAAAGTCTGTGGCTCTCTCTCTGTGTCTCGATAGGCATCGTTTTGGTATGGCAATTTATGGCACTCACCAAACCTGGCTTTTTCCCCAGAAAATTAAATCTGAAACACATTTTGTCATTTTTGTGATTTTATCCACACAACGGTAACTCAAAATCCTCCCGGCTCTAGCCAGGCGCTAGTGGAGCGGGACATCAAGGTTTCTGCTCTAGCTAGTAGCCTTAATAGTTCCTCAATAAACAAGCCATGGAGTAACGTTCATGTTAAAAGCTTGTCCATAATCCTTGTTAATTCAGGTGGGTTAAACAAACTGTATAAACGCCATAATACTGTTGGTTCAAATTAATTAACAAGTCCATGTCATGTTGTGTTAATAGAAACATGTTCTAATATGTTATTTTAGAGAAGAACTGGACCTAACTTCACCCGCAATTGTGAAGCTAACTCTAACAAGCTAGTTAGCGAACGTTAAAGGGTACAACAGCTAGTTTAAGTATGTCAACCATGTCTCTATTCTCAATAACTTCTGTAATAATTGTACCAAATTGGGGCCAGTAACTATAACTTGTGTGGACGAGTGAATCGAGCTACAGCACTAACAGTTTAACCTTAAAGCCCAACAACATGGATAGATAACCAGCATGCTACAAGTTAACACAAGCATGACAGCTTCGTGGTCTCCACATGTCAATACGAAAGACACATCAAACTTTATTCGAGCGAGATAGCTAGTCTTGCATGTAATCTGCAATCAAGTGTCATGGGCTCAAAACACAAAATAATTTGCTCTGGTTGTTTTAAATTGCACAACGCTATTAGCTACAAGACATTCACAAAAAGCATTCTAAGATAAGTTACGAACACAGCGGTTGCTGTGGAGCCTCGGTGGCAGAAGGCTCCAAGTTTAACGTGTGGACAAAAACTATAATATGGTGATATTAGGAGGACTAAAAACCTGGGTAGGACTTTGGGGCACTGCCCTAAACTGGTGTAGATCCTACCTACAGGACAGAAGCTACTATGCCTCCATTGGCAACTTTGTGTCCGACAAAATTAAAATGACATTCGGGGTTCCCCAAGGATCAATCCTTGGCCCCCTTTTATTCAATCTCTACATGCTTCCATTGGGACACATCATAAAAAAGAACAACATTGCCTACCACAACTATCAGCCTACTATCACCTGAAAAACATAACAAGAATGAGAGGTTTCATGTCCAAACAAGACCTTGAAAAGCACATCCATGCATTTGTTTCAAGTAGACTTGATTATTGTAATGGCCTATCTAAAGGGGCTGTTCATGAATTGCAGCTCATCCAAAACACAGCTGTTATGGTGCTAACAAAAACAAATAACAGCAGTGGTTAGCTCGTTCCACCAGCGGGGTGCCAGGAGCCAGGACGGTGAAAAGCTGTGACCGGGCAGCGCAACTGCTGCATCCCCTAGAGGCAGTGGTGCCAGGCGGCCCGCAGAGGTGGAAGAGCGGAGTGAACGGCCAGGTGTTTGGGGGTGTTTGGAGGTGTTTGCAGGTCAAACATCTGCGTGAAGTAATGCAATTCATTAAATGAACAAGTTTGTTGTTCTTGGAGAGAAGTGGGCCTGGGTTGTCAAATAGATAACATATTACGTTAGCTACAAAGCTTTCTGGAAACTCACCGCGGGATGGAATGCAAATTGAACAGATGGTGTTGGCGGGTCTATCTATTTTATAAATACCATGAAAACCACCCTGCATTAATCATTCACAGTTATGATATTGTATCCTTTATATAAGGCCTAAAATAAACACTCAGTGTTTAATAGTTTTAATTTATCTTATTATTTGATATAGTATACAGTATCCTTATAGTATACAGTATCCTCAGAAAGATCCACCATGGCGGACTTTATGGGTTCTTGAGGCAAATGTGTTCCCCATGAGGGGAAGTTTCATACATTTTCATACAACAGGGTAGAAATGCCAGCATTGTGAAGTTACTTGATCTTCTATTTGTTATTATAGCGCCACCTATGGTCTAATTATGGTGATTATGTCTGGCATTGTTACTGATGCTCTCTAGTTGTGGCATGCAAAATAATAGCATTTTTGGTCAGGGACTTTTTGAGCTAACCCTAACCCAAAGCGGGGAAAATAATAGTATACCATCAATAACAATACTGTTCCTACTACTACTACTACTACTACTACTACTACTACTACTACTACTACTACTACTACTACTACTACTACTACTACTACTACTACTACTACTACTACTACTACTACTACTACTACTACTACTACTACTACTACTACTACTACTACTACTACTACTACTACTACTACTACTACTACTACTACTACTACTACTACTACTACTACTACTACTACTACTACTACTACTACTACTACTACTACTACTACTACTACTACTACTACTACTACTACTACTACTACAACATAGTAATAATAATAATAATAATAATAATGATAATAATAACATATACTATAGTATTATAGAAGGTGTTACTGTGTTACCTATTCTGAGTGTTTTACCGAACAGATTAATTTACAGTACATGGTTTGATAGTACTTCATGACTCCTCCACATACCTAAACATCTCTCCAAAGGAGTGAGAGGAGTGATTGCTTGGAAGTATCCCAACCTGAATCTTCTGGTATGGTACACACCACTCCATCACAAACACCATCAGTTAAAACCTCAGTGTTATAGCCACTTCCCAGAAGTAACGCTGCATTGCTGGTTAAGGATTGGTCATAGTGAATCATTATCTATGACCTGACTGGAGTTAGTCAACAATTCTAAGCCCTTTTCATATATACATAACATGGCAGAGTTGCCAGTCCTACGACCTCAAAAGCATCTGAAGTATGCAAAAGAAAATCTTGAGAAACCTGAAGCCTATTGGAACAATGTGCTTTGGACTGACGAAACCAAAATGTAACTATTTGGCCACAACCAAAGATGGTATATTTGGAGAAAAAAGGGTGAAGCATTTGTAGAGAAGAACACCTTGCCAACTGTTAAGCATGGAGGTGGATCCATTACGCTTTGGGGTTGTGTAGCAGCTGGGGGCTCAGGCAACATTGTGCGGGTAGAAGGAAGAATGGATTCCACCACATATCAAGACATTCTCTAGACTCTAGAGAATGTCTTGATATGTGGTGGAATCCATTCTTCAAACATTCTTCCATTCTTCAAACATTAGCCTCTAGAGTCTAGAGGCTAATGTTTGAAGGTCAGTCCAGAATTTTAAGTTGAAGAGAGGTTGACCCGAAGCATACCTCAAAATCAACCATGAAGTACCTCCAGGAAAGACGGATGAAGGTTTTGGAATGGCCATCACAGTCCCCAGACTTGAATATTATTGAAAATCTGTGGAGACATCTCAATCATGCCGTGCATGCAAGAAGGCCAACGAATATTTCTGAGCTAGAGGTGTTCTGCCAGGAAGAATGGGGAAAAAATTCCCAAAACAAGAATTGAAAGACTCTTAGCTGGCTACAGGAAGCGTTTGCAAGCTGTTATAGTAGCCCAAGGACGAGTAACAAAGTACTAGCTGACAGGGTTCCCAACCTTTTGCATAAGGCCTTTTTCCTTGTTTTATTATTTTTAAACTGTAAAAAGATTGCGCGATGCAGGACAGCAGTGGATGCTCCGTAATGCATCTACATCACTAAATGTACATTTGATAAGTAAGTAAGCTAGCTAACTATGATTGGAAATGATGTAGTATTAGTTGTGGAATTATATTTATCACTACTTTGGCTGATATGATGTGGGTTAACTGGCCTCCGTAACATTAGCGAAACAAACCACAAGTGAGAAACTACTCGCTGTGATTATGTATTATGTAAGTTAACTTGTTCCACATGAAAACGTCTTGCATCAGACATACGTAACCCCTTACGTGTCGGACCAGGCAATGTTCATGCTTCTGTTCACACCTAAGCCTTCCCTGTAAATTCCATTGAATCACACATGGTCCTGACCAGGGACATTGCCTGAGTGAATCTCCCTGTAAATTCAGTTCACACATGCCCCTTACCAGGTAAATTCCATGGAATACTGGGAAAGCTCTTATGTGTGAATGGGGTTATAGTGTATCTGTCCTGTGTGCATACCATAAAGTTAAACACAACCTGTCCCTCCCCATGATCCTTTCTTTCTTCTCTTTTTGAGGTAACAGCTATGTGGGCTTCACACAATAATAATAAAGAACTGCACCATGGAACATAGATAGCACAAAGAGTGACAGACCCTTGCTCTGACCTTTGTATTGCACTCCTAGGATGGCATCACTGCAGAAACCATGCGCTGGGATCAGAGAGAGGAGAGTTGGTAGTGCTGGCAGAGACCTCAAGGCCTTCAGCAGTGCCAGGGAGAAACCAACCCCATGAACGTTCCATCGGAAAGTTGGCACAAGCTGATGTTCATAACAGGTCAATATAATAATAGATAACATTTATGAAGGCCATTTTTAAAGAACTTTTATTTGAATTTAATGATGTTTCACTCTCCCAAAGAGCTTAATACACCACAGCCACTATCATGAAGTGACCTTAATAACTATCGACCTATCTCCGGGGTATTCTGTTTAGCTAAAATCCTGGAATCATTGGTGAATAACCAAATTAAAGCCTTTCTCTCTAACCACTCTGTTTTAAGTTTTAGATCTGTCAAAAGCATTGGATACGGTTGATCATTCTCTTCTTTTAAATAGACTAAACAGGGTTAGCTTTGATAGTAGTGCTTGCGGTTGGTTAGAGCTATTTATCTGATAGACACCAAAGTGTGAAAGTGAGGAGAGTTCCTGGTCGGAATTATTACCCATTACAAAAGGTGTTCCACAAGGGTCGATCCTGGGCCCTGTTTTATTCACTATATATACGTATTAATGACATTATGTTATCCCTGAGTGGTTGTCAAGCTCATGTGTACGCGGATGACACAATTATCTACTGCATTGCGAACTCTGTACAATCAGCTATTGACAATGTACAACTCTCATTTAATGCTCTGCAAGATGAGCTCATTGGCCTTAAGCTTGTACTCAATGCGAGCAAAACTACATTTATGGTGTTCTCTAGGGCCAGAGATATTGCTCAAAATAGTTTGCATATTTCGACTAGAAATGGGTCTGTCATAGAGAAGGTTACAGAATATAAATTGAAATATAAATAAAAACTTTTTCATTTAAATGTCATATAGACAAATCTTGCTTGTAAATTGAGACAAATTATTGGTTTCTTATACTGGAACAAAAACAATTTTCCAATGAAAGAGGGCTGTCGATGCAGTCTGGCTTACACTGAGGTTTCCCGCATACAGACTGCATTTGGAAAGTCAGACTTTCGTTATAATGCCCCTGCTGCCTGGAATGATCCTCAGCTCACACTGAAGATTAATGCACCTATATCCTATGGGAGATTTAGACATTTTATTGCTGATCTGCCTGCAACAGTTTGCAATTGTTTTTAGTCTTTTTCCCCATTATTCTGTACTTTATCTCTGTCTTTCTATTTTATTATGTGTATGTATGTTTACTGTGTAAACTGATTCTTTGATTTATCAATGTTTATTATTATCTTGTTGATAGGCCTGTAACAATTATTAAATAATCGTCTAATGGCGATTATTTGACGTGATCACGTTTCTTTCTCTTAACTGCGGTCAAAGCATTTTCTTCTTTTTTTAACGTTTCAGTTCATATTCATGGCCCTACTTTTGTTTGCATCCATCAAACACATTTCCAATGGATGTATGCGCATGTAGCGATAGAACAGTATAGCTATCCTATCAGAGGACACGTGCACGCATTGATTTACAGTCAGGGTTCGAGTTATAAGCTGATCTCTGTGGGGGTCTCCAAAATAACAGTGCGAAATGTTCTCATGCACGCGCGAATCATGCCCACACAGCGATGGGACTTACAAGTTTTAATTAGCTATAGGCATTAGCGGATTAAGGTGGTCAGTGGCCCTAGGCTACTCCTTTGTGTGAGGACCCCCCGCCCCCATACACAAGCCTCCCCCCTCCCCAAAATATACAACTCACGAGCACCCTGCACACACACCACTCATAATGCTTTACCATAAAACACTTAAACACTTTAATAACACAATAACACAACAGTGTTAATAATGCAAAGAATAAAAAAAAAAGTTCAGTGCATTCAGTTCTGTCTCTATTGCTCTCCTCTCCCGTTGTCTCTCTGTTACTGTCCTGTTGTCCGTCTCTCTGTTGCTCCCCTCAGCTCTAAATGACAGAAATGAATTAGCTAATTAGTTGGCATGTAAACATATAGTTAGGGTTGGGTACAGTTTGGGTTTTATTCGATACCGGTGACAAATCGATACTTTAAAAACGGTACTGGTACCGAAACATCATCCTCATCCTCATCCTCCTCCTCAAATACCAACATATCCTGACGCTACAGCTGCAGGCTACTCATTTCACCACATCAACAGCCCCACATGAAACAACAGCTATAAAAGCGATAGTCACATGTAATCTCGGCCAATAATTGTGTTATTTTTGCTATACAGAAGGAGCGAAAAATACATGTACACTAGGTTAGTAAAAAGTAAAAGCCACCTTACCTTTACGGAGACAAGATAGACCTGTTTGGTCTGTTTTCAGTAGGCTGCGGTCGCGGTCCTGGAACCCATGATGCTGACGTCCGATGTATTTTCTTTATCCAAGATTGGATGAACGGGAGAGGGTCAAAAAATGGCCTTTTTTTGGGCGGCATGGTAGCTACTGTATGTATATACTCCTGTATAGCTAATGAATGAATGTTTGCTTCTCAATAATAGGCTAGGTGCACGATCTCACTACTTCCTGAAAGGCAACTGGTATATGAACATATCCTGTCTCACTCTATTGGTTTAATTGATTAATCAGCTGTGCACTGTGTGTTCCAACGGTTTACCGCACAGCTGATTAATCAACCTTTTGCTGTTGCACAATATTCTACTGCGCCCCATGGTGTCTTGGTGGTGAAGTGCAGGCAGTCAAAGGCCTACTGTCATTCACAGGAGATTAATGGTGCGCGTAGCTCTTTTGGAAAACGTGTTTATTTTACAATATTTATAATATAAATTAAATAATATTCATTACATTGACATTTTGATCAAATAATAGTTGTGGTAATGTATTATTAGCGACCCCCACAGATTTTTGATTTTACTGCCTTCATGGGAGCTCAGAGAGTCTCAGACCATCTCTATGGGAGCTCAGCTCCCATTGGCTCCCACATAACTCGAACCCTGTTTACAGTTGATCAAGTACAGTAGCCTACATCAAGTCGGCTTTCGAGCGGTAAATGTCCAAACCGGATTCGGCAAACACAGTAGCCTACACGGTAGAAAGATGGAGCTTGTTCAGACAAAGTGACGTGTTACATCGCGAAAGAGATGTGGCCATTCAATAATAATGTAGTGAACGATGAACTGGTAGTGTAACTCGCCCCATGCGGGGGTCGAACCCCGATCTCCCGCATAACCGCCGGCCGCGCTAACCACAACACCAAGAGAGTTAACTCCCTTGGTGGAGCTGCTAATGGGCCTCATACAGGATCGTTACACTATCCTCACCGTTCGGGAGAGCGTGCCCTCACGCTTCACTATGTCAAGTCCCTCACGTGGGACACGGCTCTCCGATGGCCTTCCTTCCATCCCAACTTCCAGACACCAGTGTAGCGAACGGGAACTGGTAGTGTAACTCGCCCCATGCGGGGAGTCGAACCCCGACTTCCCGCATAACCGCCGGCCGCGCTAACCACAACACCAAGAGAACTCAGAACATCAATCAGAACTCTCTTGGTGTTGTGGTTAGCGCGGCCGGCGGTTATGCGGGAGGTCGGGGTTCGACTCCCCGCATGGGGCGAGTTACACTACCAGTTCCCGTTCGCTACAATAATAATATCATAATAATAACTTTTATTTGTATAGCACTTTTCCTGCAAACGTTGCAGCTCAAAGGCCTTAATACATTATTATTGAATTATTTTTCAATACAGTGGAGAAGCCAGCATTTAAGACATGCTGTACTCTTTTGATGGCCAATGCGAGTTGCCTAGTATGACTTACATCTGCAAAACTGCCATTCCAAATTTGTACGAGAAAGTGAAGGGTGACAAAATACGTTTTATGATAATAAAGAGGCATGGTTTACTTCATAGGTTGCTGTGTTATTACATTATCTGAGTCACATAACAGTGAAACGGTAAATGGATTACACTTATATAGTTATTCCAAAGAGCTTTACAATGGCCTCTCATTCAGGCCTGCTCATTGGGAGCAATTTGTCGGTCAGTGACAATTATTTCAGAGACAATGAAATGTCCAGAAAAATGTTGTATTGTTACAGGCCTACTTACTTGAATAATCTGTATGTCTCGAAGACATTGGAATTATTCTTTTTATTTATTTCTCAATTGTCCTTTCCAGAATAAATAAAGGTTTGAATGAATGAATGAATAATGTGCTCGACTGTAGAATATGCTCTCAAATGCAAACAGAACCGCAGGTCGTGTAAGCCTATTGAGAAAGTGTGTTTTGGCCCAACACAGGGTTGGATACAATCCTATGTGTCTGCTACAGTAGTAAACTGCCCTCTGAAGTCTGCTATAGGGACAGAGACTTGGCATGGAAAAAAGAAAGATGGGGAAATTACTCAAGGCACACTGGGGACAATAAATCCATAGTTACAAGGTAGATCTGTCAGTTTTCTATGAGGCCGTGGCTGTGATGGCTGTGAGTACGTGTCCAGATCGGAATTTACTAGACTGTGCATCAGGGCCCAATTGCTAACCCTATTTCTTTTACACATAATTCACCCATAACCTTAACAGTAAGCCTGACTGTAAGTTAACCCACATCCTCTTCGTCTTCAGCATTGAAGTCTCAAGAGACCATAGACTTGTTGTGTCTTGGTGTGTATGAAGATAGATTTGGGTCAAAACTCGCAAAGTTGTAGATTCAATTTGAGAACTTGTACAATAAATATTTGCACTTGTATCTTGAAATTTGCACTCGCAGACTCGACGTGTGAATTCCATTCACAGAATATATCCACAAACCGTTTACTTTTGAACTTGAATTCAGTTTTGCAGTACAACCACAAGTTACCGCTCACAACCTTTCAAATCTGACAATGCAAGTCCGAACCTTCACACCTTCCTCCAGGCGCCGGGGGGGGGGGGGGGGGTCATATTTTACCTACTAGTAGAGCCGCCTTGGGGGTCAAATAGACCCCATTTTTAGAATGTAAATCTTATATTTACACACAGAGATCACTAGAGGGTGCTTCTTTTTTTAGCCTGCTTCCTACACAGAAAAAAAATGCAAAACAGCTTTATACTCTCTTATCCTGAAGTGATTTTGAAAATGTAAGGATACTGGGTGGTAGAACGCACATATCTAGGAAAAGTCATGAAAGGAGGGTCCTGAAATTTGATAGAGTGCAAAGATAGAATTTTTTTCACCGATATGACTGTATGAAGCCTGCTGCTGATATCACCACAGTAGTGAATATGAATTTATTAAAATATGAACATATAACAATAAGTAGGGGCTATAAGTAGGGGCTAGTATGACCTACGCATTTAGTCGGTCAGCAATTTCTTGCCAAACCATTTCCCTCGCGGCAGAATTGCACTATTTTACATCGTATTTTTCGTCTTCATAAAGATCAATAAGTAGGACCGCTGCTCAATAAGTAGGACCGCTGCGCAGTCTAGTATCTTCATTTCGTCAATCGGCTCTTCTGGGCTCTTTATGCCCGCGAGCACGGGCCCAAATCAAGTATTTCCAAACCGGTCTTCTGTGAACACTGATGACACAAGGCTGATTCTCGTTCGAGGAATCACTTGAGGCTTGAATCCCAATCACGAGTTGCTTGAACGAGGCTTTTATTTTAATCGCGGATATACTAATCCAACTTACGTGGAATAGCCCCCTGGGGGGTTCAGCAAGGAGATCAGGGCCCTCTCAGTGGCTTTCAGCTCTCAGCTTTTTCCGTTTTCAGCAGAGGTTGAGAGGCAGGGAAAGGCTGATGCAGACCTGGTGGAGCAGGAAGTTGCTCTCCAGCAAGCACAACAAAACACTGCCCAGATGAAGAATCAGGATGGAGAACCTGCAGATGTTCCAGAAGGTAGAGGAAGAGAGAAGCACACTGTTGGAGGAAGCTGAAGACCTAATTGTGAGGGATAGTGAGAGAGAAGTTAAGCACTTTCGTGATGAAAGCAGTGTGTATTCTGTAAACCTGAGAACTCTGAGGGACAGAGACACAGACCGTCATAAAATTCATGACCAACACCAGTCTCCTATCCTTCTAAATCTTAAGGCCAATGCACACGGCGTGCGATTTTGTTGCACGACAACATTCGATTCTCAATTCTTTGAATTATTTCAATTGGTGTGAATGGAGAATCGAATGTTGTCGTGCGATAAAATCGCATCGCACGCCGTGTGCATTGTCTCATTCAAAACAATGGAATCGAATTTGGCGGTGCAACAAAATCGGGGCCATGTGCATTGGGCTTTACATTGCCAAGAAAATGATGTCACTGGCAAAGGAAAATTGGGACTTCAAATGTTTCTTGACACCATCTGGGAGTTGTGGACAAGGACCAGGTGGTCCAAAATTGCCCTGATTAACCAGGTCAGCAAACTGGAGACAGTGCCTGAGAGGAAGGACAGCTAATGTCAGACTGGTGAGTGCTGTTATTTTCTAGATGTGAGCTGACGGATTTATGTGTTCTCAATTGTAGATGAGATGAACCAAACAGACTCACCCGCCCTTAGCGTTATTAGTGGCCAGACAGGTGGAGTTGATGCATCTTGCCCGGTACACTATGGTCATGTTGAGATTAATCCAGTGACAAGAAGACGATCCACAGCACTAAAAAGGAAGCCTGATGGTGGGTCAAAGTGAGGTCAAGCTACCCCTAAGTTATGTTTTGTGTGAGCTAGGCCTTGCATTTGAAGTTGACACTTACTGTTAAACTCTTTGTTTCCAATAAATACACCAGAAAGCCTGGTTTTATAGTTTGCTTCTGTAATTGACTCATTTCACTCCTTTCTGCCAAACCCAAGAAGCCAAGAAAAAACCTCAAACCACAAGAGGGTGCCGTATGTCCAGTAAGCAACACAATGTTGTGTGCGTGGGTTTGTGTGAGGCTGTTGGATACATGAGACGACAACAACAACAACAAGACAGCGTGACCAGGAGCACAGCCACACATGGAGCACAGCCACACATGTACCTGCCCCCACTGAACAAGAAGAACAAGAAGAACAGCTGAAGTGAGACATGGTGCTATTTTGCTTACAGAGAAAATGTAGAGGGACAACCGATCGACCTCACCACGCCAGTGTGCAAAAACAGTGAGGCCCAATCCCACCCTATTCAAAGGGTCCAAACAGCAGCAGGTTAGCAAGCTAGTGGTAGACTTAATGAAATTGATTATTTGTTATGAGTTGATTGTTTTGGGCTACATTTTGAATAAATAATATAACTGGAAAGGCTGTAAATGAATATGGGGAAACAATATTACATTCACATAACTTCAGTAATTTGTATATCAAGATTGAAAGTTGTTGAGTATACGTTCGTAATTATTTACTATGCAAGTCAGCAAATGTGTCGCGCTTCAACCATAGTAACAGGCAAACAACAATACAAAATACATTTCACATCTGTGAATCAAATACACCTTAGTTCATTCAAACATAGTATTGATCTCTTTGTAGATGTTACAGTGAGGCAGAGACCCCTACAGTGAGACAGAGACCCCCACAGTGAGACAGGGAGACAGAGACCCCTACAGTAAGGCAGAGACCCCTACAGTGAGGCAGAGACCCCCACAGTGAGATAGAGACCCCTACAGTGAGACAGTGACCCCTACAGTGAGGCAGAGACCCCCACAGTGAGACAGAGACCCCTACAGTAAGGCAGAGACCCCTACAGTAAGGCAGAGACCCCTACAGTAAGGCAGAGACCCCTACAGTGAGGCAGAGACCCCTACAGTGAGACAGAGACCCCTACAGTGAGACAGAGACCCCTACAGTGAGACAGAGACCCCTACAGTGAGACAGAGACCCCTACAGTGAGGCAGAGACCCCTACAGTGAGACAGAGACCCCTACAGTGAGACAGAGACCCCTACAGTGAGACAGAGACCCCTACAGTAAGGCAGAGACCCCTACAGTGAGACAGAGACCCCTACAGTGAGGCAGAGACCCCTACAGTGAGACAGAGACCCCTACAGTGAGACAGAGACCCCTACAGTGAGACAGAGACCCCTACAGTAAGGCAGAGACCCCTACAGTGAGACAGTGACCCCTACAGTGAGGCAGCCCACCCATTGAAACAGTAATTAGCTGCGTTTCCATAAAACATTCTGATTCGCATTTCGAGGTGATTCGCATCAGTTTGGGATGTTTCGCATGAGAAATGTTATGGAAACGGCTTGATTCGCATAAACTCAATGCGAATCACTTATAAATAATTCGCACACATTTTTGCATGTAAATACTGATGAAATACTAGTTTTACGTAGCCCAGCTAACTAGCCTAACTTTCCTTCGTCTCGGGACAGTCTGCAACATGGCCAATACTAGCTGGTTCTTTTATTTACTTCCACACCATGTGTAACATAGTCACATAGCCTATACCGCGTCATCCTCTGACAAAATTACGTTTTACATAGCCTAGCTTATTCGCTCTAACCAAGTTAATGGAAACACTCCGCATTTCATGATTCGCATTTTGAAATTTGCTGAACTTGTATTGAAACACCCAGCTTGATTCGCATTTCATGATTCGCTTAACTTTTATGGAAACACAGGTTAATGACCAGCAAAGAAAATATGAGAGAAACTCAAAACTGGCAGCTGCTGGATTGAAAAAATCAGGTGTAGTGCTGAGGCACAAATATGTACATTTCAAGCCTGCAAACTGTGACACTTTAAATGAATATGCAATAACACTATGTGCAATATGACAACCCTAGTCGTCTATCTGTACAGTATAGTATAGTAGATAGTGTACATAGCCTTTATTTATGTAAACCAGCTCCTTTCCCTTCTTGTTTTTTTAGTTTTTTTTTCTTTCCTAGCACCAGGGGAGCCACCCCTCCTAAATGTCGTTGTTTGGTACCTGTACTATAGCAATGACAATAAAGACCATTCATTCATTCATTCATTCATTCATTCATTCATTCATTCATTCAAAAGAAGCAACAAGACTAAACAGAGCTGTGGCTGAGTTGATATCTTGATCAGGTGCCAGGATACACTGTTGGAAAAAAGCAGGTTCAGGCAACTTGTGCAGCAGCTGGTTAGAAGACGATCCGCCAGGTATAAACTACTTAACGTACACAGAAATACCCAAACTCGACTCTAATAAGTTGAATTAGAACTGGACAACGAGGCACCAGACTCTTTCATGGCTGCAGTCATGGGACATGAGGCGTGGGGCAGCTGTGTCTCAGGAGGTAGAGCCGGTGTCTAATGATTGCAAGGTCGGCAGATCAGCGGTTCGAACCCCGGCTGGCCACATGTCGAGGTGTCCTTGGGCAAGACACTGAACCCCAAATTGCTCCCAATGAGCGGGCCGGCGCCTTGCATGGTAGCTTGCCGCCATTGGCGTGTGAATGGGAGAATGAGAGGCCATTGTTAAACGCTTCGGAATAAGGATCTATATAAGTCAGTCCACGCTGAAATGTGCTATAGAAATAAACTTGTTTTGCCTTGCCTTGCCATAAGCTTACACCTACCAGCCAACAAAGCCATTAACACATACCATGAGTCAGCCATGAAGGTCATCACCTACAAGACCAAACAAACAAACTGCCTCAGCACTAACCGATATAGAATGAGCCCACACGTTGGAACTCCGTGAACAGCTTACTGTCATCTGAGCAGAGAGCCACAACAAGACACCACATGCCCGAGGATGCTGACGTCATCACACTCCACTGAGCACGTTCACAGAAGTGGAGAGGAAGACCCAACCCTCTCTTCTGTACTAGACAATTGTTAATTGTTAACCTTTAATTTACAGGTCCCTAATTACCAGAATGTAGAGGGTAACAATATCAATTAATGGGAAGGTATACCGGTTAGGTAAGTAACTACTTAGAATGTACCTTGTAGGTGCATGTAAATACTGATGCAGTTGAAGTCTGAAGTTTATATACACTTAGGTTGAAGTCATTAAAACTCATTTTTTTTACGATTCCACAGGTTTCATGTCAACAAACTGTAGTTTTGGCAAGTCGGTTAGGACATCTACTTTTTGCATGACAAGTAATTGTTTTCTAACCCTAACAACTGACAGATTATTTTACTTATAATTCATTATATCACAATTCCAGTGGGTCCGAAATTTACACTAAGTTGACTGGGCAACAGGTACAAAAGTCCTATATCGACATAACCTCAAAGGCCACTCAGCAAGGAAGCCACTGCTCCAAAACGGCCATAAAAAAGCCAGACTACGGTTTGCAACTGAACATGGGGACAAATATCTTACTTTTTGGAGAAATGTCCTCTGGTCTGATGAAACCAAAATGTATCTGGCCATAAACACCATCTTTGACCATGTTTGGAGGAAAAAGGGGGAGGCTTGCAAGCCGAGGAACAACATCCCAACCAGGAAGCACAGGGGCAGCAGCATCATGTTGTGTGGGTGCTTTGCTGTATGAGGGACTGGTGCACTTCACAAAATAAATGGCATCACGAGGAAAGAAAATGAGGTGTTCAGTGTTTTTTTTGTGTTACAAATTAGCTTAAAATGATGCATGTCTGTATTCATTCCATATTTTACAGTAGAGTATGTTCTAGGTTCTATTGCACATGAGTAATTGAACAAATACAACATCAAACAAGTGTACAGTAAACAGGATGTAGCACGGCCTCCTTGTGTGAGTGGGTGCCAATTATTGAAACGGAACTGAGAAGTTGACAGAATGTGTAGTGCTTATTTCATTCATAGTCAGACTTGCTTCTAGCAGCTTTGTCACTATTTTGAAGGCAGTCCACAGATTAGATGTACGTAGGCTGAATAGTTACTGGAGCTTGTAGCTTCTGCTTATTTAATACATTCAGACCAAAATGGTCTGAGGGGTGTTTTTAATGATCACAAACTATCACTTTACCGCACCAGCACAAGATGAATTGGTGTCACCTTGAAACTCTGAGCAATCTGTGTGGCAAGATGCATCGTTCACCCAGGTTTTTGTCAAAATTGGTCCCCATGTTGTCAGAGATAAAGCGTCTGACATAATCAGACAGAATGTTGTGACATACGAACGGACAGAGGCCGATCCACAGTCCCCTCCCCGATTTCATTGAAAATGATTCTTTTCACGAGTACATTTATTCCAACTTATTCAGTCATGGGGCATTAATTGTTTCCCTCAAATAAGATATGTGCAAGTTTTACCTTATTTTCATATGTAATGATGAAGTTAATATACAAAAAAATTGAAGAACTAGCAAATATAAAGAAAAAAAGACACTGAAGTACTGTGAAATTGTTTTTTTCTATGGGACAAATGAGCCACTTGGAAGTTTGTAGTGGCGAGGTGACATTACGCCCTTTACCTACCCTCTATCCAGGTATATAATATATATATATATATGAAAAGATGTATAGGCCACTTAAGAGACAAATGCTCAAACCATGCCTGAGACTACATTAGCATTAATCTGACGTGGCTATTTTACAACAGCATACCGTCAACAGCATGCGCTTTTATGATTGCCACACAAGAATGTATCCACGTGAAGAAAAGTGGAGCATTCCCCTAAAAAACACAAGAGAGAGAGAGAGAGAGTGAGTCAGAAGGAGAGGGAGAGAAAGGGGAGGTCTTTATTAATACTCAGCCCCTCAACAGAGTACCAGTGAGGAGAGGCAGTCACACACACCCACACACCCCCTTACACATATACATACTCACACACTCGAGACAGAGATGGCTAGGCAGCACTGACTGTCGGTCTTGCTAGTCCATGCTCTCCCTCTCACCATCGCGGAGACTCTCGAGTGTGAAATAATGTTATCTTCGCCAGAGACAGGAACTCTGCTCCAATGACTCTAAAAGTGGACTTTACTATTTTCTACTTGCCCAGGTCAGCCAGATGAACACACACAAACCAGCCCACAAAGCCAAGGTAGGTTATGTTTAATTAATTAATTTTGCCATTTAGCAGACGCTTTTAATCCAAAGCGACTTACAATTACGAATTACAGGGACATTCCCCCTGGAGTAACTGAGGACTAAGTGCCTTACTCAAGGGCACACTAGTAGTAGTGTGGTTTCAGGCAGGATTTGAACTCACAACCTTCTGATCACAAGTCTAACTCACTATCCACTAGACCACCACTACCCCTATGGTTATGTACTGATCCGCCTGATTGTGCATGTAATTCCAATGCATACTACACTATGGGCATCTCTTTCAGAACCATACAGTACTGTACAGTATGTGCTCTCTATCAATATGTGGTTTGGGTTGAGAGTAACATTGTGCTATTTTGTCATGATCTCACATGTTATCTTTTGAAATAAGATAATTGGTCATTTGAGTTGAGCTTATGATGCGTCATGTTTTGCAAAAATGAAGCAACAGAATTGTGGAATTGTGTTGGCTCCGCATAATTTAATGGACGTTTACAGAGAGAGGTACATCTTTCGGTTTTCTCACCTGGCACCTGGAACAGCATATAAGGTGTGTTAACTTTGTTGTGTACGATTATGAACAGGTCTCGCACAGCGTGTGAGAAGTGTGTTGTTCAGTAGTGACACTTCAATAAAGCCTTTAAATTAACACAGGTGCAAAATGTTTCACTGAATTGGCAAAGATCTGTGCATAGTAGGCCAACAAAAGCAAAAATACTGTGTTACTATAAGTGTTACTAAGGAAACAGATGAGCAACAGATCACTTACACATACAGCTGTGGCGTGTTAAGGAAACGTGAATAGTTAGAAGTTGGAAGCATGTTACATGCGTCACACGTTCATTAAACAAGTCACCTTAAACAACCTCTGTGGCGCAGCTAGAACACACTGTATGCACCCAGGTGGTCAATGAAATGAAAACCTGAAATGTTCATTTTATGGCAGTCTATTTTTTTTGTCTCTTTTTTGTTTGCTCAGCTTTACTGGGAGATCTCTTGTGTTTTGTTTCTTTCTGGCTGTGTTTTTCATCTGCTGGTCTGTGTAGTGTTGTATGTGCTGTAATGTGTTGCAATGACAAACTGGGATTACAATTATATGATATAATTCGTGGTGTGCCTGCCTGCTGAAATCCAGCTATTGTTGTATGAAAAGATCTATGTTCCCTTTAGGGAGGCAGATGTACAAGTGCTGCCAGCTGCTTTGTAAAGTGCCTGCTGCGTTTATTGAAATGGGAACACAAAGACTTCCAAAACTGTGAACGAGAACAGCTGAACCCAGACAGGAAAATAATCGATAATGCGATAACCTAACTATATATACAATTATGAAACAAGGTGCGTATCCTGGATATTGCTACTGTGTCTGAACGTGTTGCTGCTGAATGACATTCTGCCAGTAAAGCATTATTGTCTGACACATTTCTTAGGGAAGATGACTGAGGACCACATGATAAGACTGAGTCTTCTCTTCACCTCCCTCTCTCTTTCTCTCGCACTCCCTACACTTTGTAAACTGTTATTTGGCATTGACTGGTGTGTGTGAACACTAACGCAAGCCTACCTTCTGAATCACTGATCAGAATCTCAAAGGAATGTTTCCAATATCTTGTAGAATCAATTTGTTTGTGTCTGAGTGATCGGACATACTTCACAAACAAATTGATTCTACAAGATATCGGAAACATTCCTTTGAGATTCTGGTCCATGGTTACATGGATCACGCAATTCCTGCAGATTTTCTTGCAATTCCTGATTTTTCAGATGCACTTTCAAGCTGTAGATCTCCCGCTCTACCACATCCCATTGTTCCCACATCTCCGCTGCTCTATTGGATTCAGATCTGGTGACTGGGAAGGCCACTGAAGAACACTGAACTCATTGTCATGTTCATGAAACCAGTTTGAGACAACTTTTACTTTGTGACATGGTGCATTATCATGCTGGAAGTAGCCAATAGAAGATGAGTACATTGTGGCAATGAAGGGATGCACATTGTCAATAACAATAAGCAAATAGGCTGTGGCTTTCAAGAGATTATTGATTGGTATTAACAGGCCCAGACCCAAGTGTGCCAAGAAAACATTCCCTACACCACTACACCACATGAATGAATGAGAACAAAACTTCAGCGATCTGTGCCATTGTGCTGTGTGATAAAACTGCACATTTTAGAGTGGCCTTTTAGACCAGCCAAAGGCACATCTGTGCAATAATCATGCTGTCTAATCAGCATCTGGATATGCCACACCTGTCAGGTGGATGGATTATCTCAGCAAAGGAGAAGTCACTAACACATATTAGTGTTAACACACTCAATTTATGAACAGAATGTAAGAGAAATAGGCCTTTTGTGTACATAGAAAAAGTCTTAGGTCTTTGATTTCATTTTTTCCCCCAGAAATTGGAGCAAAAACACAAATGTTGCGTCTAGATTGTTCAGTGTATATAACTGTAATGGGATATCATAAGCTGACCTTGGTCAAATACACAATGTAAAATACTTGGGAGTTTCATTTGATTTAGCTTTGAGTTTGCATTTTTGGGACTATTCCATTTGCTCCTTTGGACCAGACAGGCAAATTCAATCGCAACTTCAGCATTTCAAATTATTTTCATATGTGTTTGACCCACGTCTGTTTGGAAGAAGAACAGATGTTTATCCCACAGGATTAAAGCCAGTCCCAAAACAGCCCTATTTAGTGACAGACTGCTGTTTCCCCTAGAATTGTTTCTTTACTAGAACACCCACAATGCACTTCTTCCAGAAGATGAATAAACAAGGTATGGTTAGGAGGAGGCTTTACTTAGCTGTTGATGGGTTTCAGAGGGACATACACACACAACATGATTGTTGTTGGCTTCCACCAAACCAGAACAGCTGTGCGAGCCCCCACTTGTTACGTTCTAGTTCGCTAGGGAGAAGAAGAAGTAACAAATATTACAGGTGTTTAAGTAATAAAGATATTTATTACTGGCCAAGACAATTTACAGTCTTAAATGGTCTAGATAAAAACAAAATCGGAACTACAACAAATGCCTCAAACAAAAATAAACAATAAACTCATCCCGAGGATGGTTCTTTAAACAATAATAACAAAAAGGTTTCTAACACAAAGTATTTCTAACAAAGTATAAACTAACAAGGTATCTTCTAACCTCTTCTAACAAGTATCCACCTCTATGAAATACAACAAAAAAATGGTGGGAACTGTGTGAGGGAATCACACAGCTGCTGCTGTTTTTCTTTCAGTGTCTTTTCAATGATGTGGCCTCTGATGATTGGCTGGTTTGAGTTGATCGGCTGGAGTTGATTGGCTGGAGTTGATTGGCCACTGCTGGAGTTGATTGGCAATTATCACGGGGGGGGGGGGGTGGATTCCCTCGACTGGACTCATCTCCTATGGCTTTTAAAGAGACACACACAAACACACAGACACAGACAACCAGGCTACTCATAGCCGTCACATGTACAAATCTGTAACACCGATGATTATCTTTATTTTCTCTTTCAAAGACGGAGTGAAAGGGATTAGTGCCCTGGCCCCTATGCCTCTGTGTTGGTTTGAACCATGTGGTCTCTTGGTGTATGGAGAGCCTTTACGCACAAACTAAAAAGATGGTTGTTAGACACACCCTGAAATTGTCAAATTCCACTTCTAATATTAATAATATAAACTAGCATACAATAGGCCTACTGTATGTAAGTTTACCCCCCACACTGCATGATCATTACGACTGATCATTGGAATTGTGCTCGTCGCTGTCTTAACACGTTCAAACAACCGTGTTTAAGTATCCTCTCCAAATGCAATGTTTTTTGTTCATCAGAGTGTGTGTGGGGGGGATTGCTTATCAGAGTGACAGCTCTGTGAAAGAAGCTGTTCTGGAGCCTGCTGGTACGGGAGAATCCTGAGGCTCCTGTACTTCCTGAGTCTCTTAGATGGTAGGGGGTCAAACAGACCGTGTTGGGGTGAGAGGTGTCCTTGATGATGCTTGCCGCCCTCCGCCGACATCGGTCTGCCTGGAGGGACTCGATGGTCGGGGGTTTGGTGCCGATGAGGTTTTCACCACCCGTTGCAGGGCCTTCCGGTCGGACACAGTGCAGTTGCCGTACCACACTGTGATGTAGTTGGTTAGGATGCAGTGTAGCGCTGGAAGTTGGCCAGAATCCCGAGAGACAGCTGGGCTGCATTTTGGGGTTTGTAGTCCGTGATGGCCTGGATGCCTTGACACAACAGGGGTCAGAGTTGCTCTGGAAGTGGTCCTCGATCCTCAGTTTGTGGTTGAGCTTGACCTCCCTGACGCCCCTCTTCAGATTAGCTCTGGCTCAGCTGTAGGCCTCTAGAGGAGGTGATTGACAAGGTCAGACAGGAACTGTTCTCTCTCTCTCTCTGAAACCAGAGCAGAAATAGCACTTCAAGGGCAATTTGTGTGACATGCACAACGCTGCTGAAGGCAATACAGAGAGGAAACATACATGTATTAGAGGAGACTGAAGTAAGTCTGGAGTGAAGAAAGAGGCGAGGACTGGCCAGGACATCTTTGTCTCAGTTATCAGTTTTAGCAGAAACACTTTAGAGTCCCTAGTGTCTCTGTTTGACCTGAAATGTAAGTCCTGTTTCTTCTCTACTCACTACTGGTGCGTGTGACTTTGAGAAGCTAAATATTTTTTTGATTTTGAATGCATAAGAATGTCTGTAGATGTGCAGCTGGAATTGTTTTTCCATGTCTTCTTTCTCTTTGTACTGTAAACCAGCATAGTGGAGAAATATATATACTAATACTATTACTACTTTAATATACTGGCATCCCTTTCTCAAAATGTATTGGCAATACCGTCATGCTGGTGAAATGATCTGTAGCTTGTTAAATTAGTAACTCCTAGTCAATATCAACATGACAGGTGAACACTTTATAATAATAATAATAATAATAATAATAATAATAATAATAATAAATGCATTTATTTTGTATAGTGCTTTTCTCAGTACTGTAATCAACACACAACAGTATTATAGAGTATGCTTTTTCTTTAAGCATTTGTCCAATTTGTTGTAGTAATAAGTATACACTTAAACATAACAAAACACTTTTACAAATCAGCAGATCATAACATATCTTACATAAACATCATTAAACATACTTTAATGTTTATTAAACATAAACTCCTATTTTAGAGACTCTACAATGGCTTCCTGTTAAGTTCAGAATAGATTTCAAGATCAAGTTCTCACAGAATGTTCAGACCTTCTGCTATCATATCAGCCCAATAGAGTTCTCAGGTCTTCTGATGCTGTCTTTCTCTGTGTACCACATGTACAAAAGAAGAGAAGGAGAAGTTATTATTATATTATCATTAAACAAACTCCCTCCGCCCCTATTAAATATACAATTTCCTTCCAAATTCTTGTATCGTCATCTATCTGAATTGTAGGAATTCTAGTCATGTCATTTGTAATTGTGTTACCATGGAGGAATGAATGACTACACTGTTCCTGCAATTTTGGACTAAGAAACACATTTATTACACAAGACTTATTTGGCCTTCCTGCCATATAAACCATTCCTGCAACTGAGATGAAAAAGATTCAGGGGTCCACAACCCACACACCAGGGTCACCACGACCTACCGGTAAATCCCCCCCCCAAAAAAAACAAACAAAAAAAAATCTATAGGATTTTGTCACCTCTATCAGAATCCCATTGGATTCGTATTGGAATATTGGTTTTCCTATAGGATAATCAAAAGTATAGTAGTATCCTGTTTTTGTTTTTTTTTGCATGCAAAAGATAACAATATCGGTTATGTTATGTTAACCCTAGCCTGTAATTAGAATTGTGTGGTTGATTCTTGAGCTAAATCACACAATTAAAATGAACATGTTTCTTTTTCAAAAGTGTATTACCTCCATAGTCTGCTAACCACATGTGTATATTAATATACCAAAGTATATCAACACAGTATCATTGTAAAACGTCCTTATACTACGTGTAGGCAAAGTCCTATTTATTCAAAATAGAAGACGTCTAGATTAAAAAAAAAAAAAAAACATTCCAAAAAAAAAAAAAAAAAATTGCATTAGCCAAGATTTGAGTTTCAGTTCCTTTTCAGAAGTTAATGTAATGGTTAGGGTTAGGGAACGCTTTGAAGTCATTAGGGGACTGATTGTTATTTATGATAGGGGGAAATGGATGAAATTGAACCTCTAAAATAGGCACATTGACCACCCTCCCTCAAGCAAAATACTATGTTTTGCCAAAATTACCCAAATTGCTCCCAGTGAGCGGGGCCAGCCCCTTGCATGGCAGCTTGCCGCCATTGGTGTGTGAATGTGTGTGTGAATGGGTGAATGAGAGGCCGTTGTAAAGCGCTTTGGAGCAGCTTTGGAGCAGCAAAAAAGGCGCTATATAAGTGCAGTCCATTTACCATTACCATTTACCATTTATGTTTTCACATAGCCCAACCTGAACACTTGGGGAAAAAACATTGACCCTTCCTTTACAAAGAATGGCTACTAATTAAAACATTTACTAGATATCAGAGCACCGATGATGAGTCAACCTAGCTAGCTACTATAGTCCAGAGTCCAACAATATGCACACAGAGACAGATCAACGGCAGCATAATACCAGTGTCATTAACAGGCTATCTATTTAAAAAAGCTACTGTAAATGTTTAGTTTTTCACCCAAGACATCCCAAACCGATGTACAGTATATATACAGTATAATACAGGGGCGGCAGGTAGCCTAGAGGATAGAGAGGCTGGCCAGAGCAAAGAATACATTGTTGTACTCAAAATGTTGTAATGTAACACAAAGGTATAATACAGTACTTGTACTTGAAGTTAAATCTAATCTAATCATCCAATATCTCTGCCGTGAAACCCACGCCCCTCTCCTTCCCCGACTCCCTGTCTGTTTTTCATATAATAGTGTTGTAACAATTTCTAACTCGCACACACACAGGACACAATCTGAAAGCTTTTTCAGGGCTACCACGGCTTTGATATGATAGCCAAGTCACATCCTGAGGCACCAGCAACACCTGCTGCCAAAGGTTCAGCCTAGCGTTGTGAATCAAAAACAGACCTGGCACTTTTGAGTGTCTGATCCATTTCAACCGTAATGGTGATATCAGCAATATAGACAGTTATTCGCTTTTACAGTTATTTGCATGCATCAAAATGATGTAATGTAAACAGAAGACGGCACAGCGCTCAGCCAGCATCCACTCAGCCATACGTCAAAACGAATATGTTCTCTCAGTCTAAGACCTTGTTTTCAATAAGCAGAATTATTATTATTATTATTATTATTATTATTATTATTATTATTATTATTATTATTATTAGCTATTAGCTGTTACTCAAGCCATAGTTTGGCTCTCAGTCCCTGTGTGTGTATGTAGGCTACAGTAACCTGTGTGTCTGATTGATGATCAAGGCATGATAACCACATGCAGGGAGATGGTGGATTTCGCCACGTTTACAAACATTTGGAACATATTTGTGTGTAACTTGATTAAGCCAGGAAACATTTGCATAAAGGCGCATAGCCATTGAAAACAACTAGCAGTTCTGTGTCTACTTTTGCTTTTTTTATTACTATAATTGGTGGATTGATGATTCACTTGCTTAGTCAAATGTATTGATTGTAAGTTGCTTTGGAATAAGGCATCTGCTAAATGCCAAAAATGTAAATGTGATGTAAATGTAACATGGCATTCTTCACATTTGACCACAGTTTTTACAGTAGGCAATGTACAGTTACACCAATTATGGCCGTCATTTGCTGCTGAAAAATCACTAAATCATGTTTAGCCTTGAACAATGTTTTGTGTAGTCTACTGTATGTTGTCTTCCCTATGCAATCTAGATGAGGCACTTTGAGCTGTTGAGCCACAGTAAAGGGCCAAGCACACTTTGTAGGATACATTTACATTTACATTTTTGGCATTTAGCAGACACCTTATTCCAAAGCGACTTACAATCAATACATTTGACTAAGCAAGTGAATCATCAATCCACCAGTCGTAGCAGGAAGAGTAATAAGAGTTTATTTTATTTTATATATGGACACTGGAGAACAGAGAAACAGTACAAGGGGGACAGTAGAAGTCATAGGGGACACAGTAAAGGGGAAAAGCGGGTGTCTCAGGAGATGCAGTGCTGAGGGGTAGTAGATGTCTCAGGAGGAGCAGTTGGGTCTTCAGTCTCCGACGGTGTTGCTTCTTGAGTACAGTGTGACGGATCTTCTTGTCGATAATGATGTTATGAATCAATCTATAAAGGATAAAGGATGCATTGTGTCATCTCTGGATAGATCAGGTGTGCAGCAAACACAAAGCGACAAGGTTATTCAAAAACACGGGTCATAATGATCACTCAGGTTTAAGACAGACCGGACAGAACAGAAAACAGAAGGAACTGCATATGGAATTAACCTCTTCTGGCATCTGAGATCTGCATTAGACAAGCAATCACCCAACGGCTGAGGATGGTTTAAATGCTCATTGTATCCCAGTTGTTACATCGTAAATTATCAACACATTTCCCTCTGACCAGCCCTGGCACCAAGCATCTCACGCAAGACACCCAAGGTCGGTGCCCCTGGGAGTCAGATAACGTCTGCCAGTCTGCCAGATGCAGAGGCCATCTTCTCTAAACACGACAGACAGTAGCAGAACAGTGTAACCCCTGTACTACCACATAGAGTATATTTAAGAAATATCATACACATCTAACACGTGGTAGTAGAAATCATGTTCAGCCTTGGAACATTTTGCTCAGTCCATGTCTGGAAGTCCTCTCCCAGGAAATCGGTTTTTTTGTAAGCACATTCCATGTAATTCTACAGCAACATCTTTCAGGATGTGCTTGATACCGAGCCACACAGCTAACACGTGGGAATAAACCAATCAATTGAGTGGCTAGTATCAAGGGTGCATATTTTAACTTGGAGAGAGCAGAGTAAATGTCGCTCATCTTTAATTGTTTCAATGTGCTCATTGACCAAGCATAGGCACCTGTTGCGCACATGAATTGAACCTTGAAATTCTGTTTTTTATTAAATCTTTGTCCCGATGTAACCCATCTTGTTTCTTTTACTTTTTGAAGTCTGCGTAAGTAAGGCTGCAGTATTCCATGTAAGGAATTATGATAACATAAGTAGCCTTGGCCGTGCCTTATCCAATGACGCCCGACCATGAAAGAATAACATCAACATACATACATAACAACAAATGAAAAAAAAGTCAGCAATGCTCACAGCCCCAGCTGTTGGTGAGCATCACAGAAACACATAACCAAGAAGAATCATCCACACACAACGATCAATAACCAAAAAAATACTCTGTTAGGAGTACCGGTGTTAACTGCACAAATCTAGTGCGTATGATGTGTTGCTTCACTTGTTCCATTCAACCATAGCTCTACACATCACTGCACTTTTTGGGGGAATTGTGTAGTTAACCCTGGTGGCATGTCTGGTGGGGTATGTGTGTGTATTTACCATGGTGACATGTCTGGTGGTGTGTGTGTGTGTGTGTGTGTGTGTGTGTGTGTGTGTGTGTGTGTGTGTAGTTACCACTGGTGGCATGTCTGGTGGGGAATGTGTGTGCATCAGAGCTAAGTGTAAGCTGCCTATACAAACATAGAGGATTTTTCAGAACAAACGAAGGAAGTGACACCTTTAACCTTGTATCAACTTTAAGCCATTGTGCACTGCCAGGGCAAGCCTGAGAGCTGCCCTGTTCTGAACTCGTTGTAGCTTCCTTATGTCTTGACCATCTTAGTTTACAGTAGAACCTTTGTTTCCTTTACTCAATAGCAGCATTGTTCAACATCAGATTCAGCTGTGGTTTTGAGTTCCTCCGTTTACAATATGACTGCCAATCAGATCTCAGAGCAGCCAGATCTATTTGCCACTCCCTTTACCTCACCTCTTTTAACCATGCATTTCAATTCATCATCAGATTCAGATTTAGATTCAGATAATGTTTATTGCCATTATGCATACACATATAGGAATTTGCTTTGGCAAAACAAATGCAAAAAACAGGACAACACAGGACAGACAACCCAAGGAGCCCTAACAGCTCTAACAGTCAGCGCTTTGATATGTACATGCTTAGCCATAACTGGAACCGAAAAAATTGTTTTGTCCAGGTTTTGTCCAGAACTGATCCAGAACTGATCTCTATCTCTCTCATCAAGGCCATCATGCCCAGCAGCAAGATGGCTGGCATGTTCTCAGATAATAGTACTAGACATGACAGGGTAATCCCTACTTCAGGGTCACCGTCACTTGCATCCAAGTGGTATGGATGCACTAATTCATTGGTTAATTCTTATTGTATTATCTAGTTCACATGCATTTACATGGAGAGGTGTCCACACAAGTGTGTATCCAGGTTTGGAGGATAGATCCTTTCCAATATTTTGGAAATATCTAATACAATTCCAATTGGGAAGAAGTCCATAGAAATCGTACAGGAAATCCAATATATTTTCTTTTGATTAGAGTGAGGAGGACTCTGGCTAAATCGTGATACTGATTGTGCCAGATGGCACAGAAGACATCGGTCCCTCAGGGTTTCAGTTGTGTTGACTGACTCACAACGTGCTAGTAGCATTTGCCAGACCCCTGGCCAGCCAGAGTTTTCTTGAGGTTAAATGAAATTAGTTGGAAATTAATACAGAAGATTCCCAATAATTAAATATTTTAGAGGAAAGTTGATTTAGTTTAAAAAAGGCAAACAATGTGGGATTGGATGATGGAGGAGCTCTGTAACTACAATGTAAAGCAATCAAGGACTAAAGAATTTCTGAATTACAGCTGGATCAAATTACATGTTAACACAATGCTATTATTCAAGTGATTTAATGTGTTACTAATTAGTCTGTGTTACAGCAATGCAAAGTGCACAAAGTGTACTTGGGATTCATATTTTCCCTAAAATGTACCAAGTTTAAATACTGGTAAAATTCATAGTTATCCAGAGAGTTAACTATCATAAGTAATTGAAAGTGTTTAAAACCAAGCAAATTAAACACATATTTAGTAATGATAGAATAACTGTTTGATCCTCAATGACGTTCTTGTGATTTGCGAAACACGCTTTTCATTAACTCTGATTATTATATCATGTTCCTCAATTTATTCAGCACATTTCAGCAATAGTCTTTCTTGACACAGATCACTCTCAGTACACACAGATCACTCTCAGGACAGATCACTCTCAGGACAGATCACTCTCAGGACATACAGATCACTCTCAGGAAGGACAGATCACTCTCAGGACAGATCACTCTCAGGACATACAGATCACTCTCAGGAAGGACAGATCACTCTCAGGACAGATCACTCTCAGGACAGATCACTCTCAGGACAGATCACTCTCAGGACGGACAGATCACTCTCAGGACAGATCACTCTCAGGACAGATCACTCTCAGGACAGATCACTCTCAGGACACACAGATCACTCTCAGGACACACAGATCACTCTCAGGACACACAGATCACTCTCAGGACACACAGATCACTCTCAGGACATACAGATCACTCTCAGGACAGATCACTCTCAGGACAGATCACTCTCAGGACATACAGATCACTCTCAGGATGGACAGATCACTCTCAGGACATACAGATCACTCTCAGGACATACAGATCACTCTCAGGACAGATCACTCTCAGGACAGATCACTCTCAGGACAGATCACTCTCAGGACATACAGATCACTCTCAGGACATACAGATCACTCTCAGGATGGACAGATCACTCTCAGGACACACAGATCACTCTCAGGACAGATCACTCTCAGGACGGACAGATCACTCTCAGGATGGACAGATCACTCTCAGGACGGACAGATCACTCTCTGAGTTGTTGAATCATTCTAACTTTGTAACAACAGTCAAACATAAGTCAAATGACTAAAGTTGCTCAGCTTGCTAGATGGCCTCCTTCGACAAATAACTCTACATTTGTGAAATGTTAATACATTTCAGCGTTGCTGAAAATCAATGACACATCGCCAGTCAACTAACACAGCTTGTTTTGTGAGCCTGTGAAAATTGGGCTGCATCCTGCCTTTCGTTTCTGTCTGGCCACAGGCCTCTGTTCTACCTTTCTCTGCAAGTTGGCATATTGTTCTCCAACTCAGCAGAGCTCATCTTTTATTGCTAAAACTGTTATTGCTAATTCAAAAGCAATAGGTGTTTGTCCATATGAGGAGTGTGATTGTGTGATTGGTGGTTTGAGTTTAGCATTCTGAATGGTAGTGTTTTCCATGTGAACACAAGAGATTTTAGCAAGGAAGATTGTGCCAAATGTAGAAAATTGTATTTAGTGTTTTGTTAACTGTGTGGTTTAGAGCTGCAAAATGAGTGAAGCAAGAAATGTGTTTGTCATTGTGAAGAATTGGTGTGAGATAAAATACACCAGTTTCAGGTTTTGGCCATTGTGTTTGAGGTTCTGATGTTAGTGTTAAAGCGAGAAAAACTGTAACAAGGTAGCAGTGGGGATGGATTACTCACCGAATCCATTGTGTTGCAATATTTTGGCTTGACTAGCGAGTTTGTGTTGTGATTTTCAACGTTGAAATGTGTTTCCGTGTTTTAAAATAAAAGTCTGAACATTTTGATTGGTTGCCGACTTGTTCCCCCTTTCACCAGACTGTGTCACATTTCGCAAAATGAGTTGATGTTTATACACATAGTAGGTCAGCTCATTAATAACAGGAAGATGAAGAGTGGGAATTGTTTACAGTTTTCCTCCATCGCTTCCACATGTTTTCTGAAAGCATATGGCTAATTTTCTCTTAACTCTAAACACAAATCCAAAAACACACACAAAACCCTAAACTCCACAAATCTCTTGCAAAAGCAAACACTGCATTCAACAGTCTGTTACGTATAAACTGTTATGTTTTCATATGCATATATAAAACACACAAATACAAGAATATAATCAGGGTTTTTAAATGCAGAAATACTGCACACATCTCAGAACAAACAATAGAACAAATAAAATAAGCCTTCTGCATATACGGTAAACACAGAGACCACAGGACCTCATCAACATCACAGGCAATGTTCTCCCTGGCCAAGCAGCAGGGAAAGTATCACCGACATGACACATCTAGCCTTGATATACTTCAGCTGCTATATCACCATGCGTCCTCCATTGTTTGTAGAAGGGATATGCACTCATGGGGCCTGCCTTCATATACCTTCCAACGCCAAGCTGAAAGAAAACTCCCCAATAGGGTTGAGAAATGGAGAATAGGGTGGCAGATGAAGAACCGAAAAACGTGGGTGGTCGATTAACCAGTTGCGGACCAGGGCAGCCCGGTGCAAACGTACGTTGTCCTTGTCCCAGATGACAATGTACACGGGCTGCTCTGGCCTATCTTTCTGTTCGGCTGGGGTGAGGATATTGTGTCGTGTGTCCAGGAAAGTGATGAGATGAGCACTATTGCAGGGGCCAAGGCTTGAATGGTGATGGAGGACGACTTGGTGATTTATAACTGCACACATAGTGATGTTCCCCGCTCACTGGTCAGGAACCTCAACACATGTCACGCTGGCCAATGATGTTCCTTCCCCGTTGCCGCCTTTTTGCGAGGTTGAAACCCACTTCATCAACGTGGTCGACCAAAGTGGCTCAGATCTCATCAGAGGCGATGGCTCTCCTAGGTTGTAGTCTTGGTTGTCCTCTTGCTCTTGCTCGTCCTCCTCGTCTTCCTCATCCTCCTCCTCCTCCTCTGACTCTCACACCTCGCTCTCACCTCTGCAACATTGGCATCTATTGTTCTCCAACGCAGAAGAGCTCACCTTTGGCCCTTTTATTGCTAAAGCTATGATTGCTAATTGCAATAGGTGTTTGCTCATATGAGGAGTGTGATTGTGTGATTGATGGTTTGAGTTTAGCATTCTGAATGGTAGTGTTTTCCATGTGAACACAAGAGGTTTTATCAATGGAGATTGTGCCAAATCATGGGAATTGTGTGTAGTGTAGTGTATTACAGAAAGTGTGGTTTAGAACTGCAAAATGAATGAAAAGCAGGAAATGTGTTTGTATTTGTGTAGAATTGGTGTGAGATAAGGAACACAAGTTTCAGATTTTCAACATTTTGTCTCAAGTTCTGATGTTAGTGTGAAAGCGAATGAGAAAAACTGTAATATCAAAGTATCATAACAGGGACTAACTCCTACCCTTTGTTGTAATCATCATGCATCCTCTCGACCAAAGCTCTCATATGGGCAGCAAGTATGACAACGCAGAAAAGCAGGGGAAATGTTTTAGTGGTATTTTGACATGAATAGTCAAGAGATGTGCAAGCTATGGATTACAAAATTAATTTGTTATGCAAGACACGAGTCTGGATTTTGGGTTTCTGTGGGATTGAGACTGGATAGGATCATGGCCTAGGCCAGGGGCCGGCAATAGGCGGCCCGTGGGCCATTGCTGGCCCGTCACCAATAATATTTGGCCCAGCAGATTATTTTGAGAATCCACTTTTTATTTTTTATTTTTTTTATTTTTTTATAATAATATCGGACCGACAGTCCCACATATAGCGCCTATAATGTCCGAATAGAGAATCGAACTCCACCTGAATAATGCTTATTGTACTTTTATCCATGTTGAGAGTGAATGACACAGGGACAGACAATCAGGCAGCAAGGTGCACCGAAGCGCACTGACGCTGAACCCCTCAGAGTGAATCATAAGCAGGTGGACAACGCGTCACGGTGCTGAAATAGCCGACATACCGTGTGTGGTTTGAACAAAATAACACGAGCTCAGTAAGCCATTCAAACGTAATGTTTACGTATATGTGACTGCAACACACATATGAACAGTAACAACGCAAATTCTGTTTAATTTTCTGAAAAACATTGAAAACAAAATCGGCGCAAACAAAAAGCATCTCCCATCGGTCAGTATTTGCTTGATATCTGGTGATATTGGCGTCACTTTAATCCACAGGCAGTTCTCAAGGTTTTTATGCATCCATCGATTCCTCTCGTGCGTCTTTATCGCATTCATTGACGAAAAGGACGACTCGCGTATAGAAAGGGAACATTGTGAGCACGGAAAATGTCTCTCACAACGGCTTTGCATTGATGAAACCAGGTAGGATGAACGTATAGTTCGCTGTCCATTCCTCTTTAAATGCCCTGTTTCCACCGTCAACTTTCCTCTTTAGACCTTTGGAGAGTGACATTATGTTTCTCTTGCTAGCAGGTTAAATGTTTGGCTAACTTCACCCGGCACGCAAACAACCAATCCAATAATAATAATGTGACCTTGTCTGGGAGGAGGGGGGAATAATTATCAGAATGAAACTATGTTACATAATTATTAGAATAAGTTAGGCTACGCTACATCGTCAGTCCACACATTTATTATTCAAAAATATGGAAAAGTGTGAAACTACGTTTCAACGTTGTTGAGAATCACAACACAAACTCGCTAATCAAGCCAAAATACTGCAACATAATGGATTGGACAGCTACCTAGTTAACTAGAACACTACTTTACATTGTTAGCAGGTTCACAAAACAAGCTGTGTTAGTTGACTAGCGATGTGTACAGTCGAAAGAAAAGTCAAAGCATTAGAACGTGTCACATTTTTAAACAATCAATTACTTAAATTAGCCTTTGATTATGTTCGGGCCCGCCATCTAGTGGCTCAAAAAAAAATTGGCCCGAGGCCAAACCTAATTGCCGACCCCTGGCCTAGGCTCTAGGACAGGAGAGGTACACATCATTTTATATATCATAGACTGGATAAGAACATAGCTCTAGGACAGGAGAGGTACACATTAGTATGTCTAGAACAGGAGAGGTACACATCATTTTATATACCATAGCCTACTGGTGTTTTCTTTTTTAATTCATGGCAACATTGTATGAAGTAAATCTTAACAAGACCGAGCTCCTCTTCATCCCCGGGAAAGCCTGCCCTCTCCAAGACTTCTCTATCACAGTGGAGAACTCTACTGTAACCCCCTCCCTGACAGCCAAGAACCTTGGAGTGATCCTGGATAACCGACTATCCTGTGCGGAGAACATTGCAGCAACGGCTCGCTCCTGCAGATTCTTCCTCTACAACATCAGAAGGATACGACCATTCCTTACCAGAGAGGCAGCGCAACTCTTGACCCAGGCACTGGTCATCTCCCGCCTGGACTACTGCAATGTACTCCTGGCTGGGCTCCCCGCTTCAGCACACAATCAAGGACCCCAATTGAAATAAGCCAGTGGCTTTCTTGGGTTTTTATATCCTTTTAGTTGACCTTGTATGTAATATGTACTTTCATGTACCTACTTCTGCAAACATTCTAATAAAGTTTTCAATCAATCAAAGCCATTAGACCTCTGCAGCTCATCCAGAATGCTGCTGCCCGGCTGGTATTCAACCTCCCCAAATACTCGCATGTCACCCCTCTCCTTCGCACCCTGCACTGGCTCCCGATAGCAGCTCGCATCAGATTCAAGACCCTGGTGCTTGCATACCAGGCAGTTAAAGGGACAGCCCCTGCCAACCTGAAGGAAATGGTAACCCCCCAAACCCCTGCCCGCTCACTCCACTCCTCCACCTCGGCTGGCCGACTGGCCCCACCTCCTCTACACAGCAGTCGGGCTGCCCGATCACGTCTCTTCACAACACTGGCTGGTGGAATGAGCTCCCCACGGCTGTCAGAACGGCAGAGTCACTACCCATCTTCCGTCGTAGACTGAAGACCTATCTCTTCAGGTTACATCTTAACTGCTCCTCCTGAGACATCTTCTGACCCTCACCACTACGTCTCCTAAAGACACCCGCTTTCCCCTCTACTGTGTCCCTAAGAACTTCTATTGCCCCCCTCAGTTTCTCCAGTAAAAAAAAAAAAGTTCTAGAAGAAGGTGATAGGGAGAAGGTTTTTCCTTCTATCAGTGGCCCCGGGCCCGAGCTAGATTACTCTTCCTGCAACGAATGGTGGATTGCTGATTCACATGCTTAGTATTCAAATGTATTGATTGTAAGTCGCTTTGGAATAAGGCGTCTGCTAAAGGCCAAAAATGTAAATGTAAATGTAAAGTAAAGATCATTGGCTAAAGGTTTGGATAATGTGCGTCTTTTTGTTGTGTTCCTAATCTGATGCTGCACATGTTGTGTATTTGTATGGAATTGCATTACAGTTTTTCTCTATCGCTTTGTGTTAAAGTGTAACACGCATAGCTCATTTTCTTAACTCTTAACACCAATCCAAAAAGCAAACACTGCATTCAGAATAATGTTATGTCTTCTCAAAATGAAATGTTGGCGTCAAATCACACACACACACACACACACACCATCAAATGAATAGACACTGAGTTTAGCATTCTGAATGGTGGTGTTTTCCATGTGAAGAGATTTTAGGCAACTAAGATTGTGCCAAATGTAGAGAATTGTATTTTGTGTTTTGTTTACTGTGTGGTTTAGAGTGACCAAATGAGTGATAAGCAAGAAATGTGTTTGTGAAGAATTGTGAAGAATTGGTGTGAGATAAAATGTTTCAGGTTTCAGGTTTTGGTCATTGTGTTTGAGGTTCCGATGTTAGTGTCAAAGCGGTAGAGAGAAACTGTAATGCCAACATTGGGGGGAAATGGTGTAATCTCCCAGTTGTCATCATTGTATTTGGACAGTCCCGGGATCCTGGTTACTCATGTTAATCTCTAGTGTGTGTTTACAGGCTAGGCATCTGTGCTTCCTCATCCTCCTGTGCCTTCACCTGGCGTGGGCTGCCGTCCCTGGTCCATGTCGGCACTCGGTGACAAAGGATCACCTCCTGAACCTCAATCGCCTGGTGAGGACACCCCATACACCCCACACACCCCACACACACACAACACCAGCGGCTGAGGGCTGCTCATATCATATCATAAAGAGTGTATACCCCAGGGTATCTTACCTAGCCCTTCTCCCTTGGCGAGGAAAACAGAAAACAGGGGTCATCAACACACTAAACCAAAGCTATGAACAAAAACAACGATTTCTAGTAACAGGATATTCAATTAGTCAAACAAAAACTACTACTTCTCTCTTAAACAAAACCACCGCTTCTCTCTTAAACAAAACACCAAACTTCTCTCACATTCAAGAATGTGGTGGGGAGTTAACACATGTAAACATATCACGTGTTTCAATGCTACACTAGCATTGTTTACCCTTGTTAACCTTCTGGACATCCCTTAAATGTATCCAGATTAAATCAAGTTAACTAAACATTATGAAATTATGAAACAGCAATTAGTTTCTTATTACTTAGTTCTGGACTATGGAGTCCCTAACTGAAATAAGTATGTTCTGTGTGAGGTTGCTTAAAAACACATGGGATGGAACAGAAATAACAATTGTTTGTCATGGAGAGCACTGGAAAAACCTGGCACATGACACATTTGAGCGGTAGTAAGAGTCAAGAGTAGACCGAACAATGGAGGGAAATGAAAACTTTCAACAGTGGAAGTTCATTTGAAATAAACAAGCTTCAATCCTGTGTCAAAACACTCAATTATTGAAAAAAATCGGCATGATTGATTCTGCAACAGTAAAAGAAAATCTGAACTAGAGTTTGCCTGAATTCAAATGAAAAAACTGATGAATCCTCTTAATCCTGGACTAGATAGCATGTCTAAAAGGGTTGTCCATGGGTCATGGGTCATGGGTTTGCCCCTAAATTCAAGTGTGTAGCAAAGCGCAAGTGTATGTACGTGTATCTAAAGGATTTTTACCTTTATTGACCGAACGACAAACACACATTTCCTTCGATATCCATGACTATTGATATGTTAAGATGATCGGCACATTTGATATTTGATGATATCTGTGTGGCGGTATGACTACCTCTATCATACGGGACAACATAACTCCCTTTCTCTGCAATAAACTTCATGTGTGTCTACTTTTTGCCTACAGATTGACAACCAGTTGGAGAATGGCTGTTCAATAACCTACTCATTTATACAGCGCCAGAGTTTGGTGAGTAGCCTACGGTGACTATGCTGTCCTGCCTTGCTATCACATTGTTTAAGAAAAATCAGTACAGTTAGTCTAAGCTAGTCAAAGTCTACCATCCCAAAGACTTACATAGGGTCACAATCAGTCAGTACCAAGACAGGGCATGCTTTCACTCAGTGCCAAACTGGCATACTGGTACTGGCACATTGATGCTTCCACTTTTCACTAGAGTTCATCACATCTCGTACCCTGGGCTAATAAGTCAAAATCAAATTACATATACAATAAAAACATATTCCTATGAAAGAGCTATTGGTTGTTTTCCCCCGGAATATGAAACGATTTGGAAATACCCCAGGACTGTGCCAAGATAGTGTTATAGAGGGGATATACAGACCAAGTTTTTAGGTTTTTACGACTTCAAGTCCCTTCAAGCAGGCTCTCGTTGGGGGAAGTCCCTCACGTTGTAAAGGTTTAACTGAGGGTCTCGTGACTGCTGTGGACTGGGATATGGGTTAGAGAAGAGAGAGAACAGGGGGTAAGAGGTGAGTGATGATGTGGAGATAGACAGGGGTAAGAGAAAGAAGTGAGAGTTCCTGGTCAGAGACAAGGGTGAGAGTGAAAGTTGATGTTGAGAGAAAGGGGTGAGATCTGAGTGGTGATAAGTCGGGACCTTGCTCTCTGGTTATTTAGTCTGGGGTTAATGAGTCCAATGAATAATGATAAAGGCCCTTGAACTAAAGAGCCACAGAGAAAGAGAGAGAGAGACAGAGAGCTCTCAAAGAGAGTGAATCCAGAAGAGAGATAAAACTCAGGGTGAGATCATCTCAAACTAGAGAGAGATTTGAAAGTGTCCATGAAAAGATTAATGCTCATTGGGGAAGCAGATTAATGCTCATTGGGGAAGCAGATATTAGTGAGAGGGGGTGATTAAAGGGACAGGACCTTCGGTCAGAAGATGTTTTAACATCCAGGGGTCATGATGAAGTGATGAAGTGCCCCGGCAATAACACCAGAATGTCAGCCCTATAAACGCCCTAGCGTGAAATTGAATCAATCTCTGGGTCCAGCTGGTCTGTGTCTTTCTTCATCTCTCTCCCTCTCTCATTCCTCCCATCTCAATAAATGTCCAAAAATTATGAAAGGAGAGTGCAATACAAAGACACTCAGTGAAGGATAACTTTGCTTTTTGCGTTTTTCAGGGTAAAGTCTGTTACGTCAAAGCAGCCTTTCCACAAGTCCTGGAGCTTCTGAACACACACTTCAAGTATGGCAAAAGATCAGACAATAGACGTTACGTCAACACCCTAAAAAAGGTTATCTTCAACCTCTACTCTCAAAGATGCATACCTGAGATCAACGAGGAGATTGAGGTGAGCACAGTTTAGGAGCTTTGAAGCTGTCGGCTAGTTAAAGTAAAGATGTTAATGGAGAATATTCTTGACAGCAGGCCAAACATGAAATATCTGTATTAGCAAAGCATCCATCCATCCATCCATCCATCCATCCACCCACCCACCCTTTCCTCCATAACCATCTCCGTTCCACACTAAAAATGCCAGTGAGTCTGAGGGATTCAGCCTGCGTATGAATTGGATTAGTAGCATAGTAGAATCTACAGTTCTACATGGTATATCTTACCTGTTTTGTATATTCTACAGTATACATTTCCCTGCATAAGTAATGTCATAGTTAAAGTATTTCCTCTTCTTTTGGATCTATACTAGAGAAGTTTTGAAATTATTTTAGAGGATAGAGGACTAGAGGATTTGAAATGAATTACTATGAGGTAATGTAGTGATTCCCAGCTTTTATTTGACGGTATTTGTGTACATGGTTGGTTTCTCTATTCAGAAATTACAACAGGCTGTGACAGGCTATTTTGGTAAGCCAGGTGTTCCGTCATATTAGTAGTGCAGGCATTAGAGAGCTGTCAACGTCTAGTAATGATTATAGGCTTTGCATTTTCCTTTGAAGTTTGCTATTGTTGTGGGCCAAAGAGGCGTCAGTGAAAGTAAAGGAAGCCATTATTGGGCTGAAAAATCTAAACTATCAAAAACATAGCCAAAACCATAGGCGTGTCAAAATCAACAGTTCAGAAAATCATTCAAAAGAAAAAAAAGCGCTGATGAACTCGCAATGAACTCGCAATCGCAAACGGGCTGATAGACTGTGAACTGTGAACAGCCTTATATACTACATAGCCTTATACAATGTAAGATTGTACATCGCATTCATTATATTAATGCTAGACTAGCTAGGATATTTCCTGGCACAAGTGATGCATGTAACCACTGAGGACAATCACCTGCTGACTGGTTCGCATGTTTTGGACTTCCAGAAATCCTTCAGGGATATATCTGGTGTAGACGTCCCTCCCGATCCTCTTACAGCCCTGATTGGTGCTCCCTCTGGGACCAATACCTTTATCTTAATAGAACTATGTCTTTTACGTCTTCTCTTTTAGCTAGACACCTCATATTTCTCTAATGGAAACACGCATCACCACCCACCCACACTAGATGGATGTATTACATTTCATCAAGCTAGATAAGATTACATTTTCCCTGAAAGGTTCACAAAGAAACTTTGAAAAAACATGGACATCCTTTGGACTATTGATGTGGATTTATATCATTTTGTACTGAGAAATGTAAGTCTCTCTACAGTAATCACAGATTTGTATAATATGATTGGTTCCCAAGAATAGTGACCTCATGACCAAGGACAGTTCTATATGAGTCCCACCCATCGTTGGGGGCTTTTGGCTTTTTGGCTTTTGCTTCTTGCTTGATTGGTCTGCTCGTTTCTCTCTGCATTCATGTAACTTTGCTTAATAAAAGGCCTCTTTGGAGACACTTGATTTAAGCTCTGTGCTTTATAAGTTCGACTCAATCTAAGAATCAATTAAATCCATGACACTATGTAAAGACCTTGACAGTTGTTTCAGAGGTAGGGGATAACTAAAGCCATTTTTTACATTTTTTATCTGCTCTGTTTTCTATCACTCTGCTATGTGGTAGGTAGGGAGGGAGGAGGGGATGCATACTTATGGTTGTTTGTTATGCTGCTGAATAATTGCAAAAGCCAATAAATAGATTAAATACAAACTACAAGTTATCCTCAAAAAGGTTTGGCAGTTGACTGCAACAGCAGAATGAATTCTGAGGTTTCTAGAAACATCTTGTCTGCTCAAGTGCAAGCAAATGCCTCCAAATTCATTGGACCATCATACAAGAAAACAATGACCCAAAACATACTGCCATGGCAACTAGGGAGTTATTCAGGGCCAACATGGGGAAAGGTCTTGACTGGCCACGTCAATGTTCAGATTTAAATCCAACTGAAGATGCATTTAATTTCCTGAGGATAAGATTTTAGACCCCAAAAAACCTCAAAATAAACACCAACTGAAGATGGCCACAGTACAGGCCTGCCAGAGCATCATGGTGCTAACAACGCTTTGATTGTGGGTTTGATTCCCAGTCAGACCAAATATATTTTAAAATGTATTGGATACAAAAAGCTTGTTTTTGGCATTACATTGGTTTTTTAAGGAGGTTTTAACTAGATGTCCTCCTGTGATTGTTTTCAGAAAGTTTATGTCTGTTCATGAATGGAGCATAAAGAAGGCACACAGTGGACGGAACATTGCTCCCTAAAAACTCCAGGAACATCCAAACAGTTGGCAGGTTATTTCTGTTACTCTGTTATATTTCTGTTATTCTTTCTGTCACAACTAATCGCTCTGCTCTCATTTCCTCTCCTTGGCAGGACAACCCGGTGAGGTTTGTGAGGGTGTACCACACCTCACCCAAACGGGCTCTACAGAAAGCCAAAGGCGTCATCCAGATGTACATGACTCTGATGACGGACCGCAGCGGCCCTGTCGACTGGAACTGTGAAGAGGAGTATGCAGAGAATTACTCAGAATCCACCACAGCCTTCCCCCCTGCCACGACAGGTTGTTTTTAAAAACACTAAAAAAACAACCATTTATAACATATTTCTTTATTTTGTACCCTCTAAACACTGCTCCAAGTGGTAACAAAAAAGTGAAGATAGAGGATTAGAACGACCACATAGAAAACCTCAGAATGTATTGAAATAGGAGATCTTCGTGCAGTCGGTGCTGGGGTCTGAGTAGCTCTTTAGTCCCTATTATTCCAGGACATGTTTCAATTCTGGAACGAGGCATGACCATAATTCTCCAAAACGATTCTGCCAATCAATGAATTGAATTTCAATGTCAACTTCGACTCAATTTCCTGAGTACATTTTGAATCTACAATCTGTAATTATGAAGCTCTATTTGGATTTATACATTTATGATATTATATCAGAGATACATTTATATGTACCCTTTCATAACCCCAAATACAATGCTTATTTTTATGTTAATAAATAAGCATTGTATTTTGGGTTATGATGGGGTAAATATAAATGTATCTATAATATAATATCATAAATGTATATATTCAAATAGAGCTTCATAATTACAGATTGTGGATTCAAAATGTATATATATATATATATATATATATATATATATATATATATATATATACACGTATATATATATATCCCCATGCTGGACAAAGCAGTTCCGACGACGAGGAAATTACTTTAATGACTTGTGGACAGTGTGTACGCTAATAAGATGCAGGGAATTTTCCTGGATACACGGTGTACAGGTTTTTCGCCCTTGCTTTCTGTGCGGTTATTTGTATGATCAAAGTGATTACATGTAAATAGCAGCATGTGCAGCGTGCACCAAGCCTGAGAAGACCAGACACGTAGCCTTCATCACACCTGTATGTTGAAACGCACGCTTATTGTTTTTCTCCATCTGTGTGTCTGATATAAGATAAGGGCACGAGATCCAAGTGCAGAAAGACGGACAAATTTGCCCCCATTACAGACATTGTAAGCCACAAGACAACATCACTGTTGATGAGCAGTTGTTTCCAACAAAAGCTCTGTGCCCCTTTACGCTGTTCATGGCTAACAAGCCTGAAAGGTTTGATGCATTTCAGCCAGCAGGTGAGCATGCTTTATATGAAGCTCTATTCTCTGGTCATGTATATGTCCTGCATCCATAACTGTAACATCCTGATACGCTATGCAGCATGATATTGTACCTCACTGCTTGCCATAGGATAGATTTCCCGTGAGATCAGGGAACGGGAGGTAGAACAAAAGATGATGAAATCAATAAACGGATATGTACTGTATATTCCTGACTCCTGACTGTGTTTTACCGATAGTCATGTCATTATGGCAGAGTTTTTGGATTGTTGCCATAAAGATCAGCTTCTCAAAACTGCAGACAAGTATAAACTTGATCTAAGTGGTCTTGTTGATAAACATAAAGGAAATGTAAAGGCTATGGTTACATTTCTGTTTGTTGAGAAAGGTGTGTTAGCTGCTTAGCTAGAGGGACCGTGCCAGTCACTAGCAGCAGTCTTTTTTTTATTTTTTTTAAGTAATTTTTTCTGAGTGGGGCAGTCCCACTCATATTTTTCATTTTTATTGACAGTTACGGTGAAGATTTAGACAGGAAGGATGGGTGAGAGAGAGGAGGGATGACATGCAGGATATGTCCCCGACCGGAATCGAACCGGGGACCCTGCGGTTACATGGTCAGCACTTAACCCGCTACGCCACCTAAGCGCCCCATAACTTAACCTTTGAGCAGCAAAAAGACCTTACTTACCACATACCTTAATGAACGTAAGGTTGCAACTGTTACTGAGGCTGCGGGATTGACTGATGAGTATGTACACATTCATAAAATCCAGCCGGGTGACCCTGTGCGAGAGCCTGTTGTGCGCAAGGATGGTGGTGGTAAATTGCCTGTTCGCTTTGAGGGGTTTTCAGCTAAGCTAAGGGGTTCCGCGGAGCGCCTGAAAAGGGAGAGAATGTGTGCAACTACTGCCGTGGAACAGGCCATTTGGAAGGCAGACTGTGCAATGCTTAGGGCTGGAAGGCAGCCTGCTGGAGGCGGGCGTGTAAAACCTGCTGCACTGGGCTGCAAGCGTTTCTGGTCCTGTGGATTGTGGTGGAATTTTAACATTCACATGTGATCATGTGAGTTGGAGTCCATTTTGCCGTTTTCTGAGAAGACTGATATTGGAGATTGAATCCTTATGCAAGGAATGGGGTTGAATGTGTTGCCCTGTCTCAGTGGATAGGATGAACCTACATTGTAACCTGGTGCAGGGTGAGGTGTCTTTTGGTGTGAGACCAGGGTGGATATCATTTTGGGCAACACCTTGGCTGGCTAGTCGCATTTGGGGCGAATATGTCACCGCCTCCGCTAGCCACTCTCTCTCCTTTCAGGCTCAGAAAGCCTCGCTGTGAGCTTTCCAGAAGCTTCTTTTCTACTTCATGGTTACGCGGTTACGCAATGAGTCGGGCTGGGTCTAAGGGAGATGGGAAGGCTGACACTACCTTGTCATGTTTACCTGATTTTCCTTTGTCTGTGTCTCAAGGTGAGCTGCGGAGTGAACAGAGAGCTGACCCATGCTGGAGCTGGAGCTGTTTGGGTCTGTGCTGTCAGCCGGAGAGGTGAAAAGTGTTGCCAGTGGCTACTTTCTTCAGGATGGTATTTTGGGTGAGGAAGTGGATGCCCCATGGTGAGGATTTTGTTGGGGATCCCATTTTTCAAGTTGTAGTTCGCATCGAAGTTTCGTTGTCAGGCGTTAAGACTTGCTCATGATGGGTCAGGGCACTTGGGTGTTCGGAAAACATAGGATAGGATTTTACGCCATTTCTTCTGGCCACGAATTAAAAAGGATGTTTCTCTGCACATTAAAAGCTGTAGTCAACCAACCGGTAAGCCGAATCAGGCTAATAAACCAGCTCCGTTGCAGCCGATTCCAGCTATCAGACAGCCATTTGAGTACCTAATTATTGATTGTGTGGGGCTGCTGCCCTGTGCGAACAGTTAGGTGTCAGTTCATATCTCTTTTTGCTATCCCCAGAGTGACCAGGGACCTGTTTCCTCCAACCTGATGGCCCAAGTGTTACAACTCCTAGGAATCAGACATAACCAGTCGTCAGCTTACCACACACAGAGTCACAGGACTTTGGACTAAATGCTTAAGTCTCTTTTGTGTGCATATTGTACTGCGCTGGATAGGGATTGGGAAGAGGGGCTGCCATGGTGGCTTTTAGCTGCACAGGAGGTAGTGCAAGAAAGCACAGGGTTTAGCCCAAATTATCTAGTGTTTAGCCACACTGCCCAATGTATGTGTTTAAGGATGGGTGGGGGGAGTCAAATCCACCTACCAACCGAATCGACTATGTGAGTGGGTTTAGGTATAGGCTTTATGCCGCGGGGAAGTTGGCAAAACAAATGTTTGCTGCCTCACAAGCTAAAATGAAAGAGATATGATCGTCGGATTGAGTCGCGTGATTTTAGTACTGCTGATCAAGTTTTGGCTCTTTGTCCGGTGGTGAGTTCACCCTTCCAGGCAAGTTGTTCGGGTCCTTGTACAGTGGTTAAACGTATTTCAGATTTATTTCAAGACGCCAGTGTTCTGTTCAGATTTTCGAAAGGACAACAAGGTGACAGAGACAGATTATTTTCCATTGCCTCGTATGGAGGTTTGCGTAGACCAGGTTGGTGTCACCAAGTATGTTAGCAAATTTGATCAGCTGAAGTGTTACTGGCAGGATTAGTGTGGGTGTTTTTTCTGGGTACTTGTTGTTGTGGTGACAGAGATCTTGTAGGACCCCCGTCTAATGGGGGGGGGGGGGGCTGACGCCCTGTCTGCCCCTTACCTGTGTCTTTCTCAGAGCCCAGTTGCAGGGTGCTCTCCGCCCTGAGACCCTTTGGTTTTTGGTTGACATTTGGCTTCTGTTATTGCCCCATGCAACATACACCACACCTACACACTCTTCCACTCATGTACTCACCTACACTACTGACTTTTCTGATTACACACACATATCTTCTTGTTCTGTTATTCTTTTTGTTAATAAATAATTTGTTAGTTTACTGGGTTGTGCGCGTCTTCCTCTTTTGTCATGACCTTGCGGTCCATTTTGTGACACCTGACGACACCTCCGCAAAAGCTGAGAGGAACAGATGCCCAGCAGATGGAGCGCAGCAGACGGATCACAGCACCAGCCGCAGACCGGTCTGGCAGCAGGAACCTGCGGACCCTCCAGACCTGGACAACCAGCCAACAGAAAACAGCTTGGCTACATCACAAGATCAGGTCGCACAATCAAATCCAAACAAGTTCTTGATTTGTGAACATATGTAAAGGGTGTAGGCAGATCGCTGCCCTATCCATATCTAGTTGTTGTTGTTTTTTTTATAAAAAAGGATTGTTGGGCTTAGCTGTTCACATTACTGTGCATTCAACAACCTTTAGTTATTCCACATGTGAAGGACAGTTACTACGCTTGATGTTTGGATAATATATAATATCTCCTGCCTACTAAATGTATTTTATGCAGAATTTACGTTATTGTCGTAATGTTTTATGAATACCATGTGTTAGGATATCAGAAACATTATTTTTGTATTTCAAAAACTGTTATTATTAATTGTTACTGTAAGGCAGCACTTTTTAGAAAAAGTTCACATCACATGTAACATCCTGATATACTATACAGCATAATATTGTACCTCACTGCTTGCCATAGGATAGACGTGGTCTATTCCTGCGAGACCAGAGAACAGAAGGTAGAACAAAATATGGTGAATTCAATAAATGCACACAGTGCTGAGACGGAAGATCTCACGTGTCATCATTGAGTTGATAACTGAGCCAGAGGGCAAACATTACAATAACCTCATCATCTATGCTCTAGAAATGATTTACTTAACCCCAAACTAACGTGATGGAGCATTGTTCATTCATGACTAGGGTTGGACCAGTGGATGGTATCACCGGTAGCATATGGTGTACAAGCTTACACCAGTATCATTTCCACACCGTCTTTACCATTATTTTGCCACCACACATGCTAAGCTCAGGAGCCAATGATTAATACGTTTGTAAAATGGCATATGCAATGTGCTAGGCATGATAAGAAGCTACGCAAATAAACACACTAGGATGGTGGGACCAAATTACACTCACTTGGAGAAGGGGAATTTTGATTCAAACCAAACCATAAAAGTATGAGACTATAATTTCCGTAATGCAGAAAGCGTGAATGGAATCACAGAATTTAGACATAAAAACTGCATACCTGGTTTTATGTGTGTAGCCAGATGGCGAATGTTAATGTCTAGCTTGTGATACAGTATGTAGCCCAAATAAGTTACTGTAGTTTCAATACAGTAATTCTGTTAAAGCTATTCCTTGTCTCCCCTATATGAGGGGGGAATCCACTGCTGGGAACAATATAACAATATTTCGTATGGCCAATGAGAAGATGAATCATACATTTTGTGATAGCTCTTGAAATGGATAACTGAGACAAGAGTTTAGAAATACACAGACCATTTGGAGAAATCTATTCATCTCATTTAGTTTGGAGTTTGACTTTGGAACACTGACAGGCTCATCAAAACTAAAGATGAGAGATCAGAAACATGCAGTCTATCTATCTGAAGACATCCAGCCTCATCTCATTTAGCTTTGCGAGTCTAGAGTCTGCTAGTGTGGCCAGTAAAACAATATATATATATATATTTTTTTTTTTTAAAGCAGACTGATAAGATCTAAGCCAATCAGCTTGAGATGAGTCTAGATTTCACCAGACAGACCATAATGTGGGTGACGGCTTATGGTAGAGAAATGAACATTCAATTCACAGGCAACATCTCTGGTGGACATTCCTGGAGTCAGCATGCCAATTGCACGCTCCCCGAAAACTCCCCGAAAACTTGCGACATTGTGCTGTGTGATGAAACTGCACATTTGAGAGTGGCCTTTTATTGTGACCAGTCTAAGGCATATCCGTGCAATAATCATGCTGTCTAATCAGCATCTGGATATATATACCCGAGAGAAATAGGCGTTTTGTGAACATAGACAAAGTCTTAGGTCTTTGATTTCAATTGGAGCAAAAACAAAAGTGTTGCGTTTATATTTTTGTTCAGTGTATTTTAGTCATTTAATAAAGTCTTGATCTTAACAAACTGGTTTCATGTCCCTGCTCCCTCGTTACAGTTTTTCTCTATGTTTTCTGAAAGTATGGCTCATTTTCTCTTAACTCTAAACACAAATCCAAAAACACACACAAAACTCTAAACTCCACAAATCTCTTGCAAAAGCAAACACTGCATTCAAAATAATGTTATGTCTTCTCAAAATGACATTTTGTCATCAAATTACCCACACACACCATCAAATGAATAGACACTATTAAGAACCAATTGAACACTGATGTGCTCAATGGAAAAAACTATGATCAGAGGAAAACAGTACTATGATTTGCATTGTCAATGTTATACTACATGCATACAGTAGCCTGTTATAAACTATTATGTTTTCATACTCAAATATAAAACACACAAATACAAGAATAGAATGTTTTTTTATTATGAAATACTGTATACATCTCAACAAACAGTTTTGTCAAATGTTATTCATACAGAACAAATAATAGAAAAAATTAAATAAGCCTTCTGTATATTATGTAATATATTATTATATATTATATTGTAAAGAAAAAATATATTAGGCGCAGGAGCCTTTCGTTTCTGTCTGTCTGGCCACAGGACCTCATTCACATCACAGACAATGTTTTCCCTGGCCAAGCAGCAGGGAAGGTACCGCCTGGCATGACGAATCCAGCCCTGATATGCTTCAGCAGCTAGATCACCATGCGTCCTCCATTGCTTGTAGAACGGGTATGTGCTCATGAGGCCTCCGTTCATATAATTTCCAACGCCAAGCTGAAAAAGACTCCTCAATAGGGTGGAACATTTTAGAATAATGGTGGCAGATAAAGAATGGAAAAATGTGGGTGGTCGATGGACCAGTTGCGTTACGTACCAGAGCAGTTGCGTACCAGAGCAGCCCAGTGGAAACGTACATTGTCCCAGATAACAACGTACCTGGCTATCCATCTGCTCGGCTGGGGTGAGGACATTGTGTTGTGTCCAGAAAAGTAATGAGATGGGCACTATTGTAGGGGCCAAGGGTTGAATGGTGCTGGAGGACGACTTGGTGATTTATAGCTGCACACATGGTGATGATCCCCCCTCGCTGGCCAGGAATCTCAACAATGTCATGCTGGCTGATGACGTTCCTTCCCCGTTGCCGTCCTTTTAGCGAGGTTGAAACCCACTTCATCAACGTGGTCAACCTTAACCCTAACCAAATGTCATCAGAGGCCATTGCTCTCCTAGGTCGTACCGGTAGTCTTGGTTGTCCTCTTGCTCTTGCTCGTCCTCCTCCTCTGACTCTCACTCCTCTCGCTCTACCTTTGACTGCAAAATCAAAATTGGCATCCATCGTTCTCCAACACAGGAGAGCTCACCCTTTATTGCTAAAACTGTTATTTCTAATTCAAAAGTAATAGGTGTTTGCCCATAGGAGGAGTGTCATTGTGTGATTGGTGGTTTGAGTTTAGCATTCTGAATGGTAGTGTTCTCCATGTGAACACAAGTGATTTTGTTAACTGTGCCATTTAGAACTGCAAAATGAGTGAAAAGCAGGAAAGGTGTTTGTATTTGTGAATAATTGGTGTGAGATAAGATACACAGGTTTCAGGTTTCAGGTTTTGGTCATTGTGTCTCAAGTTCTGATGTTAGTGTCTAGGCGATTGAGAAAATTTGTAACGAACCTGAGTGCTTAGTTTGGTCCCGAGGACCTCCCCTTGTGTAACAAAAAGGTGGCGTTGTCCCGCAGTATATTCGCTTTGAGTCCCTAATGCCACATAAAGTTGTTTACTTAACTAATCTGTCATGCTTGTTCTGATATGGTCATTTCAACTGCTTACATTTAGCATTCAATGTCAACTTGTGGTTGCTTTCATTAAATGCTTATGCTGTAGAAGTCGATGGGAACAGAGACTTTGTTTGCAGGTAAAAGCTCACAATGCGTGAGTTTTACCTCGCCTTTCATAACCAGCCAAACTTTCATTCAAACAACCGACGCATAAATAGTCTGTGACTGCCCTCTTCGTCACAACCATGACACAGTCTTAAAGGGCCCTAATCAATATACACAATACAAACATACTTAGTGAATTATAATTATTATTGTCTATGTGTAGGGTTCGCTACAATGCACTACTTTTAAATGTACTCAGGTAGGAGAGGTTATGAAAGTGACCTGGAGTCATGGCAGTACCCTTCAAATCAAGTCAAGTCTAGTCTACCTAAAATTCATTGCACAATTAAATAGTTAGTTTTTTCTAATATCTGTCAATGTGATAAAGGTTTTTTCTAGTTTTGATTGTTGTATTGGGGCTCAGTTTCCCAAACTTACCACAGCCTTTGTTGATCATTAAGTGTTGGCCCACCGTCTGGGAAGCTGAGTATTTCTGGCAGGTTTATATTTCGCCTGGATGTACTGTCCTCCATCTTGTGAGAAACAAATACCACAAAAACATCAACATTGAAAAAACCACACTTGCTCATACCAATACCTACTTTTAAAAAGTACAGACATAGCTCTGGGCAACCATCACGAATCACGCTCTTCTCTTTGCATGTGTTTGTAAACTCTGTTTGATGCCAGAAGGTTTGCCGTCCAGGATGACTAACTGTTTTCATGGCGTTCTTGTAAGAGACATCCCCATGTAAACACAGTGCCCCTTCTTCCCCCCTAGGTGTTCCTGAATGCCAATGCTCCTGTCCAATGTTTGGGAAGACAGCCCCTGACGTCACTATGTTGACCCCCAGCATATGGGGCAGCCGTCCAAAATCCACCCTTTCCCAGCCCATCTCTGCCATGCCTACCAGGCCTCCTCACCCAACCCAGGGAACTACCAGCACTGAGATCAAGGTGTCTCCTGAGAATCCTGATACTGGAAGACTCCCCTCTTCAAAGAATGTGGAAGGGACTTTACCCGATGGACATTCAATTGAAGGGGACTGGGAGGGTCAGGATTCCCCTCTTCCCACTGGAATTAAGACTGATTCTGCATTCTATAAAGCAGAGTTGGATGTTCTCTCAGCCACTGATGACCCTCAGTCCAACTCCCGCTCCCAGCCTACCTCTGCCAAGCCTCCCAAGCCTCGTCCCCCGACCCAGGGTACTAACAGCATTGAGACCTGGGTATCCCCTGAGACTCTTGATACTGGAAGACTCTCCTCTCCTCAGTCCAACATCATGGTGGGAACCCCAGACTCCTTGGATGAGACTGAGAGAGAGGAGATCTTTACATACAGCTCATTGGGGAGCGGAGTAGCAGGATCGCCCCAAGATCTGTTTGTCCCCGTCTCAGAGGTCAAAATACCCACCCCGGTCCCTTTCCTGTACGGCTTGATCGGCCTCACTCCCAGCAGTGACGAGAGCACAGTGTTCGTTTTGGCCAAGAGATCGTCGGATGCCAAGTTTTCCGGAATGCAACCCGACGACTCGTGGCCTTACGTCAGCCGGCATCGGGACGAGAGTTCAACCCCTGGCCCTCGAACAGAGGACCCCAGAGAGAGGCACACAGGCCCGGAGAGTTATCAGATTGAAAGCACCACAACCAAGGCGGTCCCATCTTTGGAGACGACCAAGCAGGATTCAGTGGAATCGGAAATACCATCAGGAGATCTCCAGATGTCAACAGAGGTCCTCCTGAGCCCGGTCACCGAGCCTGAGCCAGACCATCTTGGGAGAGTCTACAAGGACGTCATCAGCAGAAGTAATACCTTCCCGTGTGTCCCATAGTTGACTGCAACTACACACATTTCATTGCATGGCTATTTGAGCTCTCAAGCCCAGTCCAGACTTCTTTGCATCTATCTCAAACTGCTGAGAGCTAATTACTTGAAACATGGGAAGCATTTTATTTGACAGAACATAAGAAATAACCCTTTCCATGTAATGCTCACATTTTAAAATTGACTCACTAATTTATCTGTCTCGTCTCTCTGCATTGCCTGCGTGTCTTCCTCATGCCAAACAACTGACTATTTTCAATGTTGACTAATGTATGCCAGATTTAGAAATGTCATCACCCTCTTAGATATACAGTCACAAGGACTAGGCAAGGATACAGACAGGGCTTATTTGCCAAAGGAGCCCAACAGAGACTCGAGGAAGGAATTCCAGAATGGAAAGAGTGGTCATTCAGGTTGGAGCTTCTCTTACCAGATATCATTAATCCTAACCCAATTTGCAGACGTTTAGAATTGGGTCACCGATGTGACAATTTCACGGGTGAGTTTTATTTCAGGTCATTCACCTCTGCAAAAAAACAGTCATCGTTGAGCATGATGGATATGCTTAAAGTGTGTTTGATGATTAATTATGTGAAGAATATCTTATGTTGGAAAAGGCCATTTTGGATGTGTATTTGTAGCAATATGGAATTAGCGAAACTAACAACCGCTATTGCAAAATGTGACAGGGTCTGGTGAAAGGGGTCAACAAGTCGGCAACCAATCAAAATGTTTGGACTTTTATTTTTAAACACGGAAATACATATAAATGTTTTTGCTACCTAGTTAACTATAACACTACTTTACATTGTTAGCAGGCTCACAAAACAAGCTGTGTTAGTTGACTAGCGAGTGTGTCATTGATATTCAACAACGCTGAAATGTATTTATATTTTTCAAAATAAAAATCTGAACATTAAATCGACTGCCGACGTGTTACCCTTTTCACCAGCAGCTGTCACAAAATGTCAATGCCTCTACTGTGGAAGACATTGAAGAGAGACGTGGCCAAATACATTTTTACCAACATGGCCTCTCATGATCCGATTCGTCATCAAAAATATATCTCACCAATGAGGATGGAGGATGGCGGATGGTTAGAGCCATCTCAAATCCAGTGTGACTCAAGTTTTTGTAAACGTTTCATGTTTAAAAGTTCCAAAACCAGCCAGAAGTTTACCGTTTAATCTTATTCTTGATAGTGTGATTAACAAAGGCGTGACAATTTAACCAGCATGCTCTACATTTTTACTCCTGTCTTGCATGAACATTCCTAACTTCATTCTGTATTCTTTCTGTTACATTATCAAAGCTGTCTCACGCTTATTCATGTCAGACTGAGCTAAAACATTTGAGAGAATGTGTCATGACGGTATGACTATCTCTGGTGTTCATCTCAGGTACCTCGTCTCTGTGAAAATCTGTATTTAAACTCGACCCCAAATACCTCCATAAAAAAGTAATCGAATATGTTCTTGATTTGCAGGGACTCTGGGCTCTTCTCCACAGTTCTAGAGTAATTGAGAACCAGAGGTACATTTATTCAATAACATCCTTAAATGTCATGGTGGTAAAAACAGAAAACTGAAAGGCACACATAGTTCTTTGAAGCCTTTTAGCCGTAATTCTGTATGACAGTATTGCTAGGCAACAATAACAACAAAAACAATCAGACACATCTCTGTTATTTGTTACAACACATCTCTGTTATTTCTCACTCATTTATTAAAACAGAGGGACATATGGGTTGTACCACAGTGTGTATAGTGTGTTGTCCATATACAGTACCAGTCAAAAGTGTGGACACACTTTCCCAATATTCATATACAGTACACAGTTATGTCAAACTAAAGTTAAGTCAAATTAAATGATTTTTACACCACCACCACCACCATCACCACCACCACCACCACCATCACCACAACCAATCAATTCAATCCTAATCTTGATCAAGATAATATGACTTCAATACCCTAACTTGAGTTGTGTAATGTTCACATGTGACTACTCTCAAAATCATTACCAGAATGCCTAAATGACCCACTCTGATTTTCATTTAAGCTAACCGTTACATATCACATGTGATGTTTCACAGGGCAGGCTTGGACACCATGGACATGGAACTGCAATGTTATGACACCAAGGAGTGAGAGATCTGATGAGAACCATCCTTCGTCTTCTGTGAGAGTTGCACAGCAACTGATTTATGCTTGTCATTAAAGAGCATCTTATATGTCTCCAAGCCCCCAGGACGTCTGGACCTATTCCTGTCAATGCCTTTTCATTTTGAAATAAAAAAAACATTCTTCTAGCACGACGACTGCCAACGGCCCCTGGCCAGACTTTTTCCTGCTGTGACTTGGTGGTTAGATGATTCAATTATGATACAATTTACTCACCAAATTGATTTGTTGTAAGTCGCTTTGGAATAAGGCGTCCTGGGGGCTTTATGGAATAAGGCGCTAAATGCCCAAAATGTTTGTTTTTTACCAAAATGTAAAATCTCCTCATGAAGTCATTAATGTTTTTGTATATAAACTATAAATTTATGAACATCTAAAGGTGTCTATTTTTATACAAATTACGTCTAATTAAGTATTATTGCTTTTGAGATTACAGGATTTTATAGAGAGAGGACTTCATGCTTTGAATTGTATGTGAAGTTCCTCTGCCTCCGTCTTTAACAGTTAGAGTGAAGAGTTTAGAGTGAATCTGTTAGTCAGGACACAGAATGTTACCTTGACTTTGAAGGACTGTTAGGAAGGTGTCATGTACTCAACACAGCAGTGCTCACAACGTTGACCTGAAGGTGGCATGTACTCAACACAGAGGGAACCAACCAACCCCCCATGGACTCTTGTCGGTCAAGGCTGTTCTTTAGACAGGGATTACCAGGGGTTACCAACAATATGCAACAGCATTTCTTTTTGCGATTCTGATGTTTTTATGAACCTCCCCAGACATACTGTATGTTTTCAATGACACTAATTGTATGATAGCCAGGGATGACATCCTTCATGTTGAGAAAGCTCTTCTGCTGTATTCACAGTTTGTGTGCAGAGTTATACGCTATAGTGTTTCCAGCTAGAGGCAGTGGCATGGTAGTGTTTGCCAGTGTTGGAAGTCTGTTTGACAGACAGAATTGGCCATGCTTCCAACCATTGTATTGGGTTGTGGTCCAAAGCACTACCATGTACCGCCACAAAAGTGGTTAAGGAAGATGTGTCCTTGGGGGACATACTATTGATGCATGTACTATTGTAAGTTGATCTGGATAAAAGCTTCTGCTAAATTATTAAAATGGAAATGTAATGGAAATGATATACTGCGATAAATGCAAAATAAATCTCTCTCAAATGCCCTGCAAAGCAAAAGATGAATTTGACAGTTGTGATTCTCTTGTATTGTCATTATCCAATAAAAAATATGATTGTACTAAATATTATCTTTTCTTTCACAATATTGTCCTAATTAATGAAGGTAAATAATGTACTGTAATGTCCACATGAGTATCCCATTCCATGAAGTTCCATGATTTTTTTTCTCCAATTTCCAAATATTATGTTGTGGCCTTGATAATAGTGTTAGTGAATGATCTTAAAGGAGCAGGAACATTTGGCAGAAATCTGTCTCTGGTCATCACAGGAAAGAACAAACATTCTTCCTAATAATAATACAGCACAACCGCCCGAGATGGACTGTTGTGTTTCTACTTGCACGATTTGAAGAGACGGTGAAAACGGTGAAAAATTAAACCAACTGAAATATTCTCTTCAGATTGTACCAGCAAGAGGAGCACACTAAACAACAACTAAAAGTACTTTTATTTTTAAGTTAGTTTTTATGAGTGGGGCAGTCCCACTCATATTTTTCATTTTTTATTGATAGTTACAGTGAAGATTTAGACAGGAAGGATGAGTGAGAGAGAGAGGAGGGATGACATGCAGGATGCCGGCCGGAATCGAACCGGGGACCCTGCGGTTACATGGTCAGCGCTTAACCCGCTACGCCACCTAAGCGCCCCAACTAAAAGTACATTTACCCAGTTCCCAGTGGTGACCCGAGGAACCTCAGGAGTTAACCAACTCTGAGAACGAGTTAGGTCATTGTTGTTCTTGAATTTCAATAATGAGGTTAGGTAAACCGTGATTTATGCAGTAGGGCTTTATACACACAATAGGAGTAATGATGAGAGCTACAGAACTTTAACGAGGTCCAGCCAACTATCACCTGTGATAAAGCCGAGGGCGCTATGGTAGTTGGCATCCAAAGGTGGCTGCACTTCGGTAGATGACCATGAATAATCTCCTATGTTAACTTGTAACTTAAAAAGAAAATAGTCAGGACACTGTACATGCTGGAAGATTTCTATTAAGATCCATCATGTGATGCTTTCCGTCAGCTAATGGGGATCCTAATAAATCAAATCAATCAAATCATATTAGATTCCAGAGGAATTCCTTGTCTGAATCCAGGCCTAATACAATGGCGGTCTTGATACACATGATTAGTTCCTTAAGAAAATGATCATGCTCATATGACTCAATAGCATTTGATACGCAGTTACGCACTGTTGTTATGTAATAATACCATGTATTGTCATGGTTATAGACCTTCAACACTGGAAGTCGTGAAAGCAAGAGATGGAACACAGGCTCCAAGATGGACCATGGTGTGTAATTGATTCCTATGCAAATCAGAGACCCTATCAAAAGAAAGATATTAATTCCAAAATGACATGAACTATTATCCGTGTATTTAGATGGACTCGATTCAACTTATTGAGTGATTTGTTGATGACATTTGAGCATTTTAGCTAATTTTAAGAGTGTCCTAGCAAAGGGTCTGAATACATACATACTTTAGGGTTAGGGTTAGGGTTAGTTAAGTATTTCAGTATTTACATTTTAATACATTTATTTTATTTATTGATGACAAGTTATTTTAATTTAATCCATTTGAAAATGAGCACAACAAAATACAGAAAAAGTGAAGGGGTTTGAATATATATATATATATATATATATATCACATGTGGACCAAAAAGTGTGGACTAAAACATTCAAACGTGTCACAAATGTCTTGGGACATTGTCTTGGGACATTAGGAAAACATTACCATTCAGAATGCTAAACTCAAACCACCAATCACACTCCTCATATGGGTAAACACATGTTGCTTTTCAATTAGCAATCATAGCTTTAGCAATAAAACCCCCAAGGCGAGCTCTCCTGTGTTTTTAGAACAATGGATGCCAACTTTGCAAAGAGAGGTAGAGCGAGGTGTGAGAGTCAGAGGAGGAGGTGGAGGATGAGGAAGACGAGGAGGAGCAAGAGCAAGAGGACAACCAAGACTACAACCTAGGAGAGCAACTGTCTCCAATGAGATTTGGCCCACTTTGGTTGACCACATTGATGAAGTGGGTTTCAACCTCATAAAAAGGCAGCAACGGGGAAGGAATGTCATCGGCCAGTGTGACATTGTTGAGGTTCCTGGCCAGTGAGTGGGGAACATCACTATGTGCGCAGCTATAACGGTGGTCTAAGGCACTATCTAGACCTGAGGTGACTCATCAAATTAGCGTAGTTCAGCAAACCCCCCTCACCACACCTCACCCTCCATTTGACTTCCTCACGTTTTACGTGAACCCTGGCAGTTTGATAGATATCAAAGCATCAAGCATCTGCATCAATCTAATCCAATCGAACCTGAGGTCAGCATTCGGCTAGACGCTAAGGAGAGTAAAACAAGAGCGATGATACCCCTCTTTTTTTTTTGCAAGTTTCAACTACCGGTATACTGGAGATACTGTTGAGGATGGGGTAGACATAGTGATACATACTAGAACCCTGCGGTGCCTTCTGAACTTGGTAATCACGCTAACTGAATTAAACGCTCTGTCTAAATAGACTTAAAGAGACACAGGCAGTTGTATTCGGCTTATAATTGGGTCAATCGGTTCCTCGGGATACAGAGGCTTGTGCAGGAAATTGGAAGTCAGTAGCAATTATTGGCATTTTCTCGTCTGAAAGCCATAATACAAGTGTTTTTTACAGTCCTTCCGTGCTATTTTAGGGCCCATATTTGTCCAATTTGTCTAAAGCTGTTCCTTTCCCTGGTAAAAAAGTGACATCACTCCAAATGTCATTCAAGTTTCACATGTATTTATAGCTGAAGTAACTAAGCTAAACAGTTTTATTGAAGTGGTCTGTCCAGAAAATAAAAGTACTATACAGCTGTGATTTTACTGTAACACAAATCACTTTTACTGTAACACAGTTTCTTGGAAAATAAGTCAAGACTGCACTTAGTGACTTATTCCAAAGCACATGGCCTTTACAATGGCCTCTCATTCACCCTCATTCACCCCTCATTCACCCTAACCCATTCACACACCAATGGTGGCAAGCTACCATGCAAGGCGCCAGCCCACTCATTGGCAGCAATTTGGCGTTCAGTGTCTTGCCTAAGGACACCTTGACATGTGGCCAGCCAGGGCTTGAACCACCAATCTGCCAGCCATGTGATCATTAGACACCGGCTCTACCTCCTGAGCTACAGCTGCCACAGATGTTCTTTCCTGACAGGAAGTGCAGAATGGTTATGACTAATGGCCAATGGTGGGCAATGAGGTCGGGAGCAACAGGTAACAATTACTTGTTGCTCCCGACAACTAGGAGAGACAGTGTGGGCAAGACTGAGAAAAACAAGCAATCAGAGAGAGAGAGGGGGAAAGAAAGAGAAAGAGAGGGAGAGATGGTCAGACCAATTTTAGACCAATTACCTCTGGAGCTTTCACACTGCAGTGCATGGGATTACACAACTATTTTAATTTTGGCATAAATCACAAGTCATTATATTAACGGTTTCCGTTCCAGACAGTGCTGCTGCACAGTGGTTTAACTCATGCATTACATTGTGCTGTATGTGCATGATATTTGTGTGTGTGTGTGTGTGTGTGTGTGTGTGTGTGTGTGTGTGTGTGTGTGCGTGTGCATGTGTGTGTGCATGTGCATGTGCATGTGCATGTGCATGTGCATGTGCATGGGCATGTGTGTCTGTTTCCCCCAATCAATGCAAATAATGATTGAAAGTCTTGAAATACTGTAAGTGAGAGGCTTTAAAACCAAAGCCCTAAATGCAGGAAGCAACCTTTAGCTGACTGAGAAAAGTCACTTCCGTAAGTGACATCAGTAGGGGAGATCGAAGACAAAGTAACAGGGGTCAATTGTAACACCCTGCCTTTCATCAATCAGAAACAAGTTACAGAGATGAAACGTTCTCAGTACATGCACAGTTAGGTTTACTCCCTGCATGAAGACCTTCTGTCAAATATCTGCAGGTTTTATTGGCAAAATGCAGGGGTTTTGAGGGGTATGTGTTCTTGGGCCGCTGCTCTTTCTATATCAATGATATGAAGGCTGCCTGCAATAGCCCCCTGTTCCTTTACGCTGACGACTTGGCCATTCTAGTGTCCCACAAGGACAAAAGCTGTATTCAGGACATCCTAAACAAGTGACATTGGGAAAATTAAGATCTGGCTCTCTGAAAATTGGCTGTCATTACATCTAGGAACTTTAGGACAAAGTGGCCTGCTGTTCCTCGACCTCCAAAAGGCCTTTGATACAGTCGATCATACCATCCTGTTATCAAACATGAAGGCCCTTGGTTTGGACATACCTGTCCGGGAGATCCCAGAGAGTGGACGTGGGTGGAGTTCTATCAGAGGCCATGCCTTATCTCCTGTGGGGAGATATGATCTTAACCATCCTACAGCCCCGCTGTCCAAACCAAGGGCCTTCGTTTTTGATAACAGGATGGTATGATCGACCGTATCAAAGGCCTTTTGGACGTCGAGTAACACACACAGGCCACACATTTTCCCTGCATCTATCTCCTTCCTAATAAGATCAGTGAGATAGAGAAGACATGTGTCAGTTGAGCTTCCTAAAACCTGATTGCATCTCGTAGAATAAATTGTATTTACATGATGTATTCTTGTATTTGATCATGCACTACTCTTTCGAAAACCTTGGAAATTACATTGAGAATCGAAACTGGTCTGTAGTTGCTAGGGTTTGTTTTATTGCCCTTTTTATGAATTGGGGCCACTTTAGCTTGTCTAAACTCAGTGTTGCTCTAGGGACAGATTTATAATGTATGTTATGTATGGGGCAATGATTGGAGCGGCGTCTCTCAGAAATCTGGCACCTATGCTGTCAAGCCCTGTGGCTTTAGTAATATTAAGCTCACTTAGTATCATATCTACATACCGGTAGTCAACTGTGTTGAAAGAAAAAGAACCAGCTACGACGGCTAGGTTTCTGTGGTGTTGAGTGACGAAGTCCTCCCTATACTTTCCTGTTTTATCAGGCAACATTTACGCATTTACTGGCGACACATTTACTGGCGAATGAGTTGAAAAATGTGTTAAAATAAGCGAATAATAAGCGAAAATAAGCGAAGCCTGTGTTTTTAAAAATGTTTATAATATTTTTTATTCCAGTATAGATGTCATGTACATTGAAAAAGGCATGAATATTTTCTGTTTTTCTCCCTGCCCTCCACCCACCCCTCCCTCTCAAACATGTCTGCATACATATATACATATAGATCTGTCCATCCAGTCACACACACATATAAACAAGTTACCAAAAAAACAACGTTAAGTAAAGAAATAGATAAAAACTAAATTATAAGAAATTATATATTTTTTTAAATATATTCATATATACATACATACATACATACATACATACATACATACATACATACATACATACATACATACATACATACATATATACATACATACACATACACGAACAAATTATAACAATAAAAAATTGGGGGGGGGAATAATATCATAAGGAATTCTGCTAGGTTGTATAAATGATGTAGTAGGAGATTGCTGCTTACATAAGTCATATTCAGGCGTCAGATCATGAGCTACAATATATTCATAGGTAAGTTAGTGTCATTTTTATTTGGAAATGTCATGGTCTCAGAGGCCAAGGCAGACAACAAACTGCTTGGTTACAAAAGCATCAGTTTGTAGGAAGTGCTGTCAGGTTCTCAAAATATGTAATGAACGGTTGCCAGTGCAAGTAGAATTTTTTTGTTGTACCTCTAAGCGTGAACTTAATCTTTTCTAACTCTAGGAAGTGCATTATGTCTGTAAGCCACATGGCTATTGAAGGAGGAGTTGGAGATTTCCATCCTAGTAAAATTGGAGTTGGAGATTTCCATCCTAGTAAAATTCTTCGAAGCCTGTGTTTTAATGGAATATACGGACATTGCCCCAGATATGATGTCATGGCTCTGTGTAACATCCGCTTCATAAACAACAATCATCACATCACTAAGGTACAATCATTTCTCTCCTAGGCAGACGTCCTTACTAGGACCAAACGAAGAGCGCACATCACACCTGTCTTGAGATCACTACACTGGCTCCCTGTCAGTTATAGAATAGACTTTAAGATCCTTTTACTAGTCTATAAATCACTCCACTGCGATGCGCCCAATTACATGGTGGACATGCTCATAAGATACACACCAGCTAGACTAACCACCAGCTAAGGTCTAGTGGCACGGAACTTCTAATAGTGCCAGAGGCTAGGACTAAGAGATTTGGAGGATCAGCTTTTAGCATATACTCCTAGATTGTGGAACACCCTACCTGAGGGCCTGAGGTTGTCTAAAACTCATTTCACCCAATTTGGTATCCAATTGAACCCAACCTAGCATCCAATTATCCCCTGCCTATTGCGTAGGATCCGCCGCACGACCCCGTGGCCGGCAGCCCCAGAGGAGATCGCCAGGCAGACTAGCTGACTGGCTCCTCGAGCCCAGCACCGTTATTCCGGCACCCCGGGGGCGCTGTTGCGTGACGGATCCTTGTCCGGAAATAGTCCTATACCGCCCTCTGGAGCGGCCGCTCAATATGCCGCTCCCTGTGTGCCTCGGCCATATCCGGATCTGGCGAGACCGGGATTCGATCCCAGTCCCCGGTGGGCAGCTTGCAAAACTCAGGACATTTTTAAGCGAGACCTCAAAACCTACTTATTCAATGTCGCCTTTTGTTACTAAGGGAGACATTGGACATTATAGAACTAGGATCACTAGGCCATTACACCATACTCGTGTTTTGAGATTTGTGTTGACAGGAAAAAGGACCTGGGTGCTGATGAGGCACTGTCAGCTCCCAGTAGCACCTAGAGCAGTACCAGAACCGGTACCAGGATGTACCTGGACCACCATCAGGTTGTATTGCTGTCATCTTTATTGTGTTGCTGCATCATAACTGCGCTTGAGATTCTCTCTTGGCAGGACCTGTGCCCATGCTGGATGCAGAACGATGCAGATATAACACTACATTTATGGACAGTGTGTACGCCGATATGCAAGGAACTTTTCCTGGATACATGGTGTACAGGTTTTTCGCCCTTGCTTGCTTGCTTTGCGCCGGTGGTCCTTGGGCCTCCCCTTGGGGGCCCCCGGCTGCCCCGTGTGCCTGGTCTGTTCCGCCGCCGGGGCACCTGCTTGGCCGTCCTTGTGCGGGGCCTTTTATGGTCTGTGCTTGCTTGGCTGGGCTGGGTGTGCTGGTGGCGGGGCGGGCTGGGTGTATGGGGCGGCGGGGGCTCCCCGGGGGGGGGGGGGGGGTGTGGGGGCCCACCGCTGGGTGCTGGTAGGCAAACTGGCTAGTAGTCGCTCTATGTGTAGAGGGCTGCAAGGGAATTTTCCTGGCTACATAGTGTACAGGTTTTTACTTTTGCCTGCTTGCGGCTCTGTCAGTATTGATTGATTGATTGATTGATTGATTGACTGAGAATGTTTATTATGTGAAGCGCATTGAGTTGCATCTTGTAAGAAATGCGCTATACAAATAAAATTTGATTTGATTTGATTTGAACAATCGCAATGGTAGCTAAGAAGAAGAACAAACATTGGACATGTGAAGAGACACTTGGTTTAATTGCCATTTGGGGTGAACCACATTACCAAAGGCAACTTGATCAAATGGTGCACAACCACACCGTTTGGGAAAATATTTACCAAGACCTCTTGCTCCAGTGTCAATCTAGCTAATGTATGCTAGTAGCCACAACATTTTGGTCTGGCTAACCTTAGCCACGGTCCTGTAGCAATTTTACTAATGTTTATCGAAATTCCACTTGTTGATCTGTAGAAATGTATGGTAACTTTACTTTTGTTTTCAATTGTGTTTTCATGTTACCGACTTATGAACAACCCCGGAGACATCAGGATGGATAATGGGGGGGGGTCAGAAGATGAGGAACCTGAGTATTGTAACGTTTTACAATAGGCCTGCAGACTACATAATACGGTAATGCTATATTGTGCTGTTGGATGATGGTCTCAATTGTGCCATACAACAGCCCAATATAGCATTACAGTATGATCCATAACATCTATTCTTTGAGAAGATTTGGCAAAATGAGACCATTCCACATACCTGACGACAAGAAGGGAACCATCATGGAATACCAGTAAAGATAGTATCACTTGTGAATGAGTCTAGATGCTGGATACACAAATGACACCAGCTACCTTGTTAAATCGGGAGTACGACAAGGGGGTGTGATGTCATCTCTGTTGTTCATTGTACCTGTGGACTGGGTAATGCGAACAACCCTAAACAACTCAAACACTGGTATCAAATGGACCCTCTTTTCCAACGTAGAGGACTTAGACGATGCTAACGACATCGCTCTCCTATCTACAAAGACACATGTAAGACAAAACATTGAAACTTCTGGAAAATGCAAGCATGCAGGGACTCAAGACATCAGAAGAAGAAAACAGAAGTCATGTTGTCATGCCCCTCAACACCAAAGAACCACCTGTCATCGAGTTAAATGGACAACAACTGGCATGTATCATCTTTCACAAACCTTGGAAGCCGAGTAACATCAGATGACGTTACGGCCAGATTAGGAAAAGCAAGGACAGCATTTCTAAGACTTGGAAACATCGAAGTCGACACATATATAACTAGAAACACCAAGATAAAGTTATACAACAGCTGTGTACTAACTGTCCTCCTTTATGGTGTTGAGTGCTGGAGAATGATTCAAAGAGACATTTCCGGCTTTCACAATACCTGCCACAGAAAGATTAGTATAAAGGATATTCTGGCCTAGGAGGATTAGAAACAGCTACATAAAACAGCAGGGTGCCTGGACATGGACACAATATTGATAAGAAGAAGATGGAGACGGTTAGGACATGTGGAAACCATCTGATGACATGACAGAAGTGGCACTGTGTTGGACACCAGAGGGAAAAGGCAAAAGAGGGAGGGGCCCAAAACCCCCTGGAGGCGAAGCATGGAAGGAGAAATGAAGGAGAGAGGAAACAGCTGGAGCAGCATTGAGAAGAAATCAAACAACAGAGATGAGATCCTTGGTCCTTCTACATGTTAGTAGTTTGGGGGTTGACGTTTGTGCAGCTGGTCACAAAGAATATCGAAGGCCTCTTTGGGCATTCTGAAGTTCAGGTACCAGTCTTTCTCCAGAAATGTCTGGAGCACCTCTGTTTCCCAGAAGGAATGGCCTCACTCCCGTGATATTCTCTCGATGTACCATGCATTTGCTATAAAAGAGAGGGAAGGCAGTCAGTACACAACACATTGTCAGTTTAATTTAATTTTAATAATTTTGCCATTTAGCAGACGCCTTTATCCAAAGCGACTTACAATTACGAATTACAGGGACATTCCCCCTGGAGTAACTGAGGGCTAAGTGCCTTACTCAAGGGCACACTAGTAGTGGTGTGGCTTCAGGCGGGATTCGAACTCACAACCTTCCGATCACAAGTCCAACTCACTATCCACTAGACCACCACTACCCCCAGTTTGCAGTGTTAACATTTTCTACACATTTCTCAGGCACAGGGTACAAGCAAATTGGTGCTTTGAAGGTGGCTGCAGGGATGGGTACAATTCACATTCAATTAATTAAATGTAGGGGTAGGCCTACATTTTATTACTATAGATAGGTATACATTTATTATGTTAAGATATAACACATATTTTATTAAGTTACTATTCTAACTTATTGTACAACAAAATAACTTAGAACTGTATATTTCTACATCAGAGGAAAAGATAAACAACAGATAGATAAACAACAACAAACTAAACACACATGGCAAGCAGATGGTCAGAACTTGACAAACAAAAAGAATTGCTCAGATTTGACGGAAAACATTTACTGTACTTCTTCTACCACTGCCAATACCAACATTCCCAGTTAGAGAAAAGGCTGAAAATAAAGCAAGCCTGTTGAAAGATCTTTAAAATCTTTCTGCGAATGAGTGTCCATACTGTGTAACGAGATGAGCCTCCTGAATTTGCATCCAAAATGCTGTCAAAAGATCCATTTATAATTTCCATTGCAACCTCCATTGTTGTCTTTTCACTGTCCTCTGTTCGCTGTTCTCTGTTCTGTTCGCCGTTTGATGTAGTAAACCTGTCCTTTTGCTGCCCTGTAGGCGAGCACCAGGGTCTTGAATCTGATGCGAGCTGCTATCGGGAGCCAGTGAAGGATGTGGAAGGAGGGGAGTAACATGAGAGAATTAGAGGAGGTTGAACTCCAGACGGCCGGCAGCATTCTGGATGAGCTGCAGAGGTCTGATGGCGGAGGCGGGGAGCCCGGCCAGGAAGGCATTGCAGTAGTCAAGGCGGGAGATGACCAGTGACTGGATCAAGAGTTGAGCTGCTTCTCTGGTGAGGAATGGTCGTATCCTTCTGATGTTGTAGACGAAGAATCTGCAGGAGCGCGCTGTCGCTGCGATGTTCTCTGCACAGGATAGACGATTGTCCAGGATCACTCCAAGGTTCTTGGCTGTCTGGGAGGAGGTTACAGTAGAGTTCTCCACTGTGATGGAGAAGTCTTGGAGAGGGCAGGCTTTCCCAGGGAGGAAGAGTAGCTCAGTCTTGTTAAGGTTGAGCTTGAGGTGGTGGGCTGACATCCATGTAGAGATGTCAGCAAGACATGTAGAGACACGTGTTGCAAATGAAGGTCAGAGGGGGGCAAAGACAGGAAGAGTTGCGTATCATCTGCGTAGCTGTGGTAGGAGAGCCGTGTGACGAGATTACCGAGCCAAGAGACTTGGTATAGAGGGAGAACAGTAGGGGCCCTAGGACTGAGCCCTGGGGTACCCCAGTGGTGAGGCTTCGTAGAGAAGACAACGAACCTCTCAAGTCACCTGGTAGGAGCGACCCGCCAGGTCAAGTCAAGTCAAGTCAAGTCAGCTTTATTTGTATAGCACGTTTACATACAGCAGTGGCTGAACCAAAGTGCTTCACAGTTGTAGAACGAATAACATGCAGGAAGTAAAATAAGATGCACAATGCACACAATACAATACAATACAAGATATGATAAAGTAAAAAGAGAAGATAAAAGGACTAAAAACATTAAAACAATAAAACAATAAAAGCCAGGGACCTACAATAAAACAAAACTAATAATAAAAGCCAGGGACTGATGGCTAAGTGGGGAGGAAGGCCAGGGAAAACAGGTGTGTTTTTAGGAGGGATTTAAAAACCTCCAGGGTCTGAGCGGCCCGTAAGTGGAGGGGGAGGCTGTTCCAAAGCTTAGGTGCAAAACCCCTGGCAAAACCCCTGGTTTCCAGCCTGGTTCTGGGCACCACCAGCAGCAGCTTATCAGCTGATCTGAGGGATCTGGAGAGGGTGTGGCGGTGCAGAAGCTCAGAGAGGTAGAGGGGTGCCAGTTCATTGAGTGCTTTAAAAAACGGTCAGGGATAATTTAAAATCAATGCGGTAACGCACAGGCAGCCAGTGGAGCGAACACAGAACTGGGCTAATGTGTTCGTACTTTTTGGTCCTCGTTAGGAGGCGCGCAGCCACGTTTTGAACAAGTTGTAGGCGGCGGAGCAGGGACTGGTCAATCCCCACGTAGAGTGCGTTACAGTAATCAAGACGAGTAGTGACAAAGGCGTGTATCACACTCTCCAGGTTCTTCTGGGAGAGGTAGGCCTTTGTCTTGGCCAGGAGTCTAAGATGATAAAAACTATTGTTAACAACAGAGCTGACTTGCATTTCAAATTTAAAAGCACTATCAAAAATGACTCCAACGTTCCTAACTGAGGTGGAGAAGTAGGAAGCAAACCAGGAGTGTGCAGTGCCAGAGACGCCCAGTTATGAGAGGAGGGAGAGAAAGATCTGGTGGTTTACTGTGTCGAAGGCAGCAGACAGGTCCAGGAGAATGAGAACAGAGGAGAGGGAGGAAGCTTGAGCAGAGTGGAGGGCCTCCGTGACAGCAAGGAGAGCAGTCTCAGTGGAGGGCCCAGCCTTAAAACCGGATGTTGAAGAAATAGGATGTAAAAATAACACTGTTGAGGGTAACTGAGTTTAATATACTATTTACGAGCAGATTCTGAAAGTGCATTTGACATTGTTTCAAACCAAGCTTGATACCAGATGATTACATCCAATAACTGGTGATGTGTCATTCGTTTTTGAACATGACTGAATAATCACACAGAGCTTTTATATCTGAGTCTGTCCATCCTCAGTCACACTCGAACCTACGGTTGTTGAATCTGTCCATCCTCGGTCACACTCGAACCTACGGTTGTTGCCTCACTTTAGTTTAGACTAATTTGACCGCTGGCCTGCCTTGCATTCATTTAGACGTGGATTTAGAGCCTAATGGAGCATGCACACTGGTTCATTAGAAGCGTGCAGACAGGCGATTTATTCTATAATGAATGAAAACAAACCAGAGGTCATGGGTGAATGGGCGGTAATCACACTGTCCGCTCTTCTAAATTTTAATTGCTCTATTTCGGCATGTTGAGGTTGGCATGGTGATCACAAGAAACCCTGTATAAAGTCAATTGTTTTAAACATACTTGCACTTATTTACTTATACTTATACTTTCATTAATTTATGAAGGGTAGCAAAGGGTGAAGAGATTTGTTATTCGAAACTTGCTGAGCCAGAAACATTTCATCAACATTTTTAACACTACTTGCTAAAAAGGAAAATGCAAAAAGGTTACCATGCTAGTAGGCTATGGAGTCAAAACCAAAACAAGAAATGTCATCGGGGGTCATCATCAGGATCAAATCAATCAGGATCACAGGCACGATGTGACACTGTAATAACTCTGTTGCTGTTGTGAAACCCATGTCCCCCTCCTTCCCTGACTTTTCTTAAATGTCTGTTTTTAACATAATAGCGTTGTTCCAATTTCAAAATCACACATGGAAAAAGATCTGGAAGCCTTCTCATGACTACCGTAACTTTTTTTGACACAGTACTGACTAACACCTGCTCCACTGGACCATGCTCTCCTCACCATAGCTTTATCCTCATCATGGAAAATCGAAACTGTCCTTCCAGTTATGTAATGGCTTACCCCTTTCAACCATCATGGAGAGTGTGTATGGAAGCGTGCAGCCTGCCAGGGGAGAACAGACCCTTCACACATGTATGACGAAACGCCGACTTTTAATATTTGTTTTACTTAAGCCATCTGTGTTTGTACTCCGTCATCTGTGTGTGTATAGAGGCTACAGTGTGTCTGATTGATGATGAGCATCAGATCCACATCAAACAGATCCAATTCAATGATTACATTAATGCCAACATGTGGATGTTTCCGGACCACACTCTGGGTACCTCGGTTAGTAATGAGGGCCCGGGGCCTCTCTGTCCTCACTTCCCTCATCACTATAGACACGTCTACTGCTGACCACAGAGCATTTGTGACACAGTCTGATCATTTGGTCCGCATGTCGGCAACCAATCCAAATGTTTGGAATTTTCTTTTGAAGCACGGAACTACTCACAACACAAACTCGCTAGTCAAGCCTAAATTCTACAACGCAATGGATTGGGTGAGTAATCCCCACTGCTACCTAGTTAACTGTAACACTACTTTACATTGTTAGCAGGCTGACAAAACAAGCTGTGTTAGTTGACGAGCAACGTGTCATTGATTTTCATCAATGCGGGAATGTATTCATATTTTTCGAAATAAAAGTCTGATCATTACATCGGATCCTGACATGAGGACCAAGGTGTCACATTTTACGTTTCCTGTAACTCTGTCCACTCTGGCTCCTCTTGTTCATAATCATCTTCATACTCATGTTGCTCCTCACGCTGCTTGTCCACAGTCTCATAATCATCCTGTGGGCAGTTCCGTTTCCCAGGGTGTCCTCTTCCAGCAGTGGGTGGCACATTCTCCTAGTCGTCTTCTCTTGCTGTAGCCTCCTGAGAAACGCTGACATAATCTTTCTCTTTGGATGCTTTGAAGCTGGGGCCAAATGTGAAATCCACAGACTAGACATTGCATAGAACAAGCCATATGGATAAATGTGAAATGTGAAACACCATATTTTTTAGGCTTTGTATTTGCTGGATTTGTCAACATGAGGATCAAAATCAGAAACAATATCAACAGTTTGGGACATCATTAAAAAATAAACAAAAGCACTGGCGAGCTCAGCAATTGCAAACTGGGTTGGTAGGCCAATAAAGACTTCCACAGTGGATGACCGAAGATCGCTTGTCATAATCAGCAACAGATCAGGAACACTCCAGGAGGTAGTCGTGAATGTGCCAGCATGCAGGGGTCCGGAAAACGCTCTTGTGGACAGATAAGATGAATGGATCATAGACCACAGGGATCACAAGAGGAACGTTTGGAGAACATTTACAAGTATCAGAATGGAAAAGAAAGGTGATTTAAGTAACTTGAGATGGGTGTTGAGTGTTGGTGCCAGATGGGCTGTGTTGACTATTTAAGAAACACGCTATCACTGTGACGCCTATCCCAAGTGGTCATATTCCCACGCTAACATGTCACGCTGTACTGGTCGAATACAGGAGGATCAAGTGAACGGGAAATTATGCAAAGCCAGAAACTGTGAAATTGTGTTGTGTGGGCCTTGACCTCAAAGACCTGGGTCTGGCTGTAATCAATAGCATATCTGCATCCCATCTCCACGTGCATCCTCCTGATGTTCTGCCATGGTTAAAAACACAACAGAAAAACTAACTATTGGTTAAAGATGTTGTTTATGTATCCGCTACGCTGACCTATGCACTTTGAATTGCCCCTGTTGTATGAAATGTGCTATACAAATAAACTGTTCTAGGTTTTAATACGTTTATATACGTTTATTTTACTGTTGGGAGAAACTGTGCAGGGGCCCTTTCAATGCTGATCTTTATTCACACCCTCTAGACAGTAATGGGGTTTACTCACCGAATCCATTGCATTGCAATATTTTGGCTTGACTAGCGAGTCAGTGTGTCGTTGATTTTTTCAACAACGTTGAAATGTATTTACATTCTTCATAATAAAAGTCAGAAGCGTCCAAGGCTTATTGAATCAGGCAGTCTCCAGCTAGAGTGGTTTGTTTCGATTAGAATGTCACGCTGCCCTGCTGGATGTGCCAGGAGGTGTCTATTTGACAGAATTCATGCACAAACACCAGATGTGTGGCAGTTTGTGTGTAAATAGCAGACTTAAATTCTAAAGAGGGGGTAGGTAAAATAGGCACGGCTGTTCTAGTGTTAAGTCCAGCAGCGAAGTTGTTGCATTGTTGTTACCACTCCTCTAATGTCAGAGCAGACTGGCAGGGTAGGAGCAGGGTTGTTACCTCTCCTCTAATAACAGAGCAGACTGGCAGGGTAGGAGCAGGGTTGTTACCTCTCCTCTAATAACAGAGCAGACTGGCAGGGTAGGAGCAGGGTTGATACTGCTCCTCTAATGTCAGTCAGACTGGCAGGGTAGGACAGGTTGATAGCCTACAGAGCACCGCTATTCTGTCATGAACTGGCCTGATAATGAAGCATTGTTCTTTTTTATTTGATGACGTGTTTGATCGATTGATAGCGTGAAACTTTGTGTGAATGAATCGCGAGCATCGATGCTTTTCTATGATACTACTGATGACGTATCAGATTTTTAAAAAGATAACTAGGTACATGAGTACACGTTGCGATAGAGGAGCAAATGCCAATTATTGGTATTTTAGATTCATTATATTTATATTTATAGTAAAGAATCAGATTTTCTAGAACAGATGCAGTACCACCATAAATTACACATTGTAACATGTTTCTGCTGAATGACATTTGTACAGTTTTTCACCTTTGATTTCAAATGAAAGTTTATTATTTAGTATGCATATTGATGGCTATAGCTTTATTATTTAAAAATCAAAGCACTTTCCAATGGCCTCTCATTCACCCATTCACACACCAATTGCAGAAAGCTACCATGCAAGGCGCCGGCCCGCTCATTGGGAGCAATTTGGAGTTCAGTGTCTTGCCCACCTCGACATGGGGCCAGCTGGGGTTCGAACCGCCGATCTGCAATCTTGCGATCATTAGACGCCGGCTCTAGCTCCTGCGCCACACCCGCCCCATATTTAGTGTGTCATTACTGTTTTACTGTTTTGATGCACTGGTTTGATCGTTGTGCATTATAAGTGCATTTTGCAGTTCTTTTTGGCAAACGTGTTTAGTAAACATTTAAGAAATGTGCTCAAGCAATCGACTGTAAGACAAGCACTGTAAGACAACTGTAAGACAAACACTGTTATGAGATGATTTAACTCCAATGTTTTGCTGAAATTAACTTTAATTTATTTGGTTTGAAAATGACAGGGCAGCCTGTTGAGGAAAAATGGTCTTACAATGATATCATATTTGCAGTCAAAATCTATTTGAACAAATATTAAAATTGTTATGACATGTTGATTGAAAGTGATAATTAATAATAATTAGGTGTGTTGCAAAACCAGTAGTACCAACACACACAACAAACAGCAAATATGACAAATAATAATCATACAAAACCAATAAATGACATGATTTGTAATTTATATTTGAAATAATAAGTATTACTGTAATCAATGGTGCCATGTCAACTGTAGAGATGAATTATGTCGACATAATGACGCATACAGTAATGAGAGAGAAACCTAATTATATGTCAGGCACGTATTATTCAAAATATGATATAATATGTCAATTGAGAGGTTTAGTTTATGTATTTATCATTTCCCATAGCGTAGGCCGAAGGTGTTGAGGTTGTAAGAGGAAAGGTCTTGACGTTTTCTGTTTTGGAGGTGGGACGTCTCTGGGTACCACCACCACGCCCCCTTGGGTAACTCCGCCCCCAGCAGTGGATTGGCTACGTCCATGGGTAGTATGGGTACGTGACCAGGGATGTTTGCAATGGGTGGGCTTTCTACCGGCGCCGTGGCTAAATCCCGTAGCACTTTCAGCACAGCCTGGCCTGGACTCTCCCCTGTAGGGAAGAGAGAGAAGCATGTGATACACTCTGCTTTCAACTTTTCAACTTTTCATCACATTTCATGGCCACACCTCAAACCATTTGCAAGTCATACAGTTTTGAAGCATGAAGCAGTTGTGAAGCTGCCACAAACATTACATATCAACACTGCACATTTGTTTCTGTGGTGCTGACCGTGGATAATACAGTCATAACAGCATTTAACATAATCTATTGGAACATGTCAAGCGAAGATGGTATGCTCTATTTTGGAAATGTTGGTTAGCAAATTATGGAAATAGTACCATTCCTGGGTCAAGATAATGTTCAATCTCTTCTATTGAAAACCATACCCTCGTCCCGTAGCGCACCAGCCATGCTAGAACTAGGGTCACTGAAAGAAAACAAATACTATTTGGTCTGGGGTGTAGTAGGGCCTAGCGTATTGTTAGGTATGATAGGATGCATTTTTGTGTGCATAATAACTATTGTAGAATCTTAGGTAATATAGTTTTCTAGTAAACAGGTATGTCAAATAACACACAGCCAGTTATACAGTATATAGGCCCAATCCCGATTCCGTTCCCTACGCCTACGGCTCGTTTTGGAGTGCCACTCACTTTGGAGCCAAGGCCTCTGAACAGAGCCACAAGGCGTAGATGTTGAAATCTTTCCCTATGAAATGGGACGACCCTTCAAGACCCTGATACGTCATCAGTAGTGTCATAGAAAAGCATTGACGCTTGCGATTCATTCGCAACTTAAGTTTGTGGCGCCTCCCACACTGCCTGCCTGTCGGGCTGTTTCTGTTTCCTTTGGGGACCTTGGCAGAGTAGGTACCGTAGGTCGTCAGTCTAAATAGTGTCACCAGGGTTTGGGGAGCTGAGGATATATATGGGTGTATCCTCAGTCAGCTCAGTCTCTCTTCCACTTTACCTTTCTTCCTTCTAGGGTTTGGTGAGGTCTTGGGCTACCTCGGTTTTGGGCCTCCTATTTTGACACTACATACATACTTACACATACAACATACATTTTACACTCATTCACTCATGGCATACACTATTGATTCTTATCCATGTTCTTTAGTTTAATTTGCTTAATTAGTATAATAAAACTTAAGTTGTCTAATTTAAACACGTGTGGACTCTTCGTGTTTGTGACCATTTTTACGCTATCAATCGATCAAACAAGTCATCAAATAAAAAAGAACAATGCTTCATTATCAGACCATGATAGAATAACGATGCTCTGTAGGCTATCAACCTGTGTTTCTACCCTGCCAGTCTGCACTGATATCGGGCGTCATATGCCATCAAAGGGGGAAAATGCGACATGGAAATAGGTCAAAATGCGCGACTATCATGCACAAATCAAAATGTTTTGTTATGCTTGTTATAAAGAAAAGGTCTATAATGCATTTAAATGACATTAAACTAAGCTAATAAGATGGTTATTAACAAGTAATTAAAGAAAAACTAATGACATTTGTGGTTGTCTTCCACTTAGCCTTGAGCGAAATCAGATTTCTGTAGATGATTTGCAATGCATCCTGGGAGTTAGGGGTTTGGCTCCGAATTGAACGTGGTCCTGAAAAATCTCCAGACAGAGCTTCATGTCCCAATTCATGAAAACATGAATTGGGACACCCCTACCCTAAACGTGAACGCGCAAAACTGAGCCATAGGGGTGAAACGGAAGTGGTGAGCATTCAATGTTCTTTGGGTAATTGACTTAACTGAGCCACGTGACGTTGTATTACTCAAATATCAGAAATAATCTTATCATAGGTATATCAGTCTTCCATCCCTTTGTTCAGCATCCGTGAAAGTACCTTTAGTGTAGTGGGTGTATCTGAGGTTCCTAGTAGGGTAGGCTTCTGTTAGCGAAGCCGCTAGCATCATAGCCACAGCGAGCAACAGCATGGCGGAGGTATTATTGTAGATGACCTTGTTCACTCTGGATCACAGCTTGACCCCTGTCAGGGAGAGGAAACACAATGCAAAGCAACAAAGCAGTCATTTCACACGTCGTTTGCATAGGAGGGAGGGTTCCACGGTGATACGATCATACAGACCAAAAAGAGCACTCAATAGCGTTGTTATGTTATTTCAACGTTTCTATTCCTTTCACTGATTTACCGTAACATGAAATGTTTAACATTTGGACCCTCTGTAGACCAATCATGTGTTCTGTTGGCCGGCGAGCAGGAGTCCACAGTGAGCGTGAAAAGCAGTTTGATGTATTGGACTCTGTGGTTGCTGGGCAACTTGCCAGTCTGACCTCAGTGCTAACGCGGATCACTCACTCAGCTCTTCATGAAGAGATGAAAGTAAAAAACGCCACCCAGCACAGAGCACAGGGGGGGGGGGGGGTTGTATTGACCACCCATACCTGACTTTCTCATAACTAGTCTTTTTCAGGCCATATTCTTATAACTTCCTTCCATTCCACTGTCTTTCTTTTTTGCGCATCCACCTTACATGTGCGTGTACACACACACACACACATACACACACGCACGCACATGCACGCACATACACATACACACACACACAAACACAAACACACACACACACACACACGAACACAAACACAAACACAAACACACACACACACACACACAAACACAAACACACACACACACGAACACAAACACAAACACAAACACACACGAACACAAACACAAACACAAACACACACGAACACACACGAACACAAACACAAACACAAACACAAACACACACACACACAAACACAAACACAAACACAAACACACACACAAACACAAACACACACACACACACAAACACAAACACAAACACACACACACACACACACACACACACACACACACACACATTTCAAACAGGAGCATCAAAGGCCTATGACGTCTACCCCTCCTCCACTTATCTCTGGCTGCTTTCAACTGAGAGGATGTGCTTGATGTTCAAGTTGAGTGTTTTACTCTCTGCTTGAGAATCTGTTTTTAGCTTAAACATGCCCAAATGTATAACATTCCATTATCTTTGATGTTCTTCAGTGATTTTCAAATACAACGTATATTAAAATGCTTTTTTATCTGGCAATCTTTTTGCAGTTGGTCCAGTAAGCGGACAGTAGACATACATACTTACATAGAGTAGGTTTACTTACAAATTCAGTGAATTTGTATATTTGTGTCACATTCTAATGCTTAGATCCTCATGTCGGGATCCGATGTAATGATCGGACTTTTCTTTCGAAAAAATGTGAATACATTTCCGTGTTGTTGAAAATCAATGACACATCGTCAACTAACACAGCTTGTTTTGTGAGCCTGCTAACAATGTAAAGTAGTGTTAATGTTAACTAGGTAGCAGTGGGGATTACTCACCCAATCCATTGTGTTGCAGTATTTTGGCTTGACTAGCGAGTTTGTGTCGTGATTCTCAACAACGTTGAAAAAGAAAAGTCCGAACATTTTGATTAGTTGCCGACATGCGGACCAAATGATCAGACTATGTCGCATATATTTTATGTACATAATGTGCATACAAACATCATTCAATCAAGTCTTACATCTTCTTTTCTCTTTACCAACTACAAAGGATTCATGCATTATTAACACTAGAAGCCCTGCGACCTCATTAACCCAGATTAGTACCCAGATTAATTGTCTGGAGACCTCTAACCTTTAACCTTTAACTCCTCTAAGCTGTTGTTCTCTCCTCCCTATGAATAAAACACCAGAGATCTCTGTCATTCAATCAAAACCATGACTCCTCTGGTCCGTTTGACAGTAATGAGCCTTGCCAACCCTAACCCCGTCTGCCATCCCCATGACCCTCTGAAGAGGCCGTTTCTGCAGCATGGAGCCCGTTCAACCATGTCAAATTGACAGAAGCACTGCCTTGTGGGTCTAACCTGGCAGGCCATTGGTGCGTTAAACCACACTCTCCTCTCCAACTCACACAGATCCCCCAGAACGACCCCCCTCCCCTGATCTCTCATTCTGGATGTAACAAAAAGCCACAACCTTGACCAAATTCTGGGAAACTCTCAAAGCTATGAGCAAAGCTATTGCAAGACGTGCACGCATACTGCTACTCAGTACACATACAGATGTCAGAAGGCTGAACTTCAAATTGAATAGATGTTGTAGACTTACCTGTCTCCTCTGATGAAGGGGAAGAATGTATATATATACAGTATATGTATGCTGCTCAAATCGTGTGTGTGTCCCCCAACCCAACCGTGGGTTGCTTTTGTAGGGGGACAGCATTTGCGTCATTGTCGCCTGTGGTGTATCCTACTGTGGTTGGACTTGTGTGGTTAGCCACCGCCCCCCCCCCCCCCCCCCCCCCCCCCACCACCCCCCATCTCTTCTATCTCTCCCTTTTATCCCCCTTTCTCTCCAGGTCATCATCTGCTATCTGGTGATTGGTAAAATTCCTTACATGTGAATCCTTTTGGATATGGTGCAAAAGTACATGGTACCCAATTCGTAAGACACAATGCCAGGGGTAATTGAATTTTATTTTTGAGAACATGGTTTTGACGTTCACTAAATGCAGAACAAGTGAAGTGGTTTCAATAATATATATATCTGTAGCTATCAATGTAATAAAGGGGCCATTTCTCCTCGAAAATATATTATTAAACTTCACAAAAGGGATCCTGATGTTCCAAAACAGCCTGGACTCAACAGAACTTCTGCATAATAGAGCACAGCAATACATTGGCCTGAGTAGCTATTCTCAATCTATTCCACCTAAAGTGAGCAATAAAACCATTGTGTTTGTAAACGGAGGGGTTTGTTAGCAGATGTAACATCTGATTTGAATTCTGTTTAAACAGTCTCCAACTACCAAGACTGATGATTTATTTATTTATTTCACTTTTTATTTGTATTTTAGATCAATGTAAACAAATGATGAATCCCTGTAGATGAGAGGTGGTGGTGGTGGTGGTCGGGGTGGTGGTGGAGTAAAACAATTATTGAGAAGACAAGGTGACAGTGTGAATTATGGTTACCCCCAAAAAGAAAAACAGCCATGCTAGGACTCCACTGTGACTAGAAACAGAGATCGAAGAGCGTATGCCCCGAGGTTTCTTTTTTAAATAACACACTGAATACATTACTGAACCATTGCTACAATTGCTCAATTACTGCAAAACAGACAAGGCTGTAAAGGTACTCCCCCCCCCCGCCCCCCCCCCCTTCTGTGCCGGGAAGTGTCTGGGTGAGTATGTAAACAGAAATGGTTAAGTAGAGAATAAGACCATCACATCACACACAACATCAGATGTTTCAGAGTGTTTGAGAAAAACCTCCCCTTTTTGAGATGGTCCTCTTTGCTCTGCTGTGGAAGCTGAAATACTGGATGGCCTTGAGACTCATTGGTTATCTAAGTCCTCGATCCCTGAGAGGTGGAGGCTGCGATTGGTCCACTTCTGTCCCTGCCATTGAATCGCCGAATGATGGAAGGAGCATGGTTGGTTGAGACCACAATAACCTTCCTTATGGTGACTAAACAATCCAGTAGGAAGCTTGACGAAGTTATTTGACGACAACGTCAGTTAGTTTGCAGTACATGATAAATAGGACTTTGTCAGAAATACTGTACATACAATGATTGGCGGCAGCCATCCTGTGCGTCCATCGACATTGGAGGAAACTTCCAGCAACAGTTCATGTGTTATAAACATTTCAAGAGGATCCATGTTGTCCATCAGTTTGTGGTTGATCATGGAGAAAAGCAGATTTTCCTCTTGATTCCTCTCTGTCAATCTCTGTCAAAGGCTGATCAGTCGTCAGTCAAATAAGTGACACTTCTCTTTCATCTGCTCCGACTCATCTGTTTATCTCATCTCTTTCTCACCCGTTAGACCATAGATGGGCTGCTTCCTAAGAAACTGTTGAAAAACTGTGGTAAGAAAAGAGAGAAGGGGGAGAGAAGAAGAGGGAAAAAAGAGAGTAATGACAATGAAGATTAATGAAAATGAAAGACTAGATGAGGAAGAGAGGATGTTTGGTATCTCTTTCAACAAACAGTGGTGGGAGTCAAAAACCTGCCACAAGGTATGTTGTGAAAAGTTAATGTGGAAAGTCTTCCCATTGTTGAAATGTCTGGGAAGTCTAACCAAGTAATGAGCTCACAAACTGCTGTTTTTTCCATTGCTTTCGGGAACGCTGTTAATGTTACTTGCTGATAGACCTGTGTTCCTGTGACGGAGAATGATAAATCGTGCTTATGGGGAAGTGTGTACAAACTTTTGACTGGTACTGTATATGTTTGTTGGCTTAAGTCGCAGTCAGTTAGTAAAAGGTTGGGAAAAGATTTTGATCTTACCACATTCAGATATCGGATATTCACCAACGACAGCACAAATCCAAACGCAGTGGGAAAGAATGACCTGGAGGGAGACACACGTATTCATGTGAAGTGGGAACACGCAAACCTAGCAGACTGTGTCACTTTGGCTTAGAACCTGAGAGAGAATCTATCTTTGGCTGGTACCCTAGTTTCCATGACTCTGTTTTTGGTGAGCTATAGGGGCACAGTTCCAAAGCCACAGGGAATATGAATTTTAAGATAAACATTAAACATTGGAGTTTCCCTACTCGCTACAGCCCTATGCTGTCCAGCGTGTGCCAAAGAAACTGGGCCGTAGTCCTGGGCAAAAGCCATTCAAGGCTTAGCGAGGCCAGACAGCAATCAGTAGGTCGCTGGATCAATCACCACCCTAGGAGGGAGCCGGATGTGAGCTGGTGACTGGAGGGCTGCTGGCATCATAAGGTGCCTACCACCGTTGCTGTTGTGCCCTTGAGCAAGGCACGTAACCCCTAGCGTGGCCCCTAACTATTTTCACTATTTCCGTCAAGCAATCAGGCTCCTGGGGAAATGCATTGGAAGAAAGCAAAAGACTGTCTCCCCCAAAACATCCCCACTGCAAAATTAATATAATATATTCTGACTACCTGCACACTACCTGATTACTACTTGAACTGTGACACTTTAAATAACGTGAAAAAATACTTTTGTGCAATATGACAACCCTAGTTGACTATCTGTGCAGTATAGTACAGTGGATTGTGTACATAGCCTTTATTTATGTAAACCAGCTCCTTACCGTCTTGTGATTTTATTCTTTTTCTAAAAGTTTTTTTTTTTTTTTTTTCCTAACACCAGGGGAGCCACCCCTCCTAAATTTCGTTGTTTGGTACCTGTACTGTAGCAATGACAAATAAAGTCCATTCCATTCCATGTAGGCCGATATCTTTCCATATTTTAATTTGAGTCCCAGGGGGTCCGGGTCATTGAGGGATTGGAGCTAGCCTATAAATTAGTTCACATATGTAGGTATTATTTCTCTAAAGAATAGGGAATTACTCAGGGTCTTATAGCCTATATTATGCGACTTATTTACCACTGGTAAACTCTGCTGACGTTAATGCGGGGGTAGTGGTGGTCTAGTGGATAGTGAGTTGGACTTGTGATCGGAAGGTTGTGAGTTCAAATCCCGCCTGAAGCCACACCACTACTAGTGTGCCCTTGAGTAAGGCACTTAGCCCTCAGTTACTCCAGGGGGAGTGTCCCTGTAATTCGTAATTGTAAATCGCTTTGGATTAAAACGTCTGCTAAATGGCAAAGTTAAAATTAAAATTAAATGAATGCTAGCCCAGCTATGACCTATCAGGACTATAGCTCTAACTCCTAGCGTCAGTTAGTAACTATGTACGCAATGTTTAAGGCATTTCTGCTTTAATGGGATAGAGGCAGTAGATATTGACAGGAAAGATGGGTGAGAGAGAGCAGGGATGACAGGCTCGTTCTGTCCGCGGCTGGATTCGAACCGGCGACCTTGAGATGACATGGCTGACAACACACAATAAAGTAGCTTTAAGAAGACAGTTCACGGTCAATAAATATAAAAACGTAGCTTCTCGGTGTGCTGGGTGGTGATCTAGCTTTATTGTTATGGATCAACGGTCCAGATCAAGGTTCTGACGTACAGGTCGCACTCGAGTTCATAGTGCCGTCTCGTATCTGCGACCTAAATAGGCCAGAACCACTAGTGTCCTCGGACGTAACCACTAGACCACGGAGAAGCTAACGGAATTATGACGACTTTTAGGATATTTAAACCTTTCGAACGTTACATCATTTCGAACGTTCAAACCTTTCGAACGTTCAAACCTTTCAAATCACGCGAGAGTTGCAGTCATGTGACGAGACTGCTGCTGTTCTTCCTGCTGCCAGTTAGCTTGGCTCATCGTAGCGCATACTAAATGAACAGACATTAAAACATTAACTCAACTAAGAACACATTAAGCAACACGCCAACATGCTGTCTCGTTTATTAAAGGAGCACCAGGTGAAACAGAACGAGCGAAAAGAACTGCAAGGTCGGTGAGAGGAGAGAAACTCTGGTTCTGTGTGCTAGCAGCTAGCTTAACTTTTGAGCCCAATGCCCCCACTACCAAGCCTGGTTATGGGTGGGGAGGGTGGCCAGCCAGGTAATAAGGAACTGCTTTCAGTACAGACATTGTATGTGTCACCTCACCAAGCTCAGTCAAATAGCTAGCTAGCTTACTAGCTACATAGTTGGCTCACTAGCTCAGCTGTTCACATAGTGGAATGTATGATGATGTTGAATGATTACATCCATTCTTCCTTTCAATATCTTGTGGTCTAAAAATGGATAAGCAATGGTGTATTTTGGGTAAGGCACTTAGCCCTCAGTTACTCCAGGGGGAGTAAAATTAAAAAAAAGTCCTAAATTTCGTTGTTTGGTACCTGTACTGTAGCAATGACAATAAAGTCCATTCATTCATTCATTCAGCTTCCTGTACTATAACATATCTGTATTGCATATTGTATGATATTGCATTCCATCTCATTGTAACGTGCACAGCGTTTTGCACTACTGATTTACTGCAGTACGACTGGTAGTACAAATACAGTAGTACAACTGGGATCACTTATCATTTTATTGCCGTATTCTACTTTATTATTACTTACTTTACTTCATTACCCATACATTGGATGTAATAAAATAAAATTATGATCTTAACTGCTCCAGGGGTGCCAAAGATGATTGAACCTGTGCCAGAGCTCAGAGCTCTGTTCTTCTTGGGTTTTTTTTTTGGGGGGGGGGGGAAATAATGTGGTCATGATGGGTGTTCCCCTGTTCACCTCAAATGATTGAACACAGTTCCTCAGAGCGCGGAAATGAGGCTGGCGTTCAAACACATGGGAACGTGGCCAAGGTACCGACGTCTCTCACATTGCCAAACAACCCCCTCAGATCTCCTCTGCGTCCTTTCCCAAAGACAACAGCCTTGAACTCACCTGAACAGGACCACGAAGCCGTAGCTCTCCACCGCCATGCCGATGATGGGCCAGCGGCACAGCACCAGGGTCACGCCTCCCAGGAAGAAGGTGGAGCCTCGGAGCTTCTGTCTCTGGAAGAAGAAATGGACCGTCCTCCGCAGGCCGATGATGAGGGCGAGCCCGGCCAGAAACAGGACCTGTAGGGAGGAGACGAGCTGTTGAATCCTTCCTCCTCCCTCCCTTTCTTTTTTCAACCACGGTTTATTTTTTGGTAATTCAACATATCACATGGCAAATGAAACACATACAGTATATGGCATGCCCCCTACCCCACATAGCTGCACCCAACCCCCCCCCCCAACACACACAAACACACACACATCATAATGACATTTGAATCAAAAATAGCTTCTTAATAGTTAAAAACCAATGTGTTTCACATTGTGTCTACACCCACAGAGGAGTCAAGGGCTCATTAATAGCTCATTAATAGCTCAATAGCTCATTAATAATAAGGAGAGGAACTTTCTAGGACTATTGTGACATAAAACAAGAGGCAGACAAGAGTTAATTACAGTAGGTCATTGGTTGCCAAAGAGATTTTCTTTTCCCCAAACGTTGACACAACTGTTGTTACAGTAAGTTTCAGAGCTAATCAATCATTATCATGTCTGTATTAGCTGGTGCGTTTCACCACAAGCCCTAGCATGGAGATAGACAGCAAAGGCAAACTGTCATATTCCATCAGTGGCCTTTTTTTGGCCTTGGCTGACTTGATGGGAACTGGGAAAAGGAGTGTGAGTGTGTGATAGCAATTATTACTCACGTTCCCAAATGCCAACAGGACAGAGTCAAAGTACAGCAGCACTCCGAAGAGCAGGAAGAACAGGCCGAAGCCTGTGAGACCAACACCGATCTCTGGAACGCACACACACACACACACACACACCCGCGCACAGATTTTGTGACTAACAATACAATATTAAACACACCTAAATGTAAACAGCTTAGAAAAGTATTGGCACTTCAAAGTCCAAAAGTCTTAACCCTAACCCCAAAAACACGAATGAATAACAAAACGTGTTTCAATACCTCAGCAGTTACTCAAGAGGAAGATCAATAGAGACGTTGAAGGTTTCAATGAAAATATCACTTACTCTGAGTCTCAGTGATTGCGACCATGTTGTCTGTGTCCACCCTTATCCTCTCTCTCTCTCTCTCTCTCTCTCTCTCTCTCTCTCTCTCTCTCTCTCTCTCTCTCTCTCTCTCCCCCTTCACTCCCCGACACCGGTTCTCCTTGTGGTCAGAATTACATTAGAATTGTCTGTTTTGCTGCTAGTGACCTTTGAACTGTGCTGTCAGAGGCCTGTTAGATAAACATTAACCATACACAGGGAGACTGATTACACTACGACTCTATGGAATAATTGTGACAGCAGCTGGTCCCAATGGCCCCGGGCCTGAGCTAGATTACTCTTCCTGCTACGACTGGTGGATTGATGATTCATTGATTGATGAGTCGCTTTGGAATAAGGCGTCTGCTGAATGCCAAAAATGTAAAAAATGTAATGGTGAAAGCCGGGAAACATGTCGGCAACCGACCGAATGTTCCGACTTTTATTCTGAAAAATGTAAATACATTTTGACGGATTCGGTGAGTAATCCCCACTACTCTACACTAACTAGGTTACTTGACTAGCGAGTGTGTCGTTGATTTTCAACAACGTAGAAATATATTTTATAAATATTATGTTCTTGAATTGATTCTGACGTGTGGTCTCCCCTGTTTGTCTTGATCCATGAGCCTGGGTCATGACAATGATGATTGAATCATCATCATGCATCATGCTCATGCTCATCATCATGCTTTCACTGTCATCATGCTGTGTAAGGTCTTCAGAAATAGCACATGTGACAGGACAAATAGTGACAGGCATTACAGGCGAGTAACGCAATGAAAGAGTGAAGGTGAAATTGATTGCCTTTGTTGATAAATTGTCGTTTGTTATCAGCTGATTGGATTTTCCCAGACAGCACTACCATGATCAATGCATTCATTGTTTCCACTGATCTGAGGCTGGTGGATTGTTTTAGCATTATCCTGGTCTATTCAAAGACAGTAGAGACACTACATGGTCTTGGATGTGAGGTTATTGACTGCATGATTGACTCCCACCCTCTAGTCACTGTAAGGACCCTATCCCCAGGGTTGTCCCTGTTAGAGAATCCTTTAAAAAATGTTGGGGCATGAAAAACCCTTTTGATGGATGTATGTAAATGGATGATAAATGGACTGCACTTATATAGCGCCTTTATCCAAAGCGCTTTACAACGGCCTCTCATTCACCCATTCACACACACATTCACACACCAATGGCGGCAAGCTACCATGCAAGGCGCCGGCCCGCTCACTGGGAGCAATTTGGGGTTCAGTGTCTTGCCCAAGGACACTTCGACATGTGGCCAGCCGGGGCTCGAACCGCCAATCTGACAACCTTGCGATCATTAGACGGCGGCTCGACCTCCTGCGCCACAGCCGCCCCCGTTTGCTCTCTTTGGAAAGGGTTTCCTTGGAACCAGAGGGCTTTGTGAGGACAAGTAGTTGAATAACATGTCATGTAATGTAATCCTGCCAAATATCCCTACTGTAGATTATCCACTTTGGTAAGATGAATGTCTGTGTCCAATAAGCCCACACTGTAATTACATAAGAGGAGGGACATTACAGTGCTATACAAAGAAACTGGTCAAATTCAGTTTCATGTTAGTAACTTGTATCGTTATTGTGGTATGCTATAAATTCTCCATTCAAAGCAACCTAACATGATTAGTCCTGGGTCTGATGGAGGGTCTGTCTAGAAGACCATACAGAGAGTTAAACACGGTCTTGTCCCCATCTTAACCTGGTCCTAAGTGTCATGTTAAAGATCAGAGCATGGACACACGCAACCCTCACTAAAGCAACTGTGTGGATCCTTTCAACAGGACTTTGGCGGAGGAAATAAAGCAGCCCACAGGGACTCATTCAATTTCCGAAAGTATTAGGAAAGCAACAGGAGTCTAGAGTATGGGACTGGGTCTAGAGTAGGGGACTGGGTCTAGAGTAGGGGACTGGGTCTAGAGTAGGGGACTGGGTCTAGAGTAGGGGACTGGGTCTAGAGTAGGGGTCTGGGTCTAGAGTAGGGGTCTGGGTCTAGAGTATGGGTCTGGGTCTAGAGTAGGGGACTGGGTCTAGAGTAGGGGACTGGGTCTAGAGTAGGGGACTGGGTCTAGAGTAGGGGTCTGGGTCTAGAGTAGGGGACTGGGTCTAGAGTAGGGGACTGGGACTAGAGTAGGGGACTGGGTCTAGAGTGGGGGACTGGGTCTAGAGTGGGGGACTGGGTCTAGAGTATGGTAGCTGGGTCTAGAGTATGGGACTGGGTCTAGAGTGTGGGAGCTGGGACTAGAGTATGGGACTGGGTCTAGAGTAGTGGACTGGGTCTAGAGTATGGGACTGGGACTGGGTCTAGAGTAGGGGACTGGGACTGGGTCTAGAGTATGGGACTGGGACTGGGTCTAGAGTATGGGACTGGGACTGGGTCTAGAGTAGGGGACTGGGTCTAGAGTATGGGACTGGGACTGGGTCTAGAGTAGGGGACTGGGTCTAGAGTATGGGACTGGGACTGGGACTAGAGTAGGGGACTGGGTCTAGAGTAGGGGACTGGGTCTAGAGTATGGGACTGGGACTAGAGTATGGGACTGGGACTGGGTCTAGAGTAGGGGACTGGGTCTAGAGTATGGGACTGGGACTGGGTCTAGAGTAGGGGACTGGGTCTAGAGTATGGGACTGGGACTGGGACTAGAGTAGGGGACTGGGTCTAGAGTATGGGACTGGGACTGGGTCTAGAGTAGGGGACTGGGACTAGAGTAGGGGACTGGGTCTAGAGTAGGGGACTGGGTCTAGAGTAGGGGACTGGGTCTAGAGTAGGGGTCTGGGTCTAGAGTAGGGGACTGGGTCTAGAGTATGGGACTGGGTCTAGAGTAGGGGACTGGGTCTAGAGTAGGGGACTGGGTCTAGAGTAGGGGACTGGGTCTAGAGTAGGGGACTGGGTCTAGAGTAGGGGACTGGGTCTAGAGTAGGGGACTGGGTCTAGAGTAGGGGTCTGGGTCTAGAGTAGGGGTCTGGGTCTAGAGTATGGGACTGGGTCTAGAGTAGGGGACTGGGTCTAGAGTAGGGGACTGGGTCTAGAGTAGGGGACTGGGTCTAGAGTAGGGGACTGGGTCTAGAGTAGGGGTCTGGGTCTAGAGTATGGGACTGGGTCTAGAGTATGGGACTGGGTCTAGAGTATGGGTCTGGGTCTAGAGTAGTGGTCTGGGTCTAGAGTAGGGGACTGGGTCTAGAGTAGGGGACTGGGTCTAGAGTAGGGGACTGGGTCTAGAGAAGGGGACTGGGTCTAGAGAAGGGGACTGGGTCTAGAGAAGGGGACTGGGTCTAGAGAAGGGGAGCTGGGACTGGGTCTAGAGTAGGGGACTGGGTCTAGAGTACGGGAGCTCACTGTCAAGTAGGGATGGTGGTAGTACGAGTGTGTGTGTGTGTGTGTGTGTGTGTGTGTGTGTGTGTGTGTGTGTGTGTGTGTGTGTGCGTGCTTGCATGTGTGTGTGTGTGTGTGTGAGTGTGTGTGTGTGTGTGTGTGTGAGAGAGAGATATAGAGTGAGTTTGTGTGTGTATGTGAGAGAGATATAGAGTGAGTTTGTGTGTGTAAGAGAGAGATATAGGGTGAGTTTGTCTGTAAGAGAGAGAGACAGAGTGAGTTTGTGTGTATAAGAGAGAGAGAGAGAGAGAGTGAGTTTGTGTGTATAAGAGAGAGAGAGAGAGAGAGAGTGAGTTTGGGTGTGTGTGTGAGAGAGGGAGAGTGAGTGTGTGTGTGTGTGTGTGTGTGTGTGTGTGTGTGTGTGTGTGTGTGTGTGTGTGTGTGTGTGTGTGTGTGTGTGTGTGTGTGTGTGTAAGAGAGAGAGATAGAGTGAGTTTGTGTGTGTAAGAGAGAGATATAGAGTGAGTTTGTGAGCGTATAAGAGAGATAGTGAGTTTGTGTGTGTAAGAGAGAGATATAGGGTGAGTTTGTCTGTGTAAGAGAGAGAGAGAGAGAGAGAGTTTGTGTGTGTAAGAGAGAGAGAGAGAGAGAGAGAGAGAGAGTGAGTTTGTGTGTGTAAGAGAGAGAGAGAGAGAGAGAGAGTTTGTGTGTGTAAGAGAGAGGGAGAGAGAGTGAGTTTATGCGTGTGAGAGAGCGATATAGAGTGAGAGAGAAAAAGAAGAGCTCTGTATTGTATAAAGGAAGGTGATTGTGTTTCACAGTGCCCTCTAGTGGTGTACTGCCAGTTCATAATCCCATAGCCACAGGTCAAACCGCATCATCAAATTCCCCAAAGTCTGCAGCTAATGAACGAAAATGAATGAAAATATACTGTACGTTTGTGGACTCTGCATTCCTCACAAATCATTTTTAGGCACAGTATTTGATGGTAAATGGTGTGTAAGCCAAAATCTATGCTACAACTGTGATTTAAAAAATCACAGAATCAAGAAATGTGCAATTGACTTTTATTTTTGTATGAAATTGTGTGGTCTACAGTGTAATAGAGAAAACACAGGAGTCGACTCCAACTAGACCGACTTCCGACCGCTTAACTCCGCTCACATGCTGTGTTTGTCATACTCTGCGAAACCCCATAAGACGAACTGGTAGAACGCCATTTCCTTACTGTATAATACGTTGTCACAGCCCTTGCATTGCCAGTAATAATGCTTTCTGAATTCCACCCCAAAACATAATTGTCTGGGATATTTCGGTGCCAAAATGGCACTCCTGATTTGTAACACTGTCAAAACCCAGTAAAGATAAAGAGGTACTATAAGATGACTTACTATATATTAATTATTATTCATACATTATTATTCATTTATTAATCTAAATGAACTTCAACAGAGGTTATAATTGAGTTTGTTGTGAAGTACATTGATAGCACAGTACAGCAAGTTTTAACCATGCTAGCTGTTTATTAATGGTTGCCCTGACAACAATGGGTTTGACCTCTGACCTACCTTCATTATGTCCATGATGCTAAATAGAACGTTTCCTCAGGTTTCCTCAAAGAAAGGCATACAAAGATTCCAGCTTATGTAATACTGTTTTCCAGGCATCCAGTCCATCTTTGTTTTCAATTTTATTCATCCAGACATACACAAGAATACAACAGGGTCTTTATAGTCAGTAAGGGAATATTGATAAAGAGCAAAGGTGAGCGATCATCCTCAGTAGTATGATTATTTTTGGCAGTGATACTCGATATCAATCAATGTCAATAACATTGTTAAAACAGTTGTAATAGGTATGATTATTTAGATCATTCAAATCAGCGAGATGTCTTATTTGCTTACAAAATACAATGGGGAATTCTGTAAGCATCTAATGAGAAACGCATAGTATTTGTATACATTCACTTTATTGCAAGAAGGTTTTCCTAAAGCAAGCATATTGATTTTTCATTTATTTTTATTTGCATAGTTCAAGCAGTTGTGTGTAATTTCCCCCAAAATAGCAACAATTAATGTTAATAGTAAGATATAATTGAAATTGTAAATATGTACATTGACCAGTGTGCTAAATCTTTCTCTAACATCGTTAGCCATAAATGCTACATTTGTTATCAAATATTGGACACCATTTATTTGGCTTTTTTGCGTTTCTCAACGCATCCAATGCCAATTGCTCCAAAAATACCTATATTTTCAAAATCATCTTTAACCTGGGCCTTCAAGACAATGCTCAAAAGCAATAAATTAAAAAAATATTTCATCAATAATCATTTTCTGCCCAATCTTGTGAAAAATGCAAAACATTCCTGATTACTCTTAATGTTACAAATGTAACCGTCGACTGAAAGATAATTTTAGTCATCAAATACTCATGCGTATAAAAAATATCTACTGCATCATCTGACTTATTATTCCCTTTCTCAAAAACAAGAAAAAATAGAACTATTTCCTTTAGACCAGTGATGTTTTTGCCAAGTGAGAATGATAAACTGCTTTGTGTATACAAATCCCATGTTGTTCACATCCTATCAAACACATGGGCTTGAATCTGAACAAATATAGCTTTCCTATACAGAAACAACATCATTTCTGAGCCAGAGCCTTAACAGCAAGAGACAGACGAAGGGATATATGGAAGGGCGGAAGGTAGAAAGAGAGAGGCGGGTGGATATTGAAAAGGGGAGAAATTAAGGGATGCAGTACGGAAGGCTGCACTTTCACAGAGGCCACAGTTGAAATCTGGAGACACTAACAGGGAACGACAGATTTTCCAAAAGAGAAAGCCAAAAAACGATGGGTCAACAACTTGCACAGGAGGAGACAAGGAGTCTGTGACACATTTCTGTACTGAATCACTTCCTCCTGACTCCAAAAACTGTTAGAGGGAGGGAAGAGTCACAGAATTAGAATGCAGACTTCTGGACATTCCATCCATTCCATTATGAGTTCCACCGCCCTCAACAAGTTTATCCTTTAAGTCGTAATGGCTAATCTTGAATCACGTGAGTTGGCAACATCTCCTGTGCTATACCATATAGACCGTAGCCAACGAGACAATATCAAAATGTGATCGAAACCGGGTGATCACATATCAGAAAGATTTCGTTCATAGAAAAATACTTGTGTGGATTTTGAGAGGTAAAAACATGACTACATAAACCCGTTCCCCAAACACACTAACGTCTCAGACTCGTACTCTACTGTACTGTACATGGCACTGCATGATCGGGTATAACTGTATGATCAGGTATCATGGGAATGCTACAGGTGTAGGATGACAGGTTTGATAATATGCGTACACTACTGTTAGTTGGCTGTATTGCAAGTTGCTGGCCCATCTTGACACAACCAAGTGTTTCAACTAGCAGACGTACAATTCTAAGGTCACTTCTTTTTCCCCGACATACTATATATATATGTATATATATATATATATATATATATATATATATATATATTCACGTAGCACTGAAGTAAGGTCCTAGCAGTGAGAGGACCACGAGGCGTCCAATGGCTTTAATGCTAAAGGTAGGAGGTCTACTCACATATCATATATGATATTATCATACTCTATATGCAGTTATTAGAGAGACAACAGTGGTTTCCGAGTGAGGCAGGGCTGCACACATATACACACCATGCGCACATATACCATGCGCTGAGCAAGAGGGGGAGTAGAGGGTGTGTAGCTTGGATGGGGGGGGGGGGGGTTGTGGAACCAGGAGGTAAACACAGCTGGTGTAACCCTATACTTATTTAGGGGTCATCTATCTCCGTTAGCCTCCACCTACAGTATGTGACCTTCTCCTGCTCCACTAACATGCTTCTGGTTAGTTCTGCTGCTCTCTGCACCAATAACAAACTCTTCTCGCCTCCCCGAAACCCTTGTTCCTGAAGTCCAGTCCCACCACCGCACGCGTCACGTACAGAAAAAGTCAGACCTTTGGACCATTCGGTCCAGAAATACAGTCCAAAATGGAGTTCTCTGTCTTTTATGGTCTCCAACCAGAACGTATTTGTGGTCCTTCTAATCTCTCTTTAGCAGATACTGCCCTGAGTTGAGTTACGGAGATGCGCTGTGTAGCATGGCGGAGAGTGCTGTAGAGTGCCGTACACACACTCCTTGCTCTCTGTCAAATGCATCAATAGTGAGAATTGTAACATTATGGTTTGTTTGCTTTATGGTTTGTCTTCTCTGCCCCTACACAAAGCTCTTTTTGTTGCCAGGCCTAGAAGAAGTGTGTAAGTGCAGTGAATGACAGACAGAGGGAGAGTGGAGGGCCCTGCTATAGCGCCCTCAGGAGTTGGGAGGAGTGAACTTTCAGTCTCTCCATCATTTGGGGTTTAGAACATCCTCTTGTAGCCAGCTTCCTCACTTCCTCTAACAGTTTCTTATTTCCTCTTCCTGTTGTTGTGTAGATCATTGGATAAATACACCGGTCTGGGAGACAAAACAAAAGCAGTTTCTTTGGGGTTTTCTCTTTTTTTGACTCTCCAGGTAATCCTCAAAAGGACGATCCGTCGAATTTAACAGCAGCCAGGGCTTGGGCTAAAGAGAGACAGACAGAGAGATAGAGAGAGAGAGAGAGAGAGAGAGAGAGAGAGAGAGAGAGAGAGAGAGAGAGAGAGAGAGAGAGAGAATTAATCCAAACAGGAACATTTTTCATTTGGATTCAAATAAAAAAGGAGGCAATTCTCACAAACAAAAATGTATCACATACCATCATACGGCAATGAGGAAACATACGACAGAGTTTTGACAAATTGGCATCCTTATCTGATTTGAAGATACCGGTAAGAACTAAAATCATATCCAAAAAAACCAAACATTGTAATGTGGTACGATTGTGACTGCAGAAGCATTAGAAAAGCACTCAGCAATCTGTCCAATAAATCCATAGAGGACTAGACAACCAAGTCAAGTACTTTTTTATAAATGAGGCCCCAGGATTCAGTTGCAGAGGGAGTTGTTAAGACTCAGGTCCCTTAACTTGGTAACGACCTTGGAGAGAACTATGGTGTTGACTGCTGAACTGTAGTCAATGAACAGCATTCTCACATAGATACTGTATCTATCTTTCTTGTGCAGGTGGGATAGGGCAGTGTGCAGGGTGAAAGCAATGGCGTCATCTGTGGATCTGTTGGGGCGGTATGCACACTGTCCAGTGTGGCAGGTAGTGAGGAGTTGAGGTTTGGACCTAACCAACTTCTCAAAGCACTTCATGACGACAGACGTGAGTGCAGCAGTTGAATTACACTACCAGGGCACTGATCTTCGCTTATAATTACAGATTATAAGCGAAGATCTGACAGCATGTGCACCTGACGAACTCAACATATTTTACGCTCGGTTTGAGGGGAAACAACACTGAGGCCCCCGTAAAGGCTCTTGCTATTCACAAGAACTTCAATCTATCGAGGTATCGATCACTGGGGCTGACATGAGGAAGTGTTTCAACATCCGCAAAGCAGCTGGCCTAGATGGGATCTCGGGCCACATCCTCAGAGCATGCGCTGACCAGCTGGCAGATGTCTTCATGGACATAATCAACCTCTCCCTGTCCCAGTCTGTAATCCCTACGTGCTTTAAGGTGACCACAATTGTTCTAGTTTGCAAAAAGACCAAGGCAACCTGCCCTAATGACTACCTGATGATCATCTGTATAATTGGAACCTTCTAAATAAGCCACATCAGGAAGAATTGGCTATCCAAAACAGGTATGTTATGGAAGAATCACTTCTGAATTCAGCCCACAAAGGCATACATGACCAACTACAAATGATTTAATCAGTCATAAAAGACAGCTAGAACCCTCTAGATTTACCCAGCAAGAACCTCTGGCAAAAATAGAGGTCCCACAACCCAGAAAGGCCTGTGGTGCTGACAGATTTCAAATTCAGAACTGAAATCTTCAAAAAACGACTCAACACACTTCTGAGTGTGGTTACTTCCCTGACATCTGGAATCAATACTGATAATACATATCCTTAAAAACAGAGACAAATTTGGTGCAAACAATTACAGAGACCCCTGGGTAAAGGCTCAGCAGTCTGGGAAACATGTGTTGTATTGGAATGAGACATCAAAGAAACAACATCAACAGGCAAAAATAACTGACCACTGTGAATGATCAGAATTGAAGAAGACATTAACATAATACAGACTGAGGACAGCGAGAGAGAGAGAGAGAGAGAGAGAGAGAGAGAGAGAGAGAGAGAGAGAGAGAGAGAGAGAGAGAGAGAGAGAGAGAGAGAGACAGGGAGACATACTGTGGAATATGTCCGACTGAGCACAGTGAGAGAGAGAGACAGGAAAACATACTGTCTGTATGTCTCCCTGTCTCTCTCTCTCTCTCTCTCTCTCTCTCTCTCTCTCTCTCTCTCTCTCTCTCTCTCTCTCTCTCTCTCTCTCTCTCTGTTCACAGTCTGTATTATGTTAATGTCTTCTTCAGTTCTGATGATTTATTTTTTATTTTTTTATTATTATTATTTTTATATAGCGCCTTTATCCAAAGCACTTTACAACAGCCTCTCATTCACACATTCACACACCAATGGCGGCAAGCTGCCATGCAAGGCGCCGGCCCGCTCACTGGGTGCAATTTGGGGTTCAGTGTCTTGCCCAAGGACACTTCGACATGTGGCCAGCCGGGGCTTGAACCAACGATCTGCCAACCTTGTGATCATTAGACGCCAGCTCTACCTCCTGCGCCACAGCCGCCTGATGAGTCACAGCGGTCAGTTATTCTGCCTGTTTATGTTGACAGACAGACAGAGAGAGACTTTACAGCTCTTAGGGCTGCTTCATTGTGGTCAACCACTCCAAAGCAGCTTCAGCCAATCGCTGTGGTCCAAGAACTCAGGAGGCATCCCTCACAACGTTCAAAGTGGTCATTGAGGCTAATCTCAGTCGTCACTACAAAACTTCTGAGCCACAGTTGAACGCCTACATGTGTTGTTCTGAAGTAAGCTTGTAATGCATGTTTATAATTTCACTGTTCACAATGAACTTCACTAGTGGCTCCAATAAACTACAACAAATACTTGTTTGTACATATTTTAGAGGTTATATAACTGTGTGTGTGTGTGTGTGTGTGTGTGTGTGTGTGTGTGTGTGTGTGTGTGTGTGCGCGTGTGTGTGTGTGCGTGTGTGCATGCGTGCGTGTGATATGAATAGCTAGCCATAATTCCATCAGCACCACAAGTCAATCCCAAACTGCGAAATAAGGTTTTAATGACAATCATTCTATAACGCCTAATACAATGAGTTCAAAGTGTTTAGAAGAATTGCCGGTTTTTGTGAGTCTGCATTCAGTGTGTGTTCTCTGCCATTGGAAAGTCTTTAACCAAAACAGATTCAAATAATAGGGGACTTTAATTGGTTCCTCTACCAAATTGTAAGCCAGATTTCTGGAATTATTTGTGCCAAACCAGGAAATGAATCTCGGGGGGGGTTTTAGTGTGAGGTTTTGCATCGTGACCAGGCATTGCAGGCCCTTGATCTCGAATCTTCTCAGAAGTAAAGGCGTGACTAGTGGCTATCCCTCTATGCAGCTTTTACATGTTTCAACAATTAAAAACCAAGCAGGAATGAAATGGGTCAGTACTTCTTCCTAGTTTCCAGATGGATGTTCGCGGGAAAGGACAGAATCATGAGCGTCTTGACAGATTGGTGTTATTCTTATCATGTAATATATTCAAATTGGTGTTATTCAGGGTTACAATATGTACTGGCTCACGCAATGCCAAACAAAACTGGAACAAACAGCTGTCTGGAGCAACAGCTTTTCCCCAAATCTCTGACTCAGTGTAAAGCAGATGGTCAACAGCCTCCCATTTGAATCCACTGTCATCCCACTGTCATCCCAGTAATTTAAACCACATCACTCTGTCATCACGTCCTGCTGAATCATCAAAACACGAAGACTAAGCCCACCATTACTGCCTGCTTAACGCTGCTTTCTGTACACTTTGGGTAGCTTTGGGAACCATTACAACCCAGTCCCTCACACCTTAGCCTAGGGCTTGGTTTAGGCGATAATGGTGCTGAGTAAGTAGTAAGCAGTGTGGTGGAAACTTCACCTGGCTCAGAGTGTTAGGTGAGGCTGTAATCATCATGCTTGTTCCTGTCAGAGCTTTTGTGAGGGTCCAAGTGACCACAAGTCAGGAAGTGAACAGGAAGTGATGGGTTTTCAGACCATTTTCAGACCAGGAGCAGGTCCTCTTTAGATCAGGTCAGCAGAAGGAAACAAGTGACCAGTTTTGTAAACAGGCCTTGAATGTGAGAAAAGCCTGTGCAAACTAAAAAAACAGGAAGTGAAACAGAAGGTTGAGAGGTTGGGGGAGGGACCATAGAGGGAGTGAGAGGAGGGGGGGGGGGGTAGTTAAGAGAAAGGGAGGTAGGGGTGTGGTTGTAGTGGGACGGGGACTCACCTTCACAGACTCACACCTTCATGATGCGGGCGGAGTCGTGGAAGTCAGCAGAGGAAGGGGGAGGGACCAGGCTGGTCGGGGAGGCGGGGGGGCTGGGAGCGCACTGGGCTGGAATGGAATGGGGGAGGGGGAGATGGGGGTGCGGCGTGAATACAAGGAGAACGGAAAGCAAAGCCAATGTGAAGCAATACAGGGGTAGTTGGTGCGAGGCTGACAAAAGACAGGAGACGGTGTGCTCACATCCCCCCAAACAGAGGAGAAACGTGATCCTAAACATGTAGCTCAACACTGAGAAAGCAAGTAAATGTACTGTACTGTACTACATACGTATGTACTGTATATGTACTGTATTGTATATGACAACATAATAATCTGGATCTACAGCTTGGCGGAGGCCACAAAATTAGTCTTCACTTCAGAGGAGCCAAAGTATTTAATCAACTCCCTTCTCATTTATTTGACCTCTCACCCTACTTGTTCAACAAGGCTGTCAAACCACACCTTTCCTTGATCACGATGATTGATTTACCTCATTTGTTTCTCTTGTGTAAAGTTTACTATGTAAACGTATCTTTACTTTAATTTCTCATATGTTTCTCCCGTTCTTTCGTTTGTTCGTTTGTTTTAGTTTTTAGTTTTTTTCTTTATTGATCTCTTTATTTTTGTTCTGTCATTTTAATATTTTTCCTTGACTTATTTTTTCATTAACTGTTAATCAAATTCTATGATCAAGGGAGACTCTCGATAAGCCCCTCAGGGTTCCTTGCCTTCCTTGCACCTACTCTACCTATGATGTATTACGGTTATTGTATGTATGAATATTGTTTTTACAGAGTGCTAAATAAATACATTTGAAACATTAAAAAAAATACCTGTAAGGTGTTAGATTAGATTTCAGAAGATACACATTTGATATCAATATCCTGATATAAGATAGCATGATTATGTTATGTGACAATAGAAATGAGCAGAACATTATGGCGAGGGCATGGTGATATGATGATGCAATTAGAAAGCTGTTTCTAATTCTGTAAGAGGTCCAAAGCCATGGTTTTATGAAAGCGCGGTGGTGAACAGTGGGCGGTAGCAGATGATGACAAAGCTGTAAACATTGCCTGGATAGGAGGCCATTGTGTATTTATACCACTTCCCCAGTCTTAAGTATGTCCTTTCCTTTCAGGTTTATCATGTAAAGATTTATTTAAATGCGACCACAAAGATCACATGTGTCATGTGACTACTCTCCCTTACTAAACCAAATGTTTATTTGAAGTTCATTTTAAATCAAACAACAATTACGGCAGCTGATCCCTAAAAGGCCTGTCACGTGACTCGTGCGAGAACGACATTGTGCAGCGGGAGCCGTTGCTTTCCATTGGAACGTGCGGCTACGCTTAGCTACGCTTAGCTACGCTTAGCTACGCGGCTAAGCGAGCGCCGCTAACTTCTGGAGCAGAGCGAAGCCCTATCATTCAACACGACTGAGCTTGGACCCACGGCTGTGGTGGACATTGAACAGGATGACAAGCTGGCATTCAATGTCCATGTTATACGAGTTACGACAGACGTCACAGTTGTAGAGATGTTGGGTGGGTTTGGCTGGTTGGGTTTAGTTAGTGGACAGTGGAGTGTACTGCAGACAGTTGATAGTGAGAGGTGTCCAGGGGTTAAAGTGATAGGAATACCCTCTAGATATTATTTTCGAAAAAGTTTATTATTTGACACTGTTTGATTTAAAAAAAAGTATTCTTAGAGGCTGTTCCACAATGTTCACCTCCACTTTAACCCCTGGCAGTTGGTGGCTTTGGATTGTTTTTTTGTTTTTTTGCTGCACACAGTGACGTGAGTGAGTGAATGCTTGACTGATGATTCAGAAACTCTTTTTGTGTGTCGGGGAGGTTGGGGGTGGTGGGGGGTGACATGGGTCGGTGGGTGTTGTGACACAGTGCCAGTCATCGCCGAAGACCTCTCAGTGGCGTGGGGGCGGGGCTTTGTAACGGTAACCGCAGCGACAGGGTCGGTGAGGGGATCGGGGTGTTGGTGGTGGTGGAGGGAGCGCGGCAGGCGTCCTCACCGGAGAGCAGCCTGCTGCGGCGCGAGGCTTCGGCAGCGAGAGCGCAGGAGATCTCGATCCTCTTCTCCTGCTCGTGAAGCTGCTGCTCCGAGTTGGTGGCCTGGTGCCCCCCCCCCTCTGCTGGCCCGTCCAACAGAGGAACCACGTTCTGCAGACTGAGAGGAGGGGAAGGGGGGGGGGTTAGCATAGCATTAGAGAGGGAAAGGGAGAGCGGGAGGCAGAGAGTGTGGGTGTGAGTAAGAGAAGGGCAGATGAAGGCGGGTATAGAGAAAAGACGACACAGGGAGAAACAGAGGATTCAAATAAGTTTACGGGGTAAATCTGACTTTGTGAAGTGTGTACTTGTGTAGTGTGTGTCTGGTGGCAGATGTGTGTGCTAGCTTGCGTGCGAGGCAGCAGTGACGCGATTTGTCGTACTTTGATTTGGCGATGAGTGTCTTGATTCTCTCCACCTTCTTCTGTTTCTCCCGCTGTTCCTCTGGACTGAGGGGCGCGCTGTCTTCCACATCCAGATACCGTTCTGGAATCAGAACCTTGTCTGGTGCCAACAGCTGAAAACATGGCGTAACCACAGTTAGATAAAATTCAACACTAGAACAGCCGTGCCTTTTTTACCTACTATAAGAGCCGCCTCGGGGGTCAAAGGACAATAGTCTTTACAATGGAAAGCTGCTATTTAGACACAACGACCACTAATTGGCCGTCTTTTAAATTAGCCTGCCTCCTACACAAAAAAACTAGCTTAATAGCAAAATAGCTTTATACTAGCTTATCCTGATCTGATTTTGAAAATAAGGATACTGGGTGGTAGAACGCACATAGCTAGGAAAAGCCATGAAAGGAGGGTCCTGAATCGAGTCCAGTGCAAAGATATAAAAACTTTTTTACTCACAGGGTCAAATGACGGCTATTCTAGTGCTAACTTGTAAAATGGTAACTGGTACAACAACATGCCTTTCTTTGAAATGTTTCCTGTCGTATACAAAACAATTTAGCAAAACCCAATAAATGTCTTTGGGCAGGAAAAAATGCAGCGCTTCCAGTGTTCCCGTGTGTACGGTGAAACTTTACAGAGCAATCATAAAAACAAATGCAGTAGAAGAGAAGCACACAGACTGTCTATCGTGTAGAACGGGGACATTTGCCAACTCCACACTCTTACATCTCTATCTGTAACATGGTGAAAGTTTTCAAGTTTCACAGTGAAAGAATGCACACCAGTACTCCTGTGATGACAGATCGGCCCGTTACCTCTCTGCTGATGTCCAGGTCGTAGTGGTCAGGTTCGATCTGTAACCGTCTGAGCCTGGCGATCTCCTGCCGGGGTGACTCCACCCCCTCTCCCCGGACCGCAGCCTCCAGGTCCTTGATGTCCACCTCGTGGGCCGTCAGCCTCCGTCTCACCTGGACACACAGCCACAGGCAACCAATCAGAACATGGACTGAGAGGGAAGAACCTGGCAGACCTGCCAGACTGCGAGCCAGGTGCTTCCTGTCCTTACTTCTTCACATCCCGTTATCATTCTGTTATCATCCAGTTATATTCCAGTTATCATCCTGTTATCATCCTGTTATCATCCTGTTATCATCCTGTTATCATCTCATTATCTTCCTGTTATCATCCTGTTATCATCCTGTTATCATCTCATTATCATCCTGTTATCTTCCTGTTATCATCCTGTTATCATCCCGTTATCATCTCATTATCATCTAATTATCATCTCATTATCATCCTGTTATCATCTCATTATCATCCTGTTATCATCCCATTAACCTGTTATCACCGCCATCAAATCCTAATCGCCCATCTCACCCTGTGTTCTCCTGATTATTCCTTCAGAATATATCGCTACATGCCCCAATGTAAATGTGATGGTAAGTATGAGGTACCACTCTGTAGTTGGCGGTGGACTGGTTGCCTGAGAGGTTCAGGCTGCGTCTCTTGTCCCTGACGGAGCTGCTCTGGTTCCTGCGGATACGCTCGTTCTGCTCCTCCACGCTCATCTTGGACTTCACTTCCGCTGGGAAGACGGCGCTCTTTGGCCGCTCCTTGGAAGCAGGGGAATAAGACGGGATATGTGTTTCGATGAACACCTGACTTGTGCCAAATGATGTAGTACATACAAGCCAACATGGGCATTGTATAGAAATGGAATGGAATGGGACTACTTGGTTACTACTAGGTTAGTGCATAGTTAATGCCACTGTATCAAAATCAAAGCACATTTCATGAATTATACTATGAAAAGGGACAGGGAGCACTCTCTGGTTTGCAGATAAAACCGTATCATTAAAATCAAAGTCAAAAGTACCCACATTGAATTACAATTTCAGGCAGTCATTGCCTTCAAAGGATTGGCGACGAAATACTAAACATTCCTTCATTTGGACTATATTGGATTATTATATTCCATGCTCTGCTTATCAGTTGGATCTCCCTTGTTTCGGCTGGAGAGAAAATGAACCAAATTGACAGGAAGCTTATCAAAGTAAGCCAAATGAAACTTGCAGTAAATGCAAACAGATGCAATAAACCCAAACAGACTTAATGGAACTGGAATGGAACTTAATCCGGAACTAGAATGTTCCCTCTTTGTATATACAGTGCCCTTCATAAGTAATAGGACAGTGAAGCTGTGTTTCTTATTTTTTTGGCTCTAATGTTCATTTCAACCAGGCTCTTGGATGTTTGTTTCAACCAGCGTGTGGTGTTCATCAGGACACTGAACCGCCACTGTTCATCAGGTTCATTGAACCGCCAATCTGCCGACCTTGCGATCATTAGACGCCAGCTCTTCCTCCTTAGCCACAGCCGCCCGCCCCTGTCATCCCCTGTCCCCTGTCACAACTACTGTGGTTTAATATATTTGATAGATTCTCATCTTTTATGTGTTGGTATTTGTGCACATACTGTATTGGTTTCCCCATCTAGAAATGAGAACACTTCACATTCACACCTCAAATAAAAGCTGAGCATCTTTACCTCATAGTAATTGTTGATTTCAAATCCAGGTCATGGCCTGATGAACACCATACCCTGGTTGAAACGAACATCCCTGAGTGTTTTTCTTCTTCTATTGAACAGGGTTCAAGGGGTCAATTGGTGTTATTTAGAGCGCTACATCCCTGTAACCCAACGTGGGGTTACTCATAATTAAAGGACTCTATTTTACCTGCAAACCAGGGAGTGCTCCCACGTCCCTTTTTCATTGTATTTCCCTGTTTAGAATGTTTGGGCTCTCTGCTAGTGTCCACAACCACAACCAAGGTTCATTATTATTGGCTGCCTCAACTACAAAGATGTCCTTTCCGCCTGCGTACCCTGGATATCCCGTTGGGTACTTTGCCGTTGCGGCGAGAGACTCCTTCGTAGGAACCTCCCTGGTCCTCTGTGGGCGACTTGGTCCTGGGTGGCACGATGCCAACTGCCCCAGAGAGAAAGAGTGGGTCTTAGGATGAGACTAATGCTTAGGCAAGGCAAGGCACGTTTATTTGTATACCATATTTCATACAACAGGGGCAATTCAAAGTGCTTTACATACAGCATAAAAAATCACATCACATCAAGAGGAGAATAGTAAACAGATTAAAACATAAAAGTAAAAAATACATTTAATAAGATAATGAATAAGATAATGGAAATGACTAAAGAGACATGAATGGAAGTGTTTTTAGTTTAGATTTAAATGTTTTTAGGGTTTGGGCCTGTTTGATTTCTTCAGGGAGTTTGGCCAACAACATTCTCACTAGAACTCCATTACCCATGGTCCTTTGCTTTTTCTGTGTACCTTTATTCATGTTGGCCTGTCGGTCCAGCTCCAGGTCCTGAGCCTCGCTACGGTCTCCCGGCGACTGGTCCTGTCGGAACCCGAACTTGTGCTGCAAGACAGAGGGTGGACAGGTGTCTAATCATGACCACCTGATCAACTTCAAAAGGTTTACATACAGGTAGGGAGGCCCCGCCTACTCAACCAAAGCTCTTGGTCACATATGTGACACAGTCTGATCACTTGGTCCACAAGTCGGCAACCAATCAAAATGGTCAGAAGTCAGACTTTTCTTTTGAAACGCGGAACTACTTTTCAACGTTGTTGAGAATCACAACACAAACCAGTAGCTAGTCAGGCCAAAATTCTGCAACGCAATGGATTGGGTGAGTAATCCCCACTGCAACCGAGTTAACTATAACACTACTTTACATTGTTAGCAGGCTCACAAAACAAGCCGTGTTAGCAGTTGACTAGCGATGTGTCGTTGATTTTCAACGACGCGGAAATGTATTCACATTTTTCGAAAAGAAAAGTCCGATCGTTACATCAGATCCCGATATGAGGACCAAAGCATTAGAACGTGACACATATATGTATCCAAGCACATAATGCATTAGATATGCATTAGTGTGGATAGGAGGAGTGATGGGGTTATGTTAAGTAGTCCATTGTCATATATATACACAAAGTGAACTCTATCAGAGTAGATCCTGCAGAAGCAGAAGCGTACAGTCTTACACACCACAACACAGACACGGCACTAGCACAGCTACTGACTAGCACAGTCATGATCACACCACCACAGCCACTGGCACACAGACCGCACAGAGACCACTGACTGTGGATGGCATCACACACACCTCCAGTCACGGTCTCACCATTCCAATCAGAAGCCTTTTTACTTAAGTCCTAAGCTATAGCATGAAGGTGCCTCAGCATGCAAAAGTCGACCAGAATGGTTGATTTCAATGATTTCAAACCCTGTTCTTTTTTGTCAATTTAAGTGGCCAATGTTGTTTATTTAGAATCTATTTAATGTTTATATATGGCACTTCATGCCCTCGAAACCACATTTGTTATTATAGTATAGATCAAGAGTTTTGGGCAAAACATTTATTGTATGATTGACAGCTGATAATAGAATAGACAGCTGAGAAAAGAGACAATGGGAGAGGAGAACAACCATTACAAGCGGCTTAGCTGCAGGCTGAGATGGAGAGACAGGAGGAATAGATGGAAGAATAGATGAAGGAATAGATGGAGGAATAGAAGCCATGAGAGGACTAAAGCGCTACAACAGACAGAGAGGTGTAAGAGGGTGTAGTGGAGGGAGAGATGGTGAAGCAGGGGATTGGGGGACTGAAAGGAGTGAGAGAGAGAGTGTGTGTGTGTGTGTGTGTGTGTGTATGTGTATGTGAATGAGTGATTAAGCTTCACATTTTCTGGGGGTTGTTCAGGGGGTCCAGGGGATTTTTTGGGGACTGGTGTCGACAGGACTCGGAGGGGTGTGGCAGGGACCGAAACTCCATCCCCACCCTCCCGACACCAAATACCTTTGTGCTGCGGGACTCTTCGTCATCAAGGTAACCGTCATCCAGGCCCAAGCTGCGTAGCCAGGCAGCGCTGTCGAAGGGTAGGGGGGGGACGGAGGGGGGGGATTCCAAGGGATAGTAGGATTTGGGGAGTGGAGGCCGCGGGGGGCCCATGTCCTACAGTGACGGGTAGGGAGGAGGAGGAGGAGGAGGAGGGGAGAGGGAAGGGAGGGAAGGAGGAGAGGAGAGGAGGAGGAGAAAAGGAAGGGGAGGAAGAGAGAGCGCTGTGCATCAGGAGGAGGGATAAAAAGCAGGCAGAGTGCAAGAGCAGAGGAATCATGGGACGATTTTGACGTTTGGAGAAATGGAGCCCTGACTCCCCACATTGAGGTCAGGGGGTGAAAGGTCACACAGGTGTCCAATGAGATGCCTGGACTGAGAGCTAGCATGAACGCACACATGTCCTCAGTGATCAGGTTAGTTATGACACAGCGCCACTGTGGGGGAAGCGCCAGCATGTTACTACGCACTTAAATTAGTACGGGCAGTGTAGTCAGAGACAATCATTACGCAATACAGATGATGTGTTTACAAAATGGGCTGTTTTATTCTCTCAGTCTATCATTTAAATTTCACTGGCCTTGCGGCATGGTTGCATGGTTTGCGGTATCCAGCTTCCTGGGACCCATTTTCAAGTTAGCGAGGAGCCAGGCTTGAAGTGGGCTACTCTAAAACAGAAAGACTACACCAGTCCTACAGCGATGTAAAAGTCTTCTGGCTTTCATCCCTTTCTGTCCGTCAAACACACATACACGTAAAGCTGGGGAACCAGGTTTGGGTATTTTCGAGCTAATCAATGATACCAATCGATCAAAGAAGTGCCAAAAAGGAAAGCTGAAAAGGAAACACTTCCTCACGCCCTATAGGGACTGAGGTCGAACATCCCTGACTCAAAGGGCAGGAGGGATTTGTATGGACTGGAGAGTCCCAGAAAGCTCTCTGCAGTTAAGATAAGCTAAGCTAGCTAAGTAGTTAGCGTTGTGTAGAATCACAAACCAATCCCAGTTGGGCAGTTGGGGTGGTTATTGTTATTGAGGATGATAAACTACCCCCACAGACACATCAGTCCACTATACAAGTCTCTCAGTTAAACGGTTTACCTTGTAAAAAAAAACTCCACTACCTGGTGTCTCAGTCTCACTGGTCGTTTCACTACTAAGCCACTTAATGTTTGCAGATAATGAGGCGCCAAGGCCTTGCAGATCGCCCAATTTTCCACTCAGCGAATGCTCCAAAGAGTCTTTGACGCAGCATTACTGCTCCAATTAGTGCTCTTTAACAAACACAATTTGGGCCCTTTGATCAATCCCAACCAGGTTTGAGCCATTTGAGTTGACGCTAAACAGCTATGTCTGTCCACTCAGTCAGACCTTATGGAGAAAAACATAAAATGTAATTTGAGGTGGGATTGGCAGGTCTTGTGGGCCGAGTTAGCCCCCGTACTTATAATAATTAGTTTGATTGGTTGCCATTAGGTTGTTATCAGACGTTGAATAGAAGAATGTGGCTCTGTGTCGTCAGTGGCCAGGATTAATATAGGCTCTAAATAACCTCAGTCCATACATCCTGTCATCCTAACTGGTCCTTTAACTCAATAAGGCTTAAGTGGATAAGTTGAACATATAGGTTGTATGTTTATTAGCAGGACATACCCAGCCAGGCAGTCTAGGAGCGCTAATAAGGATTTGTATTAGCATTGTACCTTGTATTAACATTTCAAAAACAATGCACGTGTAGCCCCCAAGGGCTGAGAGAGTCAGGGGACGACAACATAACACAAAGCAGACAGACAATGAACATTGAAATTGCCCTGTGAATTATGCTCTGACGAAAGTGTGTTCTTTAGATGTCGAAGTGGAATCAATTCTAGGTGTGGAATTTTGTTTTTGAGCCCTTCCTTCCTGAATGTCCTTGTATTAGTATGTTCTTCCAATGAAGTGTCCATGATCTGAGATATCTTTCTCAAGAACTAAAATTACTATGTTGCCAATGTATTGTCAATAGTGACAGTTGGCCACGCACTTGTTGCATACAATTCACCACAAATTACAAGACATAGACATCCAGCCTGTATCTTTGCTGGTTGCTGACATAATTCATCACACAATAAAATGATTCGCCTCAATATAACGCAGCAATAACATCGTAGCAGACGATTAAATTTGATCCAGACCACAACTGCCATGGTGATCTGTGCTGTCTCAGCTATTTGGCAACATATAAATGTGAGTGTGGCATTCCAACTGCCTGACAATAATCCAAATATTTTCCCCCTGAATACAGGAGAGATAGAGTTTAACTCAAGCTGTAAAGAATATATAGTTGTGGTGTTGCATGGGAAAAACATTTATTAACATGTCTCGCAGTACTTGCCAGTCGACTTGCCTGACTCCAATGGAAACATAAATGCCAATTTGATTGAATTGAGTCCTTTCCCATGGTCATTGAGTGCATAGGTCAACTATGAATGGGTGGAAATTCATTACCGTTCATTACTAGGTTCAGTGGGTTTAAAGATAGGTCTGCAGATACACTCTAACCAAGGACTCGTTGTGTCCGTCGTCAAGCGCTAGCTGGTTGTTTGGGTAGGTGAGCGGGCGTGCGCGAGTATGGCTTTGTGCCCGAGCCTGAGATGGCAAGTAGAGGAGATGGCACTGTGTTTCTGGGTTAGCCGGCCGTGTGCGCCCTAGGGAGTGTGTGTAGAGGTACGGGGTGTAGTTAAACGCTAGCTGGTTAGCCTGGTTGCTGTTCTGGTGGTAAAATGAATATTGTGTCTCGGGGATGGACAAACGTCTTTTGTGAACTGGGTACCCCAGGGCCTCACGTTGGCTAACCGGGTGGGAGGGAGGGGGAAAGGGGATCTGGGTAAACATCTTTCCTGTATCCAATGGTTTGCAGCTTGGGCTGGTGGGAGGCTAGCTGATTGGCTACCTGTGTGCGTCGGTAGGCGTGGCTCTGGTTGTCCACGTGAAGGAGTGTGTGCTGTGCTCCTGCACTGGCTTGGTTGTCGTGTGGGTAAGAATCTCTATTGTCTCTACAGGCTAGCTGGTTTGATGAAGGTTGGTTGGCCACCTTCATCTCTCCAGGGGCTGGCTGGTCGGCTTGGGAGGTGTGAGGACGGGTATATCGGAGTGTGTCTTTACTATCTACAGGGGCCAGGAGGGTAGTAGTAGTAGTAGGGTGGGCTGGCGCTAGGGAGGGTATTTGGGTCAGAACCCAGAGGGTTGTTTGGGCGGGTGTTGGGTCTAGACCCCAGCGGGTGTTGAGGCTAGACCCCGGGTGGGTGTGGGTGTGGGTGCTTGGGTGGGCGCGGGGGCCTGGGGTGCTTACCTCCGGGCCCAGCTGTTTGGTGGGGGAGGGCTGGGAGCCAGGCACTGGGGAGAAGGGCTGAGCGGGCTGGTGAGGCTGACTGAGCTCAGGGGACTGGCAGGACTATTGGTGCTAAAGGAACCTGATGCCACTGTGGTGGAGAGAGAGAGAGAGAGAGAGAGAGAGAGAGAGAGAGAGAGAGAGAGAGAGAGAGAGAGAGAGAGAGAGAAAGAGAGAGAGAGAGAGAGAGAGAAAGAGAGAGAGAGAGAGAGAGAGAGAGAGAGAGAAAGGGGGAGAGAGAGAGAGAGAGAGAGAGAAAGAGAGAGAGAGAGAGAGAGAGAGAGAGAAAGGGGGGGAGAGAGAGAGAGAGAGAAAGAGAGAGAGAGAGAGAGAGAGAGAGAGAGAGAAAGGGGGAGAGAGAGAGAGAGAGAGAAAGAGAGAGAAAGGGGGAGAGATAGGGAGAGAGAGAGAGAGAGAGATAGGGAGAGAGAGATAGGGAGAGAGAGATAGGGAGAGAGGAGTTAGATATGTACACTAATCATCTGCATTCTTATCATAGCCACTAATCTCCATACGGCATTGGAGGACAGTGCGTGGATGTGGCGTTGCTGACTGCTCAGCAGTACCTCTGTGCTTGGCCGTGTCAGTCCCTCTGGAGAGGTTACCCTTGTGGAGCCCCTCCAACACATCCTGCACCCTCCAGAACTCCTTCTGAATGTGCCTATGGATCAGCTCACTCTGCAGACCAGAGAGAGGGGGGGGGGAGTGAAGTGGAGAGAGGGGGTGGAGAGGGAGGAGGAGGAGGAGGAGGAGGGAAGAAAGAATGGATAGGGAGAGAGAGAGAGAGAGAGAGAGAGGAGAGAGAGAAAGGGGAGGAAAGGTTAGGAGAAGAAGCACAGTAAGAACTGTACAGTATTGTTCCAATTGAAAGGGTCGTTTTGTGAGCAATTTTTCTGCGATGTGGGGCTTCTTGTAAAAGAGATGTACATCTCCACGTGACTTCTCTTAGTTAAATAAAGGATAACAACACGCATCAAAAAGCCGTCCGCCTGTCATAACACAGGTAGTGAGAGACATGGGGAGCCTGCATGGCTAATGTGAGAATGGTGTCACACAGTGAGTGCACTGCATACTAGCTGCTTAGATATGAAATAAAATACAAATCAAATAGACATCTGAACATTATAGAGTAAGAACAGACCAGTATGATTTAACATGCCCCCCCAGCCTGACTCTGATCACCCAGATCGAGCCAGCCGGAGGAGGAGGAGTTGTACAGTCTTATTGCTGATTGTGCTGCTTTGTGCAGCATGGTTGTAAAGATCTCCTATAGCGCTCCTTAATGCAGCATGGTTGTAGTAGTCTATTGCTAAAGGAGCTTCTCTGCTCTGCCACAGTGTCATGTAGGGGATGGGAGGGATTCATGATAACCAGGAGTTTGGTCCTCATCCTCCTATTGGCCACCACTTCCACTGTGTCCAGGGTGTCACATGGCATGTGAGGTGTCATGGCAGACCCCTTCCACCCCGGCCACGGCCTCCTCACCCTGCTTCCCTCTGGAAGAAGATTGCGGCTGCCTAAGGCACTGAAGGCCCGCCACAGGCTCAGTTTCTACCCCTCAGCCGCCAGGCTGATAAATGACTCTGGCTTCCCCCTCCCCCCCGCCCCCAAGTCTGCCCAGGATGCACTGGACTCACTGTAAAAACTCTGCACTGCACTTTATATTGCACTATCCAATGCACTGTTGTCTGTCCTGTGTTGTCCTGTTTTTGAAAACAGTGAACAGTGACACGTGAAAAAAGTATAAACGCACTTACTGTAATGTCGAAGCAAATTCCTATATGTGTATGCATAATGGCAATAAACGTTATCTGAATCTGAATCTGAATCTGAATCTGAATCACAGAACCAGCTTTCCTAATAAGCTTGTTCAGCCTCTTGGTGTCACCTTCCTTGATGCTGACCCCCCCCAGCATACCACCGCGTACAGCACTGCGCTGGCCACCACTGACTGGTAGAACATGTTCAGCAGAGTCGTGCACACGCCGAAGGACCTGGGGGGGGTATTCCATCAGGAATATTCAGGATAAGTCTCGCGAGATTTATCAAAATAACCCTAGATTTTCCTTTAGCAACATTGATGGAATATCCCTCTGAGCCCTTCTTATCTGTTGTTGACAAATACAGCAACTCCTCCTCCTTTTTGCCACACGGTGAATCCTGCCCCCCAGATGGTGAATCCTAACCCCCCCCCCCCGGGAACCACCTCCTGCAGCCACGTCTCCGTAAAACACACGAGACTGCAACATTCACAGAGTTCCCTCTGTCCTTTCGCCAGTGCCGTAAGCCTCCTCCATCTTGTTGCCCAGATGTCTCACGTTGCCCGTTATGATAGAAGGAAGATACAGTTTATATCTCCTTCTCTTCATCCATCGCTTCATCCCCCCCGCCCCCCGCTCTGCTGCCCCGACCTCCAGCTGAGCCAAGCCAACACAATCAGCTGTCCTCATAAGTAAACACCAGCCAGCTCGCAGCACATATCCACCAGGAGTATAAACAGTCCGGTGAGGGACTAAAACAATGAAAAAGTCAATAAAAAAGTGTCCAGTATTTGTTTAAATGTCAATAAAAACGACTATAAACGACTATAAATCATTAGCAAAGACGTTAGACGAGAGGCTACATTCTTCACGTGGCATTTTAGATGTTATCCTCCGTAGAGATGAATAGAGGCCATTATTTTAATACAAAGAAGAGGAGAAAGAAAACAGCCATTCATCAAACCGAGACGCCCTGGAATGAACCCATGCAGTGATGGTTATACAAAAATCTGGAATTTAGAGCCATTTTTCTTTCTAGTCATTTTATCCTCAAATGCCACGGCCTGGTGTTGTGAAACACAAATGATACATCAAGGCTTGACAAATAGTTTATGTCTGCCACTCTTCAAACACACTACAACCGAACAGTTTCACATTTTCTTCTCTAAATAAAACCAGGCTGAGGCGGTGGTGGTGGTGTCTATGTTACCTGCCCGCCAGCATTGAGCTGTTCCCACAAGTCTCCGTGGATGGCGTTCACCTCGTCCTCCATGGCCTCAAACTCCATGCGGGTGGTGGTGAGAGCCTGGGAAATAGAAAGAGACACAGTCAGAGCCAGGTTTGCAATACATCTGATGGTACTTTGCTACTTTGTTCTAATCCCAAAGGGAACATAAAGCATTAGAGAACTAAAAGGATTTAGACAAGCTATGAAAATACATCATGTAGTTCGTTCATAGATTCTTTAGTATATTTGTAGAATGAAATATGAACCGTAAGTTATTGAATACACAGTCGGAACACTAGGTAGGACCTCCCTTTATTAGGAAAAATATACTAATACTGGGTAGGACCTCCCTTTGCTCTCTGGCATTGATTCCATAAGATATTGGAAACATTTCTTTGAGATTCTGGTCCATGATGACATGATTGCGTCACACAATTCCTGCAGGTTTTTCTGGGGCACTTTCAAGCTGTGAATCTCCCGTTCTACCACATCCCAAAGGTGTTCTATTGGATGCAGATCCCGTGACTGGGAAGGCCACTGAAGAACACTGAACTCATTGTCATGTTCATGAAACCAGTTTGAGACAACTTTTACTTTGTGACATGGTGTATTATCATGTAGCCATTAGAAGATGGTGCCCCGCGGTGGCGCAGCGGTCTAAGCATCAGTCTCTGGTGGAACCTGCCCACTGGGGACTGGGATCGAAACCCGGTCTCGCCAGACCCGGATATGGCCGGGGCCCACGGGGAGCAGCATATTGGGCCGCTCCCGAGGGTGGTATAGGCTATTTCCGGATAAGGATCCGTCGCGCAACACCGCCCCCGTCTGGTGCCGGAATAACAGTGTTGGGCTCGAGGGGCCGGTAGCTAGTCTATCGGCTCTCTCATCTGGGCTGCCGGGTGCGCGTGCGGCCGATCCTACGCAATAGGCGACAGGGGATAATTGGACACTAGGTTGGGTATAATTGGATACTAAATTGGGTGAAAAAGGGATAAAATCCCCCCCAAAAATTTAAAAATAAAAGAAAATGGGTAGAATGTGGCCATGAAGGGATGCATATGGTCAGCAACAATACTCAAATAGGCTGTGGCATTCAAGCCATGATCGATTGGTATTAACGCGCCCAAAGTGTGCCAAGAATGGATCTTATGGAAACAGAGCAAAGACATTTGAACATTAGCTCTAATTCTGATTCTAATTCCACGTTATCCCCTTATAAGGCAACACAGACAATGCCCCTGCCATGTCTTACGCTGGAGGCCTGGGAGAGCTCTCCTCTGATGTTGATCAGCTGGTTCTGCAGGGTCTCCTTCTTCAGCTGCAGCTTGTCTGCCATCAGAGGCTGACTGCGGTACAGCTCCATCTCCTGGTGCGTGGCCACCAGTGCCCCCTCCAGGGTGTCCTGAGAACAGCAGAGACAAGGGGGAATGTTGTCGGGCAATGGGTTCGGCAGATTTTTAACAAGACAACAACAGAACTCTCAAGTCTCACGCATTGGGCGTGAGACACACGCATTTCAACCCGTTCACACGCTCACACGCCGCGTGTGTCTCACGCCCAATGCGTGAGACTTGAGAGCCCTGCAACAACAATGTCAACAAACTAGATCTAGAGGTATGGCAGTCACAGTGTTTGGAAGGATGCTAAGGGACTTCAAAAGTGACTTCAACCTCAACCAGCGGATGCTAGCTGGCTAGTAATGCTACTTGTCTATCAGAATGGCTGTTAGCATATTGGGTCATATTTTCTCCATCCGTGGTGGCAGTTTGCCGACTGTGTACAATGATTTTGTCACCCAAAACAACACAGCAGGCTAATGATTAAACAACATTAGTGTCAGGTTCAAGAGAAAGGTGAGGAAAAGTTTGGGGTATTCTTGCTGGTTGTCAATGTCAGTTAGCTGTGAATAAAAAGCCCTTTCTTATCTATCTACCTTGTCCATTCTCAACCTGTGGACCACGGCCTCCTGGTCCTTCAGAAGCCTGTTCTGCTCACACAGCCTACCCAGAAGCTTCTATACAGAGAGAGAGAGAGAGAGAGAGAGAGAGAGAGAGAGAGAGAGAGAGAGAGAGAGAAAGAATAGGGGGGAGAGAGGGAAGATGGAGCGAGAGAGAGAGGGTGAACATTAACTGTAGAAGAGAGG
>NC_137691.1:10630528-10635528 GCF_963989245.1 Nansenia antarctica | reverse complement strand
CACACACACACACACACAGACACACAGACACACACACACACACACACAGATACAGTCACACACACACACACACACACAGACACAGACACACAGAAACACACACACACACAGACACAGACACACACAGACACCTATTGCCGTAACTCAATCCTAAGACACTGCTAAAGCATTCATACACACCGTCCACGCCCACCAGCCTACCCGGGTGTGTGTTCTCGTTTAATAATTGACACCAGTCCACAGGGGAGAAACGGACCGTTTGAAAAAGCCTTTGAGCTATAAGACGCCAGGTTCATTACACATCTCAGCCTTTTTTTTTTACAAGTTTAAACCAGGCGTTGTCACATAACGTTGGAACGCTCGGGTGACCCCAACCATAAATACCGTCTGGTCGGACCACACCTCCGCCCTGCGTAATCGCTGACTGAACCTGCAGGTATGGTCAGGTTGGGACTAGCACGCTCCGACAGTTCTATTTACAGCTCTTGGCAAAAACAACACTCCCAATAAGTAGCACTGTTGAACAGCAGACCAGGAAGTAGTGATTTAAAGGGAACACAGTTAAGTGAATACTCAACTTGAATGTGTTTGTTAAATGAAAACATTTAGATTGACTGATGTTGATTTCAAACATTTCTAAATCTAAAAAGGTTATCTCAACGTACGGTATGTGGAGCAGTCGTGGTGAGATAACAGATAACGTAACGCACTTCAGAGTCGTCGTCATCATCTCTGCTCCCAGACACTCTGCTCCCAGACTGGGCTCTCTCTCATTGGTCAGTTTGAACGGACAGGTGTCATAACAAGAGTGGTTGAGCAGGAATGTGTGTTGCTCCTGGAGGAAGCGTGCTCAGACTCGACCTCGTAGAGGGAGATGGGAAGACAGAGGGGGGGGGGGGGGGGCCGTGCCCCTGAAATAACACCTCCTCACCTCGGCAACAACAGCCTGATCATGACTTTACCCTCTATTACTGCTCAGAGAAAACACCACTTAGCCCGGTGCAGTTTGCAACACTTCATCCACTATGAGACATACTATCTGTGCTGCCTCCAGACACCTAACCCCGCATACCTAGGTAACACTGTCACTGAACTTTCTGGATCAACGGCGTACCTGGATCTCAGACTTGATCGTCTACGGATAACTCGCAGGTAATGTCATCGCTGGAGCAATACCTGGAACACGGAGACGCTCGGTTCTCCGTAGAAAACACAGAGTCCTGTTTAACACTGCAGTTTCCTCATGACTCATTTATAATACGGCCTTACGCCCCCAGGTTGAATCAACTCCGACACACCAAAAGCAGCTCTAAGGTGAGGAGGAAAGGCTAATCTTGTAAAGTTCAACGTCACCGAAAAACAACACACGTCGCCGAAGAGAACAAAGCGTTCTCATCCCAAGCAGAAGACAAGGCCAGAACAGAGGGGGAATACAGAGAGAAATAGACGATAACGTCATCTGTATACATTGAGCGTCAATGAATACTGGTAAATTCAAACAAAAACGTAAGAAATTAAAAAAGCCCTATACCTGAGAATTGTCAACTGCTGTCGTCAGCTAAAACAACATGCAGTATAGAAAAAGATGTGCAGTCGAGAGACCTTTACAACACGTTGACACTTCTGATCGATGTTTCAGTGTGATAATGCTCTGAGCAGGGACACAGTGTGCAGGTGTTCCCAGGTCCTCTGTGGTACTGTATGTACAGTATGTCACCTAGGCAGACGTGCACCTGTGAGAAGCGTGCGCATCATACACCTGTTACTGTGCTGTTACTTCAGTGCAAGCGAGGCCGCGAGAACCCGGCAGGCAAATGCCATGTCATACCACTGTCACAACAGCTCCGGTGTCAACACAGACAACGCTGTGTTACCACGACACTGAAACACTCTTCTCCCCTCGCCCCCCCCAACACCCCCCTCCTCACCCCTGCATTGACCACCCCAGAACCCATATAAACACCATTCTTAACATCATAATAAGAGAAATATGAGAATATTCCAGGAAACGATTGGACTCATTATGAAGAGTATTATCCATAACTGCATTTGCATCACGTCCCTGAAGCAGACAGGTCTAGTTAGAGATGAAACAATCTATTTCCGCCTGCTGGTGACAAATCTGGAACGTTTTCCTTGTTGAGATATCAAGGGACTTTGTGATTTGTTGTACTGGGATATGACCATGGATAGATACTACAGACACAGTTTCAACTACTACAGACACTACTACACACTACTACACACTACTACACACTACTACAGACAGTACTACAGACACTACTACACATTACTACACACTACTACACACTACAACAGACACTACTACACATTACTACACACTACTACACACTACAACAGACACTACTACACACTACTACACATTACTACACACTACTACACACTACTACAGACACTACTACACACTACTACACACACTACTACACACTACTACACACTACTACACACTACTACACACTGCTACACACTACTACACACACTACTACACACTACTACAGACACTACTACACACTGCTACACACTACTACACACACTACTACACACTACTACAGACACTACTACACACTACTACACACTACTACAGACACTACTACACACTACTACACACTACTACACACTGCTACAGACTACTACACACACTACTACACACTACTACAGACACTACTACACACACTACTACACACTACTACACACTACTACACACTACTACACACTACTACACACTACTACACACTACTACACACTACTACACACTACTACAGACACTACTACACACTACTACACACTACTACAGACACTACTACACACTACTACACACTACTACACACTGCTACAGACTACTACACACACTACTACACACTACTACAGACACTACTACACACACTACTACACACTACTACACACTACCACACACTACAACAGACACTACAACAGACACTACAACAGACACTACTACACACTACAACAGACACTACTACACACTACTACACACTACCACACACTACAACAGACACTACAACAGACACTACTACACACTACAACAGACACTACTACAGACACTACTACAGACACTACTACAGACACTGCTACAGACAGTACTGCTGCTGTGCTGAGTAAAGGTGTTTGTGTGTCTGACATTGGCCTCTTCACCTCTTTTTCACTGTTCGTTACGTCAGAGACCGGGAGAGGAACACACTGTGACACCTCTCTCTTCCTCTGTCTGTCCCTCCTCCCTCACTCTCTCTGCCCTCCCTCTGTGCCTGCCCTCTCTCTCCCTCTCTCCCCCCCTCTCCCCCTCTCTCTCTCCTCTATGTCGCACTTTCTTTCTCCGTCTGTCCTCCTCGCTATCTCTCTCTCCTTCTGCCTGTCCCGCTCTCTCTCCCTCTCTCTCTCTCTCCCTCTCTCTCTCCCTCTCTCTATCTGTCTCCACCCCTCTGTCACTGTCAGTCTTCCCCTCCTTTTCAAACCCATCATTTTATCATTCCATCGATCCCAAACTGCCCTCCTCCCCCTCCTCCCTCTCCCCTTCTATTTATGATCAAACATGCTCCTGTGCAAAGTGCAGTGTAAGCGCCGAGCACACAGAGATGCTGTAAACACACACACACACACACACACACACACACACACACACACACAGTAAATGTGGGCTTTGTGGTCTTGACAGCAGGCCAGACATCTCTGCTTATTCCCTATTATTCCCAGCGGTACACTGTTGCCATTGTCTCTGATGTGACGCTCACTACGGCCCTCTCAGCAGCTCGCCGTGCGACGGGTGTTACGTCACATGTGTCACACCATCATTTCACCCGTTTCACAGGTACCCCCCCTCCTCCCCGTGATACCCCACACCCCCTCCTCCTCACCGTGATACCCCACCCCCCCTCCTCCCCGTGATACCCCACCCCCCCTCCTCCCCGTGATACCACACCCCCCCTCCTCCCCGTGATACCCCACACCCCCTCCTCCTCACCGTGATACCCCACACCCCCTCCTCCCTGTGATACCCCACACCCCCTCCTCCTCACCGTGATACCCCACACCCCCCCTCCTCCTCCCCGTGATACCCCACCCCCCTCCTCACCGTGATACCCCACACCCCCTCCTCCTCCCCGTGATACCCCACACCCCTCCTCCCCACCGTGATACCCCACACCCCTCCTCCCCACCGTGATACCCCACACCCCCCCCTCCTCACCGTGATACCCCACACCCCCCCTCCTCCTCCCCGTGATACCCCACCCCCCTCCTCACCGTGATACCCCACACGCCCCCTCCTCCTCACCGTGATACCCCACACCCCCTCCTCCTCACCGTGATACCCCACACCCCCTCCTCCTCACCGTGATACCCCACACCCCCTCCTCCTCACCGTGATACCCCACACCCCCTCCTCCTCACCGTGATACCCCACCCCCCCTCCTCCTCACAGTGATACCCCACACCCCCTCCCAAACCGCTGAGGAAGGTTGAAGGCTGAAACATGTTAAAACTACAAACTAGTGGTTTTCTTTTCCTCATATGTTTGCGACCCAGCACCCTGACAGCACCCCCTTGAAAACTAACAACACATTTTTTGGAGTGAGTTGAGCACGCCAATCCCCCTTATCAAGCAGACCACAACTCCCCCCCCCCAAACCACATTAACAACCCCCCACCCCCCCATGAACACCCTAGGGTCACTGACCTTAAAGGCGTGCCGACGGCTGATGTTGTCTGACGGCTGAACTCCTCCGATGCGAAAGCTGAGCAGAGGAAGACTTCCCAGCACCCCCTCCTCCTTCTCGTCTGTGGTGGACGGCGGAACAGAAGAAGAAGAAGAAGAAGAAGAAGGTAAGGGATTGAAATAATGCAAAAAATAATAATCATAATAAATATAATATCCATAAACCAGAACACAACAGCTGAGACAGTGAGCGTGTGTTAAAGAGCAGAACCTACACGGTGGAGAAAAGGAGCGTGTCAACAAAAACACACGC
>NC_137691.1:10608028-10620528 GCF_963989245.1 Nansenia antarctica | reverse complement strand
AAGTTGCAAACGCAACTCAGCAATTCAACTTAATAAAAATAATGCGCGTTTCGTTCAAGATCCATTAGAGTAGGACATGTACAGTTATGATAAGTACAGTCATATGTAACTTTTGGACTAGTATAGTAGTTGATATTGTAATAAAACGTGCCAATGTCAGACGATGAACAAACACACCACGAGTCCACACTGATTCAGAAAACAGAATAAACTTTATATATAAATACACAACACTTCAGGGGGATAACGTTTGCAAAAGAACTGTACAGGTTACAATCAGGTATATAATAATAGTTAGGGAGTAACATATCATTCACAAATTCAACAATAATAGAACCAGTATACGTATGTTACACAGTCAACTGTTAAGTGGGACAATGACAATCAACGGCCTAATCTCATCTTAAACCTCACCAAAACTCTCAGGGTGGGTGTGGGATGGAGAGAGGAGAAGGCAGGGTAGGTGTAGGATGGAGAGAGGAGAAGGCAGGGTGGGTGTAGGATGGAGAGAGAGAGAGGAGAAGGCAGGGTGGGTGTAGGATGGAGAGAGAGAGGAGAAGACAGGGTGGGTGTAGGATGGAGAGAGAGAGAAGGCAGGGTGGGTGTAGGATGGAGAGAGAAGGCAGGGTAGGTGTAGGATGGAGAGAGAGAGGAGAAGGCAGGGTAGGTGTAGGATGGAGAGAGAGAAGGCAGGGTAGGTGTAGGATGGAGAGAGAGGAGAAGGCAGGGTAGGTGTAGGATGGAGAGAGAGGAGAAGGCAGGGTAGGTGTAGGATGGAGAGAGAGAGGAGAAGGCAGGGTAGGTGTAGGATGGAGAGAGAGAGGAAAAGGCAGGGTGGGTGTAGGATGGAGAGAGGAGAAGGCAGGGTAGGTGTAGGATGGAGAGAGAGAGAAGGCAGGGTGGGTGTAGGATGGAGAGAGAGAGAGGAGAAGGCAGGGTGGGTGTAGGATGGAGAGAGAGAGGAGAAGGCAGGGTAGGTGTAGGGTAGAGAGAGAAGACAGGGTGGGTGTAGGATGGAGAGAGAGAAGGCAGGGTGGGTGTAGGATGGAGAGAGAGAGGAGAAGGCAGGGTGGGTGTAGGATGGAGAGAGAGAAGGCAGGGTGGGTGTAGGATGGAGAGAGAGAGGAGAAGGCAGGGTGGGTGTAGGATGGAGAGAGAGAAGGCAGGGTAGGTGTAGGATGGAGAGAGAGAGGAGAAGGCAGGGTAGGTGTAGGATGGAGAGAGAGAGGAGAAGGCAGGGTGGGTGTAGGATGGAGAGAGAGAGGAGAAGGCAGGGTGGGTGTAGGATGGAGAGAGAGAACGTACAGGTTACTGTTTAACCATCCCCACAAAGCTGTTTCTGTCCAGTGAAACGACTAACTGGTGATTAATGACTGGTGAACTAGTGGTTAATGGTTAGTTAGTTAACTGATCTTAAAGCCAGAACGCAACGCACCAAAACCATGAAACGTCGCGTTTAGCCACCCGAGCTGCTAACACACACACACACGCATGTTCACACACCCGAGCTAACACACACACACACACACACACACACACACGCATGTTCACACATGTTCGCCATGTAATCATCTGCTTAACGAACCACAGATCACACACCCTAACCAAAACACACACCGATCCGTCGTTAGGTAGGTTAGATCACACATCCGATGACTAGCAGTAGCAGGTTAGCTTCCTACATGGTTGTCAGGCAGCTTAGCAGCTATGTGGCTATGTGGCTAACCCAGGGGTCTGTGTGTGTTGATGCACATCGCCTCGCATTTGTTGTTGTTACACCAGACAGGACATAGCAGGGCTATCTGTGTACAATCTGGAAAATACTCTCTCCATCCTACACCTACCCTGCCTTCTCCTCTCTCTCTCCATCCTACACCTACCCTGCCTTCTCTCTCTCCATCCTACACCTACCCTGCCTTCTCCTCTCTCTCTCCATCCTACACCTACCCTGCCTTCTCCTCTCTCTCTCTCCATCCTACACCTACCCTGCCTTCTCTCTCTCCATCCTACACCCACCCTGCCTTCTCTCTCTCCATCCTACACCTACCCTGCCTTCTCCTCTCTCTCTCCATCCTACACCCACCCTGCCTTCTCCTCTCTCTCTCTCCATCCTACACCCACCCTGCCTTCTCTCTCTCTCCATCCTACACCCACCCTGCCTTCTCCTCTCTCTCTCCATCCTACACCTACCCTGCCTTCTCCTCTCTCTCTCCATCCTACACCTACCCTGTCTTCTCTCTCTCCATCCTACACCTACCCTGTCTTCTCCTCTCTCTCCATCCTACACCTACCCTGTCTTCTCTCTCTCTCCATCCTACACCTACCCTGTCTTCTCCTCTCTCTCCATCCTACACCCACCCTGCCTTCTCCTCTCTCTCTCTCCATCCTACACCTACCCTGCCTTCTCCTCTCTCTCTCCATCCTACACCCACCCTGCCTTCCCCTCTCTCTCTCTCCATCCTACACCTACCCTGTCTTCTCCTCTCTCTCTCCATCCTACACCTACCCTGCCTTCTCCTCTCTCTCCATCCTACACCCACCCTGCCTTCTCCTCTCTCTCTCTCCATCCTACACCCACCCTGCCTTCTCCTCTCTCCATCCTACACCTACCCTGCCTTCTCCTCTCTCCATCCTACACCCACCCTGAGAGTTTTGGTGAGGTTTAAGATGAGATTAGGCCGTTGATTGTCATTGTCCCACTTAACAGTTGACTGTGTAACATACGTATACTGGTTCTATTATTGTTGAATTTGTGAATGATATGTTACTCCCTAACTATTATTATATACCTGATTGTAACCTGTACAGTTCTTTTGCAAACGTTATCCCCCTGAAGTGTTGTGTATTTATATATAAAGTTTATTCTGTTTTCTGAATCAGTGTGGACTCGTGGTGTGTTTGTTCATCGTCTGACATTGGCACGTTTTATTACAATATCAACTACTATACTAGTCCAAAAGTTACATATGACTGTACTTATCATAACTGTACATGTCCTACTCTAATGGATCTTGAACGAAACGCGCATTATTTTTATTAAGTTGAATTGCTGAGTTGCGTTTGCAACTTTATGAGAAATGATCTGCTGATCAGACCTCCGTTTCTTTCTTTATATAAACGGGTTATTTTGATAAACCGGATACATTTTGTGAATATATATGGTTACTTTCTCGCCTGAAAACATATTAAAACTTCATAAAATGACATATTAGGATGCTTAGTCCAGGGCTCAAGTTGCGTTTGCAACTTTATGAGAAATGATCTGCTGATCAGACCTCCGTTTCTTTCTTTATATAAACGGGTTATTTTGATAAACCGGATACATTTTGTGAATATATATGGTTACTTTCTCGCCTGAAAACATATTAAAACTTCATAAAATGACATATTAACACTTGTAGAGGCAAATTAAAGCTTTTCGCTAATGGCGGCCAAAACGGAGGTTTCAAAAACACTCGCCAGCTGGTCGTGACGCGTGCGCGTGCCAGCTGGTCGTGACGCGTTAGGCCGCACCCCGGTAGCTTTTGCCCAGCGGAAGGTTTTTCCCTGACAGAGCCACCCCTCCTAAATTTCGTTGTTTGGTACCTGTACTGTAGCAATGACAATAAAGACCATTCATTAATTCCATTCATTCATTCATTCATTCATAAGTAATTGATTGTTAAAAAATGTGACACGTTCTAATGCTTTGACTTTTCTTTCGAAAAATGTACACATCGCTAGTCAACTAACACAGCTTGTTTTGTGAGCCTGCTAACAATGTAAAGTAGTGTTGTAGTTAACTAGGTAACAATGTAAAGTAGTGTTCTAGTTAACTAGATAACAATGTAAAGTAGTGTTGTAGTTAACTAGGTAACAATGTAAAGTAGTGTTGTAGTTAACTAGGTAACAATGTAAAGTAGTGTTCTAGTTAACTAGGTAACAATGTAAAGTAGTGTTCTAGTTAACTAGGTAACAATGTAAAGTAGTGTTGTAGTTAACTAGGTAACAATGTAAAGTAGTGTTGTAGTTAACTAGGTAACAATGTAAAGTAGTGTTGTAGTTAACTAGGTAACAATGTAAAGTAGTGTTGTAGTTAACTAGGTAACAATGTAAAGTAGTGTTGTAGTTAACTAGGTAACAATGTAAAGTAGTGTTGTAGCTAACTAGGTAGCAGTCCAATCCATTACGTTGCAGTATTTTGGCTTGACTAGCAAGTTTATGTTGTGATTCTCAACAACGTTGAAACGTAGTTTCACCCTTTTCCATAGTTTTGAATAATAAATGTGTGGACTGACGATGTAGCGCAGCCTAGCTTATTCTAATAATTATTTAACATACTTTCATTCTGAATGATTCCCCCCTCCTCCCAGACAAGGTCACATTATTATTGGATTGGTTGTTTGCCTGCCGGGTGAAGTTAGCTAAACATTTAACCTGCTAACTAGCAAGAGAAACATCATGTCACTCTCCAAAGGTGTAAAGAGGAAAGTTGACGGTGAAAACAGGGCATTTAAAGAGGAATGGACAGCGAACTATAATGTTCATCCTACCTGGTTTCATCAACGCAAAGCCGTTGTGAGACTCACATCTTCCGTGCTCACAATGTTCCCTTTCTATACATGCGAGTCGTCCTTTTCCTCAATGAATGTGATAAAGACGCACGAGAGGAATCGATTGATGCAAAAAAAAACTTGAGAACTGCCTGCGGATTAAAGTGACGTCCATATAACCAGATATCAAGCAAATACTGACCGATGGGAGATGCCACTTTTCACATTAAGTGAGTACCAAGCCTGTCGTTATTGTATTTAATAACCTAATTGTATTTTTTATATTTTGAATGAATGGCTCATTGTAATTATTATCCCTAATAGCGTGTTTGCTCTGTCGTTTCAGGAGCATAGGCCTATGCACCACCACCCCTCGCATAAGCGGATTACTTTTCTTTCTTTTCTTTTTTTCACCGATTTTGTTGTCAATGTTTTTCAGAATATTAAACTGAATTTGCTTTGTTACTGTTCAATGTGCAATGTGTGTTGCAGTCACATATACGTAAACATTACGTTTGAATTATTTACTGAGCTGGTGTTATTTTTTTCAAACCACACACGGCTATTTCAGCACTACACGTTGTCCACCTACTTATGATTCACTATGAGGGGTTCAGCGTCAGTGCGCTTCGGTGCACCCCGCTGCCTGATTGTCTGTCCCTGTGTCATTCACTCTCAACATGGATAAAAGTACAATAAGCATTATTCAGGTGGAGGTAGATTCTCTATTCGGACATTATAGGCGCTATATGTGGGACTGTCGGTCCGATATTGTAAAAAAAAAAAAAAAAAAAAAAAAAGAGTGGATTCTCAAAATATTCTGCTGGGCCAAATATTATTGGTGATGGGCCAGCAATGGCCCGCGGGCCGCCTATTGCCGACCCCTGCTTTAAAGCATTCCAACCTCATCCGATTCCTCTCTCTATCATGTGTTTTATGGCACTGCACTATTTGGGGTTTTTGAATTTAGTGGTTTTGGGGCTTATGTATTGCGTGGGAGTGTACTTTCTTTCTATTTTTACCTGTGGTGCGTTGCATACCTGAAACTAAAAACGAACTTCCCCTTAAGAATGAATAAAGTACTACTCCACTCTAAACACTATCTCTATTTCATTATCACATTTCCTCAAAAGGAAGGGAAAACCTTTCCAATAAAAGTAGATAACAAAGATTATAACTTATGGGAAATTAAAATGAATGCTGTACCCTCCATGGATGTGGTAGTGGGTCCATTTGATAGAAATACCCCAAATTGATATACAGTAGTATTGATATCAGTGTAAAGTAAACCAACCTTTGTAGTAGAAGAGACATCGGTCTGTCAGGACGAACCACCTCTTGTTCCACTGTTTGACCCCACTGCTGGCCTACAGGGAGACAGAGGTAAGAACGACAACACCAACAACTCTATGAGATGGATGACGCCCCAGTGAGGAGATACAGTTGAATGAGATGAACCCAGATGGATAAGACCCAGTTGAGTAGACACAACAGTTTACACAACAGCCAAACAACATGAGATGAGGTGGGATACTGAACATAAACACATTTTGAGGAGGAGAAATAACTGGGCCAAAACAGCGTGAGAGGATATGAGTTTGGTGACAGAACTACTGTACAGTGTGTAGGCTCTGTGCACAAGTAGTAGTTCTGCTGCAGGTACGAACAATGGGAAGTACAATGTACGAGATTTGTACACATTTCAGTGAAGTGTGGCTCCATTAAGCACTGTTGTGTGCCACTTTGTTCAGCTTCAAGTCGCTATAACACACAGAGATCTTCATAACCGCTGGCTGCCGGCCAAACAGCCGACTGCTCATTTAAGTCCAGCCAGCTACTTTATTATATTCATTTTTTATTCTAATAACTTCTGAAACCAATCTTTTTCCTTATCTATTAGTCCACAGAGTGGACTAACATGGAAACAGCTGGAAAGCAAAGCACAGGACAGAGGACCCTGGAGAACTGTTGTCGACGGCCTATGCTCCTCCAAAAGGAGCGATAGGCGTAAGTAAGTAAGTAAGTATTAGTCTATTATAATATATATGTTACGGTACATGTAGGAACACGGTACATGTGGGAAAACTAGGGTTAGGGTTAGGTGTTAGGGTGACTTGGTACATGCTGGCATGTCTAATCCTACCCCTAACCCTAATCCTAACCCTACCCCTACCCCTAGTCCTAACCCTAACCTTAACCGTAGCACCCTAGCACCTAACCCTAACCCTAGTTTTCCCACATGTACCGTAACATATATATTATCTATGAGTATGTCTCAGAGCCGACAGGTGTGTTCGTTGTGTAGGAGAGAAACGGCAGTTTTACACTCGGGTATCAGATCACATTGTCACTAGACTGACCCCCAAAGGTCAGCTGGACAGATACCCCCCAAAGTTGGACAGCCAGCTCACCTTTTTTTTATTTCTATTATTCTTTCAGGTTAGTGACATGTCAACAAACACCTTAGTGTTTGTTGACATGTTAGACAAGGCATACACCCTAAAGGTATTTCATATGTAGATGGTGTTAAAGGTGTTTTGAATGATTGATTGAGGAGGTTGGCTTGTAGTTCGCCTGCTAAGCTAGCTTTGCTAACCGAGTGAAAACCTAGAGGGTCTTATGGCAATATTTGCATGACATGTCACATTTGAACAGACATCAACGACACGGTGGACATCGTTCAAATGTTTTTTTAGGCAAAAAAGTGACATTGTTATTGTTTGTTGATGACGGAGACTGGAAGTAAAACCGGAAACTGATATGCTGGCCTTTGGGGACACATTCAAAACTACACTTGTGTACAGAGCCTGTTGGGCTGTTATGTGAGAAGGTTGACCTGGGTTGACCTGGGTTTGAATATCAAACATTGATTTCCTTGTCAGGCACGAAACACCGGAACAGCTATGGGGCCAATTTGTATGTCCAATTATTGATAACTATGGCTATAATCTTTCAACATTTCATTGTAGTGGTGTAGTATGCAGTGTAGTGTCTGAAGCTGAGTTACCTGCTTCGATAGCCAACCCTGCTTAGCCACCTCAGCTTTGGGATTCCGGCGCATGGAGTTGGAGCGCTTTCCAAATGTGGCGGCTTTCTTTGGTGTGCGAGAGGCCTGGAGAGGGAGAAAGGAGGGAAGAAGGGAGGGAACAGAGGTTCACTAAATTATTCATGTAGTGTGTGTGTGTGTGTGTGTGTGTGTGTGTGTGTGTGTGTGTGTGTGTGTGTGTGTGATACTGACCCGCGGTGTGTAGGGCTGGGACTCTGGGGACAGGTCTGACACCATGTTTGCGCTGTTTGAGTTTGAGTTGACGTCAACAGGACTCACAGGACCTCTCCCTCCCGCCTTCCCATTCATGTCCAAATCAGAACTCCTACAGAGAGAGAGAGAGAGAGAGAGAGAGCGAGAGCGAGAGCGAGAGCGAGAGAGAGAGAGAGAGAGAGAGAGAGAGAGAGAGAGAGAGAGAGAGAGAGAGAGAGAGAGAGAGAGAGAGAGAGAGAGAGAGAGAGAAAGGGTGAGTGGTTGATTCATGAGAGTTTTCCAGGAAGTAAACAGGCATACTATTAGGACATCGACTGTATGATGCTTGCAAAATATAGATATTTTTGATAATATCAACAGTGGACTGAAGAGAATTATACAAACAATGATTTTGGGGTAAAATATCTGTTTAATTTCAATGCTTCTAAAAAAAGACCAGAAACCATGGATTTCGTTCATGCATCAGGATTTTCGGACTGGATTTGCACATGCAGCAATGTAAGGAGGCCCTGAGAAACTTTAGCAAGCTCCAAGTTATTTTTTCTGAGTGGGGCAGTCCCACTCATATTTTTCTTTTTTTAATGACAGATATAGTAGAGAATATGACAGGAAGGATGGGTCAGAGAGAGAGAAGGGATGACATGCAGGATATGTCCACAGCTGGAATCGAACCGGGAGCCCTGCGGTACATGGTCAGCGCTTAATCCACTACGCCACCTAAGCGCCCCGTCAAGTGTTATTCTTGTTTAGTCAGACAGCAAGATATTACTAACAAACAATATTTCAATTAAATTAGGTTTCTTGTGTGACTCAATCTTACTGATTGAACGAACGGTGCCCACGTGACTACTCAATACTTAATTATTCTGTTTAAGTAGTAGTAGTAATACAAAATTAATAAGAGCATAATGATAACAAGTAATAATATAAGAGAAGCATATTCATAAATCATAATTATGCTCTATAATTATGCTTGAGTGAGATCTCATCGTGGGAAGTTAAACAATGTTGATCCAGTTAATTCAGTGTGTGTGTGTGTGTGTGTGTGTGTGTGTGTGTGTGTGTGTGTGTGTGTGTGTGTGTGTGTTAGTGTGTGTTTGTGGGTGTGTGTGTGTGTGTGTGTGTGTGTGCATGAGAGAAAGAGAAAAGCAAATGTGGAGGAGGTCAAGAGGTCGACTACAGTACACAAACAGTGAGGACCGAAAATGCCGACTAACATGGTTATCCATTATGTATGTCGTGTGCGTCTAACATGTGACATGTGGTTTATCTGTTCTTGACAATAATTTGTACATGGTTATTAAAATAAAAAAATTAAAAGGCTCAGTAAAAGTCTGTGGAAAAGTCTATGGAATTAAGAATGTAAATGGAGTTCCTGAAATGGATTAGACACACACGTGACAATTCATAACCATGTATGAAAGAGTAGTCATTTTTGTACTGTAGTTGACCTCCTCCACATACACCATCTCTCTCTCTCTCACACACACACACACACACAAATAGGATGTCCTAACATAGATAACTACACATGTACCGTACACACTTGCACACAAACGTAATAGAATACAATACAATAAAACAACAAACATGCATTTAACAAGTTACAGTTTCATACAGTTAACAAGCCTACGGGCAGCCAACAGCAGGCGACCAGTTGAACAAGCCACTACTGTAGTATGAAGCTATTTTGCAGTTTTTCTGTGTATGAGGCAGGCTAACTTACAAGAAGCTGAGTACATTAGATGTGTGTGTGTGTGTGTGTGTGTGTGTGTGTGTGTGTGTGTGTGTGTGTGTGTATGTGGGTATGTGGGTGTGTGTGTGTGTGTGTGTGTGTGTGTGTGTGTGTGTGAGTGTGTGTGTGTGTGTGTGTGTGTGTGTGTGTGTGTGTGTGTGTGTGTGTGTGTGTGTGTGTGTGTGTGTGTGTGTGTATGTGGGTGTGACTTTATGATAAGTGTGTGAACTTCTCGCTTGGTGTCAGATTCTCTCTATGCTGAATGAATGGGATGATTAATTCATCCTTGGAACAGCAACACTCCAGCTCACAGGAGTACAATACTCTACTGCACAGCAGTGCAATACTCTAACTTAGCAGTGGAATAATCTAGCAGCCATTCATTACTCTAACTAAAAGCAATGCAATATTCCTCCTGATAGCAATTAAATATTCAATCTATATACTCTACCACACAGTAGTGCAATACTCTAGCAGCAATTCAATACTCCAACTAAAAGCAATGCAATTCTAGTGATAGCAATTCAATATTCGATCTAAAAGCAATACGCTACGAATCCATCACAAATTGGCATGGTTGCATTAAGGTTAGAGTTGGGCTACATCTCACAATGTAGGTTTTGTGATAAGTTTAACACTAGGACAGCCGTGCCGATTTCACCTACTATAAGAGCCGCCTCAGGGTGTCAAATGACCATAGTCTTTAGTATGGGAAGCTAGCCTGCCTCCTACAAAGAAAAACAGCAAAAAAACTTTATACAGGCTTATCCTGATGTGATTTAGAAAATGTAAGGATACTGGGTGGTAGAACGCACATATATAGGAAAATGAAAAGGAGGGTCCTGAAATTTGATCGAGTGCAAAGGTATACATTTTTTTATTACTCACTTGGTCTTAATGACCCCACCCATGGCTGTTCTAGTGTTAACTCTCTGTGGGTACTGTACTGTATGTATGAAATGGATATGATTGTTAGGGTGTGTCAAGGTTAGGATCAGATTAAGCCTCTATAAGAATGTGAAGAAGAAATGTGGGTATCGGTTGGGATTAGGTTACACTTCGGTTGTGGCATTCGGCTTTGCTCACTGCCGGCTTGTGTGGTGTACATTGATTATTGTAACGTTACAGTGAGGGTTTTTTAAGGTTAGGATTGGATTTACTCAGTGCAGGGGAGTGTATTGGATAGTTAGGTTACATATTAGGTTACAGTAAGATTGTTATAGGGTTATTGTCATGTTCAATGCAGGTGGGTATTGGTTAGGGTTAGGTTACAATAAGGTTGTGTTAAGGTCAGAGGTTCTACTCACTGCAGGTATGTGTGTATTGGTCCGGTTTCTTCCAGCTGGATCTGGATCACTGGATGTCCAGCTGGTCCGTTTGGGTCATTTTGACTGGAGAGGAGGAGAGGAGGAGAGAACGAGAGAAGGAGGGAGAAAGAGAGAAGGAGGGAGAGAGAAAGAGGGAAGGTTGAGTATTGGTGGATCCACACTGTCGAAAGCTGCCATCATTGATCACTGATCAATCCCGCTGATCGCTGACATCACAACAACACCACACCACCAATCATAGTCATTCAATTATTCAACAGAGCGGTACAACAACTGTGTGTGTGTGTGTGTGTGTGTGTGTGTGTGTGTGTGTGTCTACAGTGTGTAACTCAACGCCTGGCCTTTTTCAGTGTTTCTGGGATCTCTGTGTTGGTGTCCGTTCCCTAGTATTGATTTTACAACCGCTAAGGGACCAAGCAGGAGTTGGTGTGTGTGTGTGTGTGTGTGTGTGTGTGTGTGTGTGTGTGTGTGTGTGTGTGTGATTTGGTTCCAACAAATCAGTGTTTATCTGGATGTTTTCCCCTGCACAGTGTACTCTATACCAGGTCGGGTCGTAAATAATGTGAAGCTTTATTGGTCAAGGCCTGCGGAGTGATGTCCCTCCTTCCTTAGTGGAAGTACACCATACTTCCTCATCAGCCTGACTGGCTTCAGCGCTAATACTGTGAAGTATCATAAAAACAATGATCATCGTACATACCCTCATTCATCACATACACCCATAAACACACCCTCACTCTCATACACCCATAAACACACCCTCACTCACCTACATCCATAAACATGTCCAATCTCCTGTCAAAAAGATATACTGCTGTGCCAGGAGACACACACACACACACACACACACGACACACACGACACACACACCCTTCCTTATGGGAGCTGAAGGTACAGTATTAGGCCCTGAAGTTGAAGATCATAGCTGATCTCTTTTGCAGATCTGGGGACTGTCTCTTACAGTGAGAATTCAGCATGAGCCTGCAGGTAGATTCACACACTCCAGGTGTGACTCTCTGGAGAACAGAGTGTAGTCCATACAAGCAGAGTGTAGTCCATACAAGCAGAGTGTCGTCCATACAAGTGGTTTGACAAGTATTGAATTATACGTTTAGCAGGTTAAAGTCCTAACTAGAAACACTGGTTTTGTTTACTTACATTTTAACCAGTAGAAGCTTTTATCCAAGCGATTTACAATTAGAGATTACAGGGACAGTCTCCCTGGAGTAACTTAGGGCTTACTTACTCAAGGACACACTAGTAGCGGTGTTCCCAGGTGGGATTTGAACTCATCACCGTCTGATCACCGGTCCAACTCACTATCCACTAGACCACCGCTACCCCTCTACTAGGCCACCACTACCCCAGGTTTACTTGCTTGTTCACGTGAACAAAAAGCTTGAAAAATAAATTAGGAAGACACCCGAGCTTGAAGTCATCCCACACCGTATTTCCCAGATCCTGCGGGCCTTCTACAGAAGCACTACCCAGAGTATACTGACTGGGTGCATCACTGCCTGGCATGGCAACTGCGCTGCCCTCAACCACACAGAGGCTGCCCTCGAGCGCTACAGAGGGTGGTGTGGACAGCTGAGCGCATCACTGGATCAGTGGATGTTAGCTTCCCTCCATCCAGGATATAAACA
>NC_137691.1:10590528-10603028 GCF_963989245.1 Nansenia antarctica | reverse complement strand
TGCCACACACACACTACTACTGTCTTTTGTTGTCCTCTGCACAAGCAGACACAGTGAATAGAACACTAATGCTAATCCCCTGATGTTTAACTTCAACATCCCCGACTGTTCTGGGATCTGCCTTATCACTAGACACAGTCTATTACCATGGACAAAGTGTCTGTGTGTGCGTACGTGGGTGTGTGTGTGTGCATGTGCACACGTACGTGTGTGTGTGTGTGTGTGTGTGTGTGTGCATGCTTGCATGTGTGTGGACTCCTGTGGGTGTGTGTCCCTGTGTGTGTGTGTGTCCCTGTGTGTGTGTGTGTGTATGTGCATGCGTACTTGTGTGTGTGTGTGTGCATGCTTGCGTGTGTGTGGACTCCTGTGGGTGTGTGTCCCTGTGTGTGTGTGTGTCCCTGTGTGTGTGTGTGTGTGTATGTGCATGCGTACGTGTGTGTGTGTGTGCATGCTTGCGTGTGTGTGGACGCCTGTGGGTGTGTGTCCCTGTGTGTGTGTGTGTGTGTGTGTGTGTGTGTGTGTGTGTGTGTGTGTGTGTGTGTGACTGAGAGGGTAGGACAGGATGGGGGTTGGTGTCTGAGTGTGTGATAATAATCAGCCCTAGAATAACTGTCAGTGGATGTGATGCTCTGAGGATAATCTCATATTGTGATGGTAGGCCTGAATCCTAATAGAAAGAAATGCCCTCCCACACACACACACACACACACACACACACACACACACAATGAATTCCAGTCCCTTTTGGGAACAGTCAGACACTGACAGTCAGCCAGGAGGTCAGTGTGTTAACAGACATCGTAGGAGGAAGCTCATCGTAGGAAGAGGCTCTATTACTGCTCAGAGACAATGAGTGGTACGATGAGGGAGGGAGGGAGGGAGAGAGAGAGGGAGAGAATGAGAGAGAGAGAGAGAGAAATAGAGAGAGTGAGCGTTTTTTTTACTGTAAGCATAGAGTTCAGCATGTACTCTATCAGCACAGTGCAGTGTGTGAGTCAGCGTGTGTGTGAGTGTGTGTGTGTGTGTGGGTGTGTGTGTGTGTGAGTGTGTGTATGCGTGTGCGTGTGTGTGTGTGTGTGCGCACATGTGGGTGGATTGACTCACACCAGATGATTGTTCTTCAGTCATTTTTGGACAAAGGTGTGAAAAGGCTTTCCTCTTTACCATACGTAAATGTTCCCTGAGTAACGATGACATATTCATCAGAAATATTCAACATTCAACATGAGAAAGATCTGAGAGACAGAGAGAGAGAGAGAGAGAGAGAGAGAGAGAGAGAGAGAGAGAGAGAGACAAAGGCTTCCCCCTTCATAATCTATTCATCATGCATGTCCATGTGAATAATTCATCAGAGCATTAACGGTTCATTTTGAATGTCATGAAATGGCTTTTTGATATATATAGCCTTGACTAATGCTGTGTGCCCTCTCCCAGTGTGAACTGAAGGATGTTCAGAGTCTAATGAATCGTTAATGGACTAATTCAGGCGAAAAGAGATTGTTCCATTTGCATTTTTTATCATTCCATCCTCAATCTATAGCAGAAGAAATGTTTATTTTGTGTGCATTGTAGTCGTAGACAAAGAGGAACTAACTGGGCCTAAGTACCAGTCTTTCCAAAGTGGTTGAATGTCTCTCACACACAAGACACACAACTACAGCACACACTTCTCTTCATGTTACAGTACCAGTGGTTCTGGAAGGTTCTGGAACACTGTTGATGAAGCTACAGGATGAATGTTTCAGGAACAGATAAGGACCTTGTGACTAAGTCCAGATACAAGTAGAAGATTTGGAGAAACCTCGAAATCGCTAGCATCACACAATATCACAACACACGTCTACAGTATACAGTAATCACTAAAGCAGGATCTACTGCACTGTGTAATGCATGCCATGCCATGTATCATTGCCATGTACAAGGGCATTTTTCTTTATTCAATATGCATTGATCCAAATTGATATTGTGTAATGTTGCCATTCGCAGACTCCATTAAGCCCTCATGAGGGTCTCTCTGCCTCTGACAGCTCTCTATAACACCACCTCCCATCCTTCAAACACGGCCTAATTACTGGCCTACTTGGCAACACCCTACGTGACACTTTAGGCCTTATTCTCAGTAATTACAGAGGATTCTCTGATGTGATCGTCATGAGTCTGGCATGCGGCTGGCTGCGCTTGCGTGGTAAATGCCACTGCTTAATCGTCTAATCCGAGTCAACGCCGACAACAAAAGAGGTAAGCACGCCATCACGGCATGTAGCTACAGGTCCGCTCCGGGATAATGACAGCGGCAACACTTAACTGTTCTACCGTTAAGTACTCTGGGTTAAGACCTTCGTGACGTAACGTGAGGCAGCGTCTTTTTCTTCTTAAGTGCCGTCGCTTGGCAAGCGACGCACAGAGAGGGGGAACCAGAGGTGGCGGCTTTTCGACACATCGCCGCGTTAATGCTGTTCTGCCTCGCTGTGACCGTTCTGTGACCGCTCCTCCAGAACGCCGCTACTACCTGTTGGCAGGCAGGCCAGCAGGCAGGCAGGTGGCGGTGAGCTGGCGAGCGTCCAAGCGCAGCAGCACGGGGGGGGGATTCCCGACCCCGTTCACTTCTCAAAAAGCCTTCCATTAGGCTCTGTAGAGCTAGCCTGTGACTGATCACCGCTGGGCTAACCTCCTTACAAAGCCAACGTTATTAGGCCCCTAAAGATGTACACATTAACTCCCTCTCACTCCCGTTTAGACAGAGTCTACTCCTCCTTAGCCGTTCTCAGATAAGGATACTGATAAGTGCTTACTGGCGCTTACACTGTCAGCCAACGATGACTCCTATGTTAATGACGATTTCCAGGTAAAAGTGTAGCTTGTTTTGTGCTAAACGCGCGTGCTGAACTTAAAGTAGCATAAAAGGCTAGCGTTGCTTGATGAGATGGTAGTGCTATTAAGACCTGTGTTGGACCTGTGTCTGTTGGCTGTCAGTGACGTCAGTCCTGTGTCTCCTCATCCCTCTCCGCCCCGGTGCCACGTCACACCCGCCCAGCCAACAGGAAACAACGCCTGCCCGTGAGTCACCTCTGTCCCTGAGTGATGATGTCATCACAACAAACACCGGGCGGCGGTGTTCATAGGTCCCCAAGAGTAGCAAAACAGTACGTGAAGAAGATGAGACGACAGGGATACAGTCATTACCCTACATACTAACAACTGAATACATTACCCGGCGTTGGGTCTGAATACATTATCCTAATAAGCCTGCAGTCTCCAGTTACCCATAAGCAGAGATGATCTCAGCACCACATAAACAGCCACCCCCGGCCCTCTCTCTCCTCTACTGAAACGTGATCCACATATCCTAGCGTAGCATTCCAAAGCTGCAGAATAATGACTACATTTCCCTTATTGCAGGGACGAGGCTATAGTGACATCAAAAGATGTGTTTGTTATGATGTTATCTGAAACATTACCCATATGGAGTAACTAGAGGCTTTGTGTGGATGGATAGTAAGGACACTGTATCCCTGGTCATGTCAGGACTACAGGAGCGGTGTTTGTGAGGACATTACGTCCTTGCAGTGTGTGTGTGACCATCGTTGTGGTGAATCATGTGAGGGGAAAGCGATGTGAATCCACAGGCGTTATACAGAAATATACTTTGTACTACTACTATGCAATGTGTGTGTGTGTGTGTGCATGCTTCTGAGTGTGTGGACGCCTGTGGGTGTGTGTGTGTGTGTGTGTTGTGTGCGTATGTGCATGCTTGCGTGTGTGTGGACGCCTGTGGGTGTGTGTGTCCCTGTGTGTGTGTCCCTGTGTGCGTCCATGCGTCCGTGCGTGCGTGTGTATGTGTGCGTGTGTGTGTGCCTGTGTGTGTGTGCTCCTGTGTGTGTGTGTGTGTGTCTTCTTTCATAACACACAGACGTGGCTCTCTTGCCACCGTCCCTTCAGCCAGACAGTCACTATGCTGTGAGGGGTTGTTGTAATACTGTACACCTGCCACTAGGGGAGCAGATGGGGGAAGGTGGAGAACTGGGTACTAAATGGGTCCTAAAGCTCAACCAACACACACATGCACGCACACACTCACACTCACACACACGCACACGCACACACGCACACACACACACACACACACGCACACACGCACACATGCAAACACAAACACACACCTGACTCCAGTGCTATCTTAATTAAAATCCACCGCCTATAAAGTAATGCAAACCTAGCCACTACACAAGGACATCACTCTTTACTTCATCAGCCCCATCACAGCAGCTAGAGCCTACAGGTACAATATCCTATCAGGAGATGTCCTGTAAGTCATTCAGGGCCTGAATTTCAAGCTAGCCAGAAGAGCTCTGAATAGGGCAGGTCATAATGAACCGGTGGTGCCGTACCTAACAGAAGACATGCTTACTCCCCTCTGGGTCGACTCTGTAACTGATCCTGGGAGTGTTCCCTTATTAACCTTACTCTCATATTCCTCCAAGGCGATGGTTCCTTTATCAGACGCAGCCTAGAGCTGAGAGGCAACAGTAAGCAAGCCGTAATGTAGCCATGCAGGAGAGAGAGAGGGGGTGAGAGAGAGAGAGGGGGTGAGAGAGAGAGAGAGAGAGAGACGAAAGGTGGGAGAAATACCATTGTTGTGTGTGTGTGTGTGTGTGTGTGCACCCGTGTGTGCACCTGTGTGTGTGTGTGTGCAGACTGTGCACCTGTGTGTGTGTGTGCGCGCCCGTGTGTGTACACCTGTGTGTGTGTGTGTGTGTGTGTGTGTGTGTGTGTGCACCTGTGTGTGTGTGTGCGTCCGTGTGTGTGTGTGTGTGTGTGTGCGCCTGTATGTGTGTGTGTGTCTGTACTTGCACGTCCACATGTGGAAGTGAATGAGTGCACCGCGTCAAGAGAGAGAGAGAGGAGGGACAAGAAGGATTGTTTTCAATGTAATGTGTCCATGTGTGATTTATGATAACAGGCCGTTGAGTCAGTGTATCGCTGGGTCTCCTGAGATGATGGAGAAGGAGGAGGAGGAGGGGGAGGGGGGGGGAAAGGAGGAGGAAGAGGAGGAGGAGGAGGACGAGGAGGAGGAGGAGGAGGGGGATGAGGAGGAGGAGGAAGGGGGGGGGGGGGGTGGAGGAGGAGGAGGAGGAGGAGGAGGAGGAGGAGGAGGAGGGAGAGGAGGAGGAGGAGGAGGAGGAGGAGGAGGCTCTCTCTTTGCCGAGGCTCACTCAGACCAATCGATAGAGCCTGTCAGCCTGGGCAGAGAGACTGCTGACTCAGCCTGACTGGGCCTTTCCCTGGGACAACCCTCCCAATTACTGTGCCTGTTATACACTCACACAGCACACAGCAGAGAGAGACACTCACACACACTGAGCAGGAGAGAAGACCACCGTATGTAGAGGCAGTGTAAAAACAACAGATCCCCACAGACCAGCAGAGCACAGCTCAGTAGAGCCCAGCACAGCTCAGTAGAGCCCAGCACAGCACAGCCCAGCACAGCACAGCCCAGCACAGCTCAGTAGAGCCCAGCACAGCACAGCCCAGCACAGCTCAGTAGAGCCCAGCACAGCCCAGCACAGCCCAGCACAACCCAGCACAGCTCAGTAGAGCCCAGCACAGCCCAGCACAGCTCAGTAGAGCCCAGCACAGCTCAGTAGAGCCCAGCACAGCTCAGTAGAGCCCAGCACAGCCCAGCACAGCCCAGCACAGCTCAGTAGAGCCCAGCACAGCCCTCACAGCAGACAAAAGGAGGATGCTGATGGAGGCAGAGATCAGAGGGCTCAGGGGAACAGGGCTCGTGGATGGAACAGATATCTAGGTAGCTACACAATGATAATCCATTCCATGCATTACAGCGAACCTGTCCTCTGATTTCTACCTCCGCCAGCCTCCCCTGGTGTACGGTACAGCCCTGGGCTCAGCCACGCTCACATACAGCATCCACATTTGCAATGGACATACACATACACACACACACACACACACACACACACACACACACAAACACACACACACACACACAATAGTGCATCACAGCACTGACACTAAAACACAACGCAGCACGTATACATACTAACATAGAATCCATCATTACCTCAATAAACACCGTAGATAATACTCTGGATCATAAAATGCGGACTCTAGCAATGCAATATAAAAATGATTTAAAAAAAAAAAGAATACCTGCAGAAATATCCCCAGAGAAACATCATGCCCCACTATCTCGCCATATTCTCGCCGTTTCTGAAACGGGTGAAATATGAAACACAATCCGCAGCGACTCGACCAATCACAGCGCTTTAAACAAGCTCCCCTTGGCTCAGGGAAACAGGTCGCGGCATTATTGCATAACTGCATCATAAAACACTCTCCATCCCCCGGCCTGGGTGTAATGTAGGTTATGGATGGAAGGCTTTTCTGTACGGGTCATCATTGTGTGCCCAGGGGGGAGAGAGGGGCTGTAAATCTGTCTGACGCAGCCTGATGACATCATGGCTGGGGGGAGATAGATGGATGGATGCCCAATGTCAGCTCCGTTTTATTAGAGAGATCATCCGGGAGTTCTACTGTATTACTGTCAATGAGTGACATGTCTAGAAGCAAAGGTCCAGGGGTAGGGAGAGAGAGACAGAGAGAGAGAGAGAGAGAGAGAGAGAGAGAGAGAGAGAGAGAGAGAGAGAGAGAGAGAGAGAGAGAGAGAGAGAGAGAGACAGAGAGACAGAGAGAGAGAGAGAGAGAGAGAGAGAGAAAGAGAGACAGAGACAGAGACAGAGACAGAGACAGAGACAGAGAGAGAGAGAGAGACAGAGACAGAGACAGAGACAGAGACAGAGACAGAGACAGAGACAGAGAGAGAGAGAGAGACAGAGACAGAGAGAGACAGAGACAGAGACAGAGAGAGAGAGAGAGAGACAGATAGCGAGACAATACTAACGCCAAACAGAGCAGCATTATGAGTCAATTTGTTTTGTGATATCAAAAGTCTCCGGTTCGTCACGTACTGTCAACATGTCGAGATGTGTAATTCGCTTTCAGGAGCATTAGCGACATTACACCATATTATTTCACCATGAGCCTGAACACATAAGCTCATTCAATTGGTATTCCACTGTGCAACACACAGAGCAGCGGGCTTGGACATGACTGTCCTGGGGGGACAAGGTCAAACCGGAGCCTGTAATTGTAGCATGGTAATTGCACGCTCCTGTAACTGGGCTGCTGTGACGCTGAGAGAGATATGACACGCCGCTCTGATTACTCACATTACCATTTAGTCAAGGACACCTTCTAATATGAAAATGTGGGCACACACACACACACACAAACACCTATACACACACACACGCACGCACGCACACACCCACTCACACATACGCATGCACGCATACAGACACACCTATACACACACGCACACACCTATACACACACGCGCATGCGCATGCACATACTCACACACGCACACACACACACACGCACACACACACACACACATACGCATGCGCGCATACAGACACACCTATACACACACGCACACACCTATACACACACACACACACACACACACACACACACACACACACACATAAACACAAACCGTCATCCACATGATTCCAGCAAACAGTTGCCAACAGTAATAAAAACAGCAGCGTGGTGCCAAAGGACTGTAGCACGACAACAGGATGTTATGTCTCACCCGGCGAGACGCGGTGACAGATATGACACATCCAGATCACCTCACAGGCAGGAGAACACCTGGCAGAGACCGTGGGGAATCAGGTCCTGGAATTCGGCCTCCATCAAACCTCCATCAAACCCCCCCCGCCTCCAGAGATGAGGTGATCATGTCGAATGATCATTCTGTGATGTTTATCGAGCAGGAGGAGGAGTGTGATTGGTCATACACATCCACAGCAAAGGGAGAAGGAATTTGGAGCACATGGTCCTGCCATTGCCAGGTTTAACTCTGTAGTCCATCACTTATACAACGCTGTTGTAAATAAGGACATAATGAGTCTTTAATGAGTGTTATATGAGTGTGTTCTTATAATTACTACCAGGTGTTTTTACGCTATTCATCCCTGGGTTATCACTTCAAATTGAATAATGAGAACGACTACGGTACTTTGTTTTGCTCTGCCAGGGCTAACTAGCCCCCTCTAGTGTTGAAGTGGTTCATTTCACTCTCTTTCTTCCAAGATCCACTCTAGCGCTACTGTTTGTGTGTGTGTGTGTGTGTGTGTGTGTGTGTGTGTGTGTGTGTGTGTGGGTGTGTGTGTGTGTGCGTGTGTGTGTGTGTATGTGTGTGAGAGAGAGAGCGAGAGAGAGAAAGAAAGAGTAGAGCAGAAAAGAAGGAGAGAGAGAGAAAGATAGAAGGAGAGAAGCTGACGGAAAGGCAGAGAGAGAGAGAGAGAGAGAGAGAGAGAGAGAGAGAGAGAGATAGTCCGCCCCCATCCATTGTCTATCAGAGAGTATGAGGCCTGTTGAAGCCTGGAGCAGCGAGCCGTATCCATGTCCTCTCAGCGCCGTCATGACTCAGACAGGCTCTGTTCAGGACCAGCAAAGAAACGAGACCCGATACCCTGCCGCCGTCGTATCTAGTGCTCCTACACCACCGAAAGCTGAGAACCGTCCAGGTCCGAAGGCAGTAGGAAGGTATTATGAATGCAGTTATGAATCGAGTGTGAAAAGATCATGTCATTCATTCAAAATTCCCCCTCTGTTCTAGCAGGAGGAAGAAGCCTGTAAGTCAAGGCAAACAGTTACAGTATAAGTTACAGTATTAGTAGGTTACGGAGACTTCCTGTTCATCATAAAAGCCTACTGTTTGGTACGTACAATACAAGCTGTGAGTTTATTAACGTCTCTGTTCATTGTTGACCTAAGGGGACTTCAAAACCCCCGGTGGCTACGAAACGTAAGCTCGCACTCACTTTCTTTATTGATCGGCGTTGAACACATCAAAGCAAATCTCCCCCCCGAAGCCCCTTATGAGTTTTCTTGAGGCAGCTTGAATCAAGATTAAGTTCAGAGAGTTAAATGTTAATCACCAAAAACTGAGTGAAAACAGTGTTCTCCAAGCCAGGTCTTTCAGAGCAAGAAAGTTTACAAGAGAGAGAGAGAGAGAGGGAGGGAGGGAGGGAGGGAGGGAGGGAGGGAGGGAGAGAGGGAGGGAGGGAGAGAGGGGGAGAGAGAGAGAGAGAGAGAGAGTGTGAGAGAGAGACAGAGAGAGAGAGAGAGAGAGAGAGAGAGAGAGAGAGAGAGACAGAGAGAGAGACAGAGAGAGTTTTATAATTACATGGTGGGCAACTAAGTCCTCTGTGGCTCCTAATGGGGATTTAGGGAGATTTCCTCAGCTTCAGGCCAAGTGGAGCCATGTGGAGTGAACTGGGCTGCATCAGGCTAAGGCGGCAGTCTACCATGGATCAGACTGATGATCAGAAGAAAAACCTTCAGACGCGTTGCAGTATTAGGCCTGTGCAGCACTGCGTAGTATCAACCAAACAGTGTCGGATTGTTAAAACGAACTCAGTTATCTTGACGACATCGTCTCCAACGGGATACGTTGTGGAGGATCCTTTCTGCAGACCGAACGGAATACGGGTCTGAGGGGATCGTATTATCTGGCAACACCAGCGTTTGCCCACCTCTTTTTGACGTCAAATACGTCAAAAACTAAACATAAGAGTTAGGTTTGATTGATTGATTGATTGAAAACTTTATTAGAAGATTTGCAGAAGTAGGTACATGAATGTACATATTACATACAAGGTCAACTAACAGGATAAAAACCCAAGAAAGCCACTGGCTTATTTCAATTGGGGTCCTTGATTCTCAATTCATCGTGAATTATGACTTGCGGGGTTAGGCAGTACTAGGCATTACCTTTGAGTGTTTACGGGTTAGGGTGAGTTGTCAGGGGAACACATTCGCAAATATTAGCATAAAGCAACAACACTTAGCAAGAATTTGCAAAAACAAATGTCCAGGTCGCACGTCGGGCTGTGTCCCTGCGGGGGTAGGAACCGCCGGGAACAGCGAGGCACCCAAATACGTTTTTTTTTCCGAATGTCATTTCAATACGTAGAAGAGTTTATTTTTTTCTTCTTTTTTGCGATCAGAGGAACACCAAAGTACACCCACTTCAACTCTGTTCCAGAAATGTCCGTCATGTGACCACTTAGGCCCTCGAGAAGCCTTGGACTCATCCTCCTGACAGTTCGGCCACAGCCGAGCAGGCCTGTTCTGACAGGGCCGGCCCCAGATACAGACAAACCTCCTCACTAACGGTCCCACAAATCATCTGTCAGGCTTATCCCCCCAACTACAAATCACGGGCTTATCAAACCAGACTGCTAGCTCATTAGTGTTTGCTATGGTTTGCTATCTACTCCCCTTCAGGCAGACACGGCCTGGGATTCTGGGTCAGACTATCCAGGCTGAGGGGGGGGGGGGGGATTTATTCATTTCTCCAAGACTTATGGGAGTCATGGGTGTTCTTCACGTTGGAGGGCGTCAGATCGGCCGTATTTTCATGCAACCAAGAGATCCACATGAGACTCGAGGACCATCTTCAAATGAAATATGTAATATTACATACATAATGTATGATATATAATATATGAGTAGGCAATATCAGAAACAAACTATGAAGAAAACAATCTTCAGACCCTTGGTTGGTCCAGAGTTCTTCAAAACAGGATGCTAGTGCTATAGCCTATTTTGCAGTTGCTCAGGGTCATCAAACAAACCATCTTTTGATTTTCAGGGAGGGAAGAAGTGATGTTGTAAAGATGATAAAAAGTACACAGGCGTGAGCGGGGGCGGACGCATACCACAGAGACAAAAAAGACGATGAAAAGTGATAAAGGATCTTTTAAACCTACCAGAGGGCGTGGACTAAGCCCTGACAAGCAGAGATGGATTAAGACAAAGCGTCGGGTCAGTACTGGGGAATGTGCTTTTATACAAATCAGAACCATGGATGGCAGCTGGGGTTTGTCAACTTCACTGAGCTAACAGGACTCCCGAGATAAGATCACAGGAGGTCTTACGAAAACTACCATATGACAAAACAGAACACTTATTGCTTTGACACGTTCACTATGTCTTTCGAAATCCGGTTGTCAGAGAAAGTTGGAAAAGTGAACCGTTTAGATGAACATGTCATGGTCGACTGTCGGCCACCATCTTGACCGATGGTAAAACAGTCCCCTCTCTCTGTTTAAAAAAGAAAGTCACTCAAAATAAAACATGACATATCGTGAGCTTAGTGCTTAAGGTTCTATCTCCGTTTAGGGTAGTTCAGAGATTTTTACATTCCATTATGTTTTGTGAGATGGAACCTTTGTATTTTATGAATTACTAACTCAAAAATGTCAACATTTTAAAAATAACACCACACAGGCATTAATAAACACCTAATGGATCAGATTATGTAAAAAACTAAATTTAGAAAAAAATTGAGATATGGATCTAATGGATAGAACCTTATAATTCTAACGTCACGATATGTCATCTCTATGTTCACTAGCTATACAGCAATACATTAAAAACACACAATCTCCATTCCACAGTCTAAACAACACATCAAATTAAAATCTGAACGTTGAGAAGTAACATGTAGTACAATCCACGTCGTCTCGAGCTCCCAGACACTCATAACCCCTCCACTGACAAGGGCCATTCGATTCCCTTCAATCACTCCGGTTTCCAATTATACCCCCATGTCAACATGGAGATGAGAAAGGAAGGCCATGATTAAACAGCATCTGGACCTCTGGTAACAGGCATCCATCTTACTGAGCAGATAGGAGAGAGGGGGGGGGGGGGGGGGGCAAGCAGGAAAACTCTGGTCTGTAGTTAAAGAGAGGCAGAAAATACGCCTACAGCAAAGCCAATTAGCGTGTGTAACATCCCCTGTAGCGCTAGATGCTAACACAAACCATATGCCTGCATGTTTCTGATACAAAGACAACCCACTGATAACGTGGACACTCATCTCATCGAAGCTAAAACACAGGAATGAGGAGTATGATTCAAAATAGCCCCTAAAAAGAAGAGTTATGCTCGGTTATCAAGGAGACGTCATTGTTGCGCTAGAATGAGTCTTTGTTTTTTGGGAGCCCTTGAAGGCTTTCATATGGATATGTTGTATGGGAGTCTGTAATAGGGAAGCTTTTAGTAAGAACACACACAGTGTTGAATAATGATCCCCTGAGAGGCTCTTGGACTGTTTTTGTCAACTGAATGCCTCGCTAACTAGCGTAGCATCTTTCACTAATTAGATTTGGCTAGCCCAGGAAATTGACGCTCGTCTCGATTTGGAGACCTCCTGACCAAACGCGTCCGAGTGAGTGGCTACTAACACAAAATAGTTATTTCTGTGGGCTACGGGGGGAGTTCCCCCTTTGCGTTCATTACTTTTCACTTAGGAGCTTAAGCCAGTTGTGGGTTGCTAGTGGTGACAGAAGAACGCTGGCTAATTGGCTTGGTCACGGTGGTGAGGCTAAAAC
>NC_137691.1:10570528-10575528 GCF_963989245.1 Nansenia antarctica | reverse complement strand
TGATGCCAACAAGTCTTTTATAAAAGCTGCAATAAAGTCAAGCGTTACTTTCTGCCAAACAGGCGCTATAGTCCCCTGTGTGAGGTTGTTGTTTTTGTCTCTTTAAATGATGAGTCAAGAACCAGAGAAATCTGCCGTGGTGGCAGAAGACGTTTCCGAGAATGAGGGCATAAACTGGGCTTTCAGGAGCGGCTATCAGGACATTGGAGTACTGGCCGCTCCTTAAACACACACACACACACAAACACACACACACACACACACACACAATATCTCTTTCTCTCTCCTCTCTCTCTCTCACACACACACACACACACACCCACACACACACACACACACACACACCCTCCATTCACGTGGGGGTACAAGAGCTGTATTCTTCCCCTGTCCCTCGTCCCTCATCTCCTCTTTGTCTGACTCTCTCAACCTGGGTGACCATGCCAAACCCCAACCGGCCGGCTGCCCCTGCTACCCTGTTCCTCTGTTACCCAGGCAACCTCACCCCAACCCCCCCCCCCCCTCTACTCCACCCCCCCCCCACCCTGCCCCGCTACCCAGGCAACCTCACCCCCGCCCGGTGTTAACCTCCTCAGGGTGGGCACGACCCTGTCAGGCAGAGGAGCCTCACCCATGGAGCTGTGCCCGGGCTATGCCCAACATAAACCATACAAATCACTGACAAGACTAATCGGTTACGATTCAACACGGTCAATAAAGACCAACAACAAAGCTGTTAGCATTGTTAGCATCTCCTTCACTGATTTATCGAGCATTTAGACACTGTACACAGCCTTTTAAGATGTGCTTGCCCAACATTGACAGTTCCTGTCACCACTTCTAATGAACGCCAAATATTTTTAACGACACATCGGTTGTCCGATATGCTGTACCGCCACTCTTAGCGGTGATGCTAAAACCGCTCGTCCCATGTCAGTCGAGCTAGGCGATCGACGACACTAGTTTCAGGCGTCTGCAGCTTCGAGGCGGTTGAGACTGCTGTCGTTTGACAGCGGGGGGAGGTTGACTGGGTATCTGAAGTCTGTAATCAGTGACACCCCACCCTGTTTTAATCTTCTCTCTCTCTCACTGTACGACCCGCTCATGGCTAGCTGCCTGACGCTAATAAGCACTTTAGCACTTCCGCTGCCACTAAATATACAGAGAGAGAGGGGGAGAGAAAGAGAGGGAGAGAGAGAGAGAGAGAGAGGGGGGGGGGGGGGAGAGACGGAGAGAGAGACAGAGAGAGAGAGGGGTGAGAAAGAGAGAGAGAGAGAGAGAGAGAGAGAGGGAGAGAGAGAGAGAGAGAGAAGAGAGAGAGAGAGAGAGAGAGAGAGAGAGGGGAGAGAGAGAGAGAGGGGGGTGACATTAGCCTTTTTTTGAGAGAACCAGAAAAATAATGAGGTCCATATGATCATGATGGCTAAACTGGGAGCGGAAGCACTTTGTTCCCTTTTAGTGTAATTATAGGTTAGCGACCAAAAACTAATCTGCAGGGGTAAAGCATTGGGGAACCCCAATTTGCTGCCTGACTGCTATGGGTCATGACGACAGGACAGAGTGTAGTTTGTGGGTCAGCCACCAAAGCTAATAAAAGTGATCATAAATATATTTTTAGCAGTAAGTTAGCATGGCAGTTGTACAGCATTCAGATGAGACGGCACAGATAGTGTTGTGCTACTGTTGTGTTGCTACACACACATATGTACATGCACGCGCACGCACACACACACACACACACACACACATACAGACACACATACACAAACACACACACAGACCCTCAAGGACTAAAAACACATGCTGAACTCCGGGTTGACTCTTTGTTAAACTGTGAAGGGTAAGAACAGTCTAGTAAGCACAGCCACCTGGTCATCTGATTCTGAGCCCAGGGTAGTTTCAAAGCACTATACTATGACTATACAGGTCCCTGGGACACAGTAAATACTGCAGTAAAAGGGGCCAATGGGACGGAAACCTGGTACCCAACTGAACTGAACACCTGCACACGGGCTACCCAATCAGAATCAGTGGCTAGCTTTCAGCGATAAATTCAAGTGCACTGACAAACCATGTTTGAATTGATATGTTTGTTTCTTTGCCATTGTATTGTTTGATGATGTACAGGAAACTAAAATAATGTACAGTCCTGTAGAGGATCAATGTTCCAGTAGTCCAGAGGAGACTGGTGGAGGAAGAGGAGGTAGAAAGGAGAAGAGGAGGTAGAAAGGAGGAAGAGGAGGTAGAAAGCAAAGAATACTCCATTCCACTCTCTCCTGCGGGTTTGCTTCCATTCCTCATTCCGTGATATGCATTGCAATGCGCCCGTCCTCCGATTTCTACCTCCACCGCCTCCACTGTGGTACTGTATCACAGGAATCGGATTACAGCTTCACTAGAACAGCCGTGGCTATTTCCCCCTACTATTAGAGCCACCTCGAGGGGCAAATGACCCTAGTCTTTAGAATGGGAAGCTGCTACTTACACACAACGACACTAGTCAGCGCATCTTGTAAATTAGTCTGTATCCTACGCAGAAAAACTGCAAAATAGCTTCATACTAGCTTATCCTGATGTGATTTTGAAAATGTAAGGATACTGGGTGATAGAACTCACATATCTAGGAAAAGTCATGAAAGGATGGTCCTGAAATGTTTGTAAAGGTTTGTAATTATTGTCTGTCATATTGGAGGAGTTGGTGTATCGTACTGTCCATATCAGATGCACTAAATTGAAAATCAGATGCCCTTCCTGTTTGTCCTATAACTAGAATGTATTTTCATCGTGTCACAGAATGTTGTTGACGTGTGTTATTTCAGATCTCCCAGGAGACACTGGGGTACACTACGTCAATACATACATACACAAAGCAACGACAACAATCGCCTCACTGTCTAGACATCAACGCATGTCATCACATCACCTGCACACACACACACCTACAGTCACAGTACACCCCCATACTCACACACACACACACACACACACACACACACACAGACACACTCACTGTCTGTTACATACAATATTTGCATGTTAACAAGTCTCATGCATGCACATCATACACACACACGCACACTTTGCTAGTCACACCCTACGGGCATGGTTTAATTTATTCCTTCACATTAACAGCCTGTCTGCAAACACACACACATTCAGGCACACACACACACACACACATGCACACACACTTTTTGTTTCGCATGGCAGCCTCAGCTAACAGGGAAACAACAGAAGCAAGACTATCCCAGAGGGAGAGACAGAGGGGGAGAGAGAGAGAGGTCCAGAAACCCCCTCTTTCTCTTCCCTCCTTCTCTCTCTGTTTCTGAGACCAAAAGGAAAATGAGAAACATGTGCAGTAGCTACATACCTTCTTTCCCAGTTTCTCTTCCACCTTTTCTTCTCCTCTACCCTTTGTGCTCCCTCCTTCTCTGAAGTCTTCCCCTTAGTAATAATCTCCTACAGCGTGGTGAGGCTTGGCTGGAAGGGGGCGGAGGAGGAGGAGAGAGAGAGAGAGAGAGAGAGAGAGAGAGAGAGAGAGAGAGAGAGTCAGTCAGTCGGCACGAAAAGCGGGAGAAACGTAAGCTGAAGGGTAGAGGAGAAACATGAAACCACCAGTGGTCCTGAAACAATCATGCCCCTCTCCCTCCCTCTCTTCCCTCCCACCCTCCCTCCCTCTCTTCCCCTCCCTCCCTCCCTCCATCCCTCCCTCCCTCCCTCCCTCCTTCCATCCCTACCTCCCTCCTCCCAGTTCTCTCCTCTGCACTCCCGTTCCCTACACTCTCCCTGCCTCGTTTTTCATTCCCTCTCCTCTCTCCCCGACCTTACTTTCTCCATGTCCCTCTCCATCTCTCCCTTTTCATTCACCCTCTCCCATTTTCCTCTGTCTTCTCTCCCTCTTCCTTGGTTTCTTTCTCCCTTTCTCTCTCCTCTACCTCATTCCCCAGATTACCGCACCTCTTTCTCTCTCTCTCTCTCTCTCTCTCTCTCTCTCTCTCTCTCTCTCTTCTCCATCTTTCTCTCCCTCTCTCTCTTCATCTCCATCTGGCTGGTGTCCCTCCCTCCGAACCCCTCCTTGGTCGGAGAAGGGCGGGAAAAGGGAAAAATACTTTTCTTCCCACACTTGCCTACCAAAGAGAATTTATAGACTTTTATAGAGTCCTCACTCTCTCTCTCCCCAGTGTACACAGCAATATCACCAGCTACACGCTGTAGGCTCAGACTGGTCTCTACACACAACACACACACACACACACACACACACACACACCACACACTGCACCAGAGGAGCACAGCGTGTTCACTCATGTGGGGTGGGTGTGGGGGTATGTGTGTGTGTGTGTGTGTGTGTGTGTATCAATGCTCAGCATTAGTCAGAGGAGGCGAGACACAGGTGTGCTGGAGATTGAGTGAAGGAGAGAGAGAGAGAGGGGGAGGGATGAGTGAAGGAGAGAGAGATAGAGAAAGAGAGAGAGAAAGAGAGAGACAGTGAGAGAGAGAGAGAGAGAGAGAGAGAGGGAGTGATTGAGTGAAGGAGAGAGAGATAGAGAAAGAGAGAGAGAAAGAGAGAGACAGTGAGAGAGAGGGAGAGAGGGAGAGAGGGATTGAGTGAAAGAGAGAGAGAGAGAGAGAGAGAGAGAGAGAGGGAGGGATTGAGTGAAAGAGAGTGAAACAGAGAGAGAGAGAGAGAAAGAGAGAGACAGTGAGAGAGAAAGAGAGAGGGAGAGAGAGAGAAAGAGAGAGAGAGAGAGAGGGATTGAGTGAAGGAGAGAAGGAGAGAGAGAGAGAGAGAGAGAGAGAGAGGAAGTGAGTGTGGAAGGAAAATGTAACCTTGAGGGGTTATCATATTGGGTGAGGCACGCGACTGGAATGGCTCACAGACACACGTTACCATCTCTCACCTCTCTGATGCTGCTTTGTCTGTGATGTACACAAGCCTGTGCATGCCCTCTCTCTCCTCACCCCCTCTCACTTACACACACACACACAGACACATGCACACA
>NC_137691.1:10564785-10567828 GCF_963989245.1 Nansenia antarctica | reverse complement strand
AGGGGGGGGGGGCTGTATTGTGTTTTATAAATAGGCTGTGGTCTGCGGAGGTCTTTAGTCTTAGTGTTCCCGACTATCTGACTGGATGGAGTCATTACTGGGAGATTTAGACTGAGCTCGTAGTCCCTGGGATGACTGATTATCAGTCATCTGTTCTCACATAAGACCTACGTCTCACTCTCTCACACACTCACTCTCTAGGTCTCTCTCTTTCTCTCCCGTCCACTCCTTAGACAGACCAGATTACGTTCCGTTTTAATTTGTGCCTCTATTGCTCGGGTTGATGGCGGAAGTGAATAATCTGATGTTTCGCAAAAGCGGGGGGTTCGTGACCTTTGTGTCCGGAGGCGGAGCGAAAAGAGTCAGGGGGGTGGAGGGTGGAGGGTGGGGTGGAGGGGCGGGGTGGAGGGTGGTGTGGAGGGGCGGGGGGTGGATGGGGGTGTGTGGGGGGTTAACTAAACAGTACAACGCTATTGATGGTTCTACTGCAGGAGACTGGAGTAAGGTCACACCAGGTCACACTGGGACTAAATATGATATTAAATTACTCTCACGACATAAGGATTATCACATTATACATGTATGAACTAAGCAATAATGCACTCGAGGCTGTGGTTTATGGTAAATAGTTACTGTAGGGGGAGTTGTTATGCACCTCTACCAAGTGGCCCTATTGAGGATAGATCACAGCCTCACAGGCAGTGTTGCTACGGTTACACAGCAAATAAAAAAATGATGACACAAAACAACGCTTGAAGATTATAGTGGTCTCTCTCTCTCTCTCTCTCTCTCTCTCTCTCTCTCTCTCTCTCTCTCTCTCTCTCTCTCTCTCTCTCTCTCTCTCTCTCTCTCTCTCTCTCTCTCTCTCTCTCTCTCTCTCTCTCTCTCTCTCTCTCTCTCTCTCTCTCTCTCTCTCTCTCTCTCTCTCTCTCTCTCTCTCTCTCTCTCTCTCTCTCTCTCTCTCTCTCTTCCGCGGATGTGGGAAACCAGGACAGCTCGAGTGCTCGTCTTTAATCCAGGAAATGGAGAGATAGCAGACAGAGAAAAGGCTTCATAGAAATGCTCACTTTAATTTGAGATTATAATCCGGGTTGAGGATCAGCGATGAGAGCATCAGGTGGGTGGGTGGATGGATGGCAGGCATAATGGCATCTCTGCTTTCAGAGAAGAGAAGAGAGAGAGAGAGAGAGAGAGAGAGAGAGAGAGAGAGAGAGAGAGAGAGAGAGAGAGAGAGAGAGGAGAGAAAGAGGCTGCATGGAGAGACAGCGGTAGATATAACCGGAATTATGTGTGTGTGTGTGTGTGTGTGTGTGCGTGTGCGTGTGCGTGTGCGTGTGTGTGTGTGCGCGTGTGTGTATGACGAGGCCCTGGGCCTTGCATGCTCGTTAGAAGCGCAGCTCCAATTAAGGAGCATCCGTCTTCCCCATAGGCCACGGCCCCAGAGCTCATTAGCTGTTAGCATTGCGGTTAGCACAACCTGCAACATTTACACACATTTAACTACCCAATCATTTAACTACCCAGTCATTTAACTACCCAAGCAAGCCAAGCGCAGTCCCATCATGTCCCTGTGGAGGCGTGAGGACTAGAACACCACCCTGTGTTACATAACGACATTATATTCACATCTTTGTTGACAAAAATCCCTCTTAGTTCTGTCAAACGGGAACAAAATGAAAACCGACGAGGCTCTATTCAGTGTTGATGTCTGGGATAGCTCCAAAAACCGGACAAAAACACCCTGCAACGATGCATGCGCTGAATGAAACTCAAATACGATTGTGTTGGTTTTTCCCCCCTTTATAGAATGAAAGTAGCTCGATTCATCCAATGTAAATAAAGACATAAAGGTCTGCGGGTTTGGGAAGCGAGGCGTTTTGACTGTGGGGGGGCGGGGGGGGGGTTGGCAGAAGGCTGCAGCTGTGACAGACTGTCGTTACACTGGGAGGGAGGGCTAGAACAAAGAGACAGAGCCTATTAACGGGTCCTTGGAGACGACGAGGAGAGAGGGAGGAGAGAGAGGGAGGAGAGAGAAGAAGGAGAGGGAGGAGGAGGAGGGGTAGGAGGAGAGCACTGAGAGATGGAGGAGAGGAGCGCCAGGAAAGGAGAGGTTGGAGGATGGGAGTGGGAGGGACAGGGCGGTGGGAGGGAGGGGGGGGAGAAGGTTAGGGAAAGGGATGAGGAACGGGAGTAGAATGGAATATAGGAGTGGAGTATAGAGAGAGAGAGAGAGACAGAGAGAGGGAGAGAGAGAGAGACAGAGAGGGGGAGAGAGAGACAGAGAGGGAGAGAGGGAGAGACAGAGAGGGAGAGAGACAGAGAGGGAGAGAGACAGGAGAGAGAGAGAGACAGAGAGAGGGAGAGAGACAGAGAGAGACAGAGAGGGAGAGAGACAGAGAGGGAGAGAGAGATTGACAATCGAAGATAGGAGAGGGGTCAGAGGGAGTGGGAGGAGGATAAGACGGCTAACTGCTACCGCTAACTCCTCAAACTGTTTATTTCTGCTTCTGAGTTGAAAGCCGGTTAACTCAGACAGGGTTAGGGTTAACTCAGCAGACAGACAGGGTTAGGGTTAAGTCAGACACACAGGGTTACACAGTGCCTGTTCCAGGGGTTATTGGTCTCTGGAGGGTAAAGCCAGTGCACCAGTCTCACGATGTGGTTCCCATTCTAAATATGGCCGTGTGTGGCTGTGTTTGTGTTCCAGACGGTCCCAGAGGAGAGGGAAGGACAGCTAGGATTAACCCCGGAGTCCCTGGACAACTCTGGGGTTAGGAGAGGGAAGGGATCGCCCGGGCCGCAGCCTGAGAACGGGTGGGCTTACGAAGCTTGTTTTGTGAGCCTGCTGCTAACAATGTAAAGTAGTGTTATAGTTATCTAGGTAGCAGTGGGGATTACTCAGCCAATCCATTGCGTCACAGTATTTTGGCTTGCCTAACGAGTTGTGATTCTCAACGACGTTGAAACGTAGTTCCGTGTTTCAAAAGAAAAGTCGGAACATTTTGATTGGTTGCCGACTGTTTGCTGCCCAAATAACCAGACC
>NC_137691.1:10559785-10562285 GCF_963989245.1 Nansenia antarctica | reverse complement strand
TTGCATAAGTTTGCAGACATTTCTAAAAAACTTGTTTTCACTTTGTCATTATGGGGTATTGTGTGTGGGTATTGTGTATTTTATTTAATCAATTTCAAATTGAGTCTATAACCCAACAAAATGTGGAAAAAGTGAAAGGGTGTGTTGACTTTCTATATGTACTGTAGGAGCCAAATGAACATTATTGAATGCTATTGAGTAATGATCATGATGATCATGAAATATGAATGATTGCATGAACTATTAGAAAATGATGTTGTATGATGGCTCCCCCCCCTAGTGCCCATTGGTCTGAACTGTGTCAGGGCTTAAATGGCAGGAAGTGAGGTTAGCAGGTAGGAAGTCCTGGCAGGCTTGGGTAAGGGAACTGTTCTTTGAACACAAACAACTCAAGGAGAGAGTCTGACAAACTCAAGGAAACAACTTAAAGAAACTCGAAGAAAGACACTATAGTAGGCTGCATTTACACCGCAGGTTGAAGTGACACAATTTTTAAAAAAATCTCACGTGGCACAGATCAGGTGTTTTTTATTGGTTTTTATAAAAACACAACACCGTATATACAATCAATTAATCAAACAATCAGACATTTAAGACATTACATTCAACAACAACCAACATTAAACTAACTAAAGTGCTCAGTGTTCAGTGTATTGTCCAGTGTAGTGTAATGTTCAGTGTTCAGTGTCCAGGTTCCAGTGTCGGTAGGAGGCAGGGGTAAAAAACCTGTTCGCTGTGCATCCGGGAAAAAATTCCCCTGCAGCCCTCTAGTTGTAGAGCGACTACTATCCAGTTTGCCCACCAGTGCAAAGCCGTGGCTCCCCCACCTCCCTCCCCCGAGGGACCCCACACACCCGACTCACCCGACCCGCCCCACCACCGGCGCATCCGGCCCAGCCCACCAGGCTCAGACTCCTGTAGCCCTTCACGAGGCTAGCCGGACCAGGCGCCCCAGCGGCGGAGCAGATCGAGCACGCAGGCCGACCGGAGGCCCCTGAGGAGAGGCCCAGAGAGCTCGGCGCATGGCAGGCAAGCAGAGGCGAAAAACCTGTACACAGCTTATCCAGGGAAAAAGCTCCCTGGCTCTTCTCAGCTTGTTCCGGGCTGGGGGTTGGGGGTTGGCGGGTAGGGGACTGGGCCTGTAGCTGGGGGCCTGGAGTTGGGGGGGGGGGGCCCGGAACAGGGGGTTTGGGGTCGCTGAGTTGGAACCTGGGGTTGGTGCTGGGGTGACGTGGTGGTTCCCGCCGGTCTCTGCTCCTGGGTCTGGAAGCCTGGGTAGGTGTCAGAGCTGGATATGACATGTGCCTGAAAAGATACAGGAGTGAGAGAAGGGAGGTGTGCATGGTTTGTGTAGTGTGCATTTTGGTGTCAGGCGGGTGATCAGTACTTCCCTGTGACCCAGTGGTGTTGGTCATCCTGGTGCTGGTGGTGCTGGCAGAGACGGCTGGTTCGGCTGTGGGTTGTGTGTGGTGATATTCTGGTGAGGGTAGGAAGTGGGTCAGTGCTGTGTACATGTGTAGGTGGTGGAAGGTGCAGTAAACTTCCCTGTTGGTGTTGTGCGCTGCTCCTCTCCTGGTCCTTGTGATGGTGATACTGCTGACCAGGGCTTGTGCTGGAACGGTGGTGAAGGTGATAGTGCAGGAACTGGTGGTGTAGTGAGGTAGGCCCGGGGTGGGGGGGGGTTGGGCGATGCGGCGCGGCATGGGGGGGGGATTTAGAGGATGACGTCCTTCCATCTCTCCACCCCCCACACCGCTCTTGCTTGATCCGGGTTATTTTTAAAGTCAACAATAGCATGGTCCCTGAGGCAGAGGGTGATTCTCCTCCTCAGGGTTGTCAGGTGGACGCTCTGTTTCTGATAGACCCTGATGTTCCTCGTCTCCCAGAGTACCTGCTTGACGGCGCTGATGATCCTCCACTGTTGTTGTAGTTGGGGGGTTGTGCACCCCCCGGGAGGACCATACAGGATGTTCTCGCTCGTCAAGCGGGGCAGGGTCAGCAGGCTGTTTAGGGAGACAGAGGGAACAAACAGGGCCCAGACCCGCCTGGCCACGGAGCACTCACAGAACAGGTGGTTAATGTGTTCTGTGTCCGTGCATCCGTGGGGGCATTTATCAGTCGTTGCGATGTGCCGCCTATGCAAGAATTCCCTAGTGGGGAGACAACCATGAGCAGCCATCCAGGCAATGTCTTTTTGTTTATTGTTAGTACATTTATGATTAATGTTTTTCCATACCTGTTTGGAGTCCACGGCTGTGCTGGCCTTGGGGTGAGTAATGGTTTCCTTCGACCTTATGAAGGTCATAATGTCTTTGTATTTCCATGAGGCCAGCCCAGCCGCGGACAATCCTGTCTTGAAGGCAAAGTCCCTCCATATCTTGTAGACTGGAGGGGGGTCCCAGCTGTAGGGCACAGTGTGATTTATTGATGCGGTCACCCTGAGTGTCCGGAGGATGGGTGTGGCATAGTATATTTCAAAGAACCTGGCTTTCCTATCTTT
>NC_137691.1:10529785-10554785 GCF_963989245.1 Nansenia antarctica | reverse complement strand
GCCGTTCCTACGGAAGATCAGGAGCTCCCCCAACATCATGGGCTACCCTCTACCAGGGGCCCGGGGGGAGAGGCTCAAGGTGGTGGCGTACATGGACGACATTACCATCGTCGGCACAGATAGTCGCTCCATTTCCACAGCAACGAAAGTGGTGGAGGACTACTGTGCAGCCACTGGCGCCCTGATCAATAGGGGTAAGTGTGAGCTGTTTCTGTCGCAGCACTGGCAGGAGAACCTGGCAACCTCCTTCCCTGTAAAGACGGAAAACATTAAGCTGCTGGGGATCACCTACCAGAAAGATGGAGGAGCCTCCGGCAGCTGGAAGGAGACCATCCGCCAGGTCCAAAAGAAGATCTGTGAGTGGAGTGCACGGCCTCTCACAATGACAGGCAAGATCCTGGTCCTGAAGGCTATTGTTCTTCCCATTCTCCTTTACCTGGGCAGGGTGTTTCCCCCAGACAGAGCAGTATCCAAAACCATCGAAAGGATCATGTTTACCTTTGTCTGGGGGAGCCAGATGGAAAAACTAAAACGCACCACCCTGTACAAAACAGTGGAGAATGGGGGGAAAGGGGTCCCAGACATCCTAAACATCATTAGGGCACAGGGACTCTCCAACCTCATCAACAACATCAACAACAAAGATAGGAAAGCCAGGTTCTTTGAAATATACTATGCCACACCCATCCTCCGGACACTCAGGGTGACCGCATCAATAAATCACACTGTGCCCTACAGCTGGGACCCCCCTCCAGTCTACAAGATATGGAGGGACTTTGCCTTCAAGACAGGATTGTCCGCGGCTGGGCTGGCCTCATGGAAATACAAAGACATTATGACCTTCATAAGGTCGAAGGAAACCATTACTCACCCCAAGGCCAGCACAGCCGTGGACTCCAAACAGGTATGGAAAAACATTAATCATAAATGTACTAACAATAAACAAAAAGACATTGCCTGGATGGCTGCTCATGGTTGTCTCCCCACTAGGGAATTCTTGCATAGGCGGCACATCGCAACGACTGAGAAATGCCCCCACGGATGCACGGACACAGAACACATTAACCACCTGTTCTGTGAGTGCTCCGTGGCCAGGCGGGTCTGGGCCCTGTTTGTTCCCTCTGTCTCCCTAAACAGCCTGCTGACCCTGCCCCGCTTGACGAGCGAGAACATCCTGTATGGTCCTCCCGGGGGGTGCACAACCCCCCAACTACAACAACAGTGGAGGATCATCAGCGCCGTCAAGCAGGTACTCTGGGAGACGAGGAACATCAGGGTCTATCAGAAACAGAGCGTCCACCTGACAACCCTGAGGAGGAGAATCACCCTCTGCCTCAGGGACCATGCTATTGTTGACTTTAAAAATAACCCGGATCAAGCAAGAGCGGTGTGGGGGGTGGAGAGATGGAAGGACGTCATCCTCTAAACCCCCCCCCATGCCGCGCCGCATCGCCCAACCCCCCCCCACCCCGGGCCTACCTCACTACACCACCAGTTCCTGCACTATCACCTTCACCACCGTTCCAGCACAAGCCCTGGTCAGCAGTATCACCATCACAAGGACCAGGAGAGGAGCAGCGCACAACACCAACAGGGAAGTTTACTGCACCTTCCACCACCCACCATGTACACAGCACTGACCCACTTCCTACCCTCACCAGAATATCACCACACACAACCCACAGCCGAACCAGCCGTCTCTGCCAGCACCACCAGCACCAGGATGACCAACACCACTGGGTCACAGGGAAGTACTGATCACCCGCCTGACACCAAAATGCACACTACACAAACCATGCACACCTCCCTTCTCTCACTCCTGTATCTTTTCAGGCACATGTCATATCCAGCTCTGACACCTACCCAGGCTTCCAGACCCAGGAGCAGAGACCGGCGGGAACCACCACGTCACCCCAGCACCAACCCCAGGTTCCAACTCAGCGACCCCAAACCCCCTGTTCCGGGCCCCCCCCCCCCAACTCCAGGCCCCCAGCTACAGGCCCAGTCCCCTACCCGCCAACCCCCAACCCCCAGCCCGGAACAAGCTGAGAAGAGCCAGGGAGCTTTTTCCCTGGATAAGCTGTGTACAGGTTTTTCGCCTCTGCTTGCCTGCCATGCGCCGAGCTCTCTGGGCCTCTCCTCAGGGGCCTCCGGTCGGCCTGCGTGCTCGATCTGCTCCGCCGCTGGGGCGCCTGGTCCGGCTAGCCTCGTGAAGGGCTACAGGAGTCTGAGCCTGGTGGGCTGGGCCGGATGCGCCGGTGGTGGGGCGGGTCGGGTGAGTCGGGTGTGTGGGGTCCCTCGGGGGAGGGAGGTGGGGGAGCCACGGCTTTGCACTGGTGGGCAAACTGGATAGTAGTCGCTCTACAACTAGAGGGCTGCAGGGGAATTTTTTTCCCGGATGCACAGCGAACAGGTTTTTTACCCCTGCCTCCTACCGACACTGGAACCTGGACACTGAACACTGAACACTGAACATTACACTACACTGGACAATACACTGAACACTGAGCACTTTAGTTAGTTTAATGTTGGTTGTTGTTGAATGTAATGTCTTAAATGTCTGATTGTTTGATTAATTGATTGTATATACGGTGTTGTGTTTTTATAAAAACCAATAAAAAACACCTTTAACATCCAACCTCCCACCCCGCACCCATACCCACACGCACACACACACACACACACACACACACACACACACACACACACACACACACACACACACACACACGCACACACACACTGATCCTCTGAATCAAAGTCTTCTTCATCCCTCCTGCTTTGGCTTAAATCAGCTTAGTTTTGTAACGGGGCAGTTAGCATGCTAATGGTCACTGCTAACAGGACATGCCTTTGCGTGGGAATCTGTCTTTACTGTGTGTGTGTGTGTGTGTCACCTGTGTCTTAGAAAGCAAGCATGTTCATTGGTGACGGTCACATGTGTTGGCTATACAGAGGACAGAAGTGTGTATGTGTGTGTGTGTGTGTGTGTGTGTGTGTGTGTGTGTGTGTGTGTGTGTGTGTGTGTGTGCCCAGGATACCTAGGCTAAAACTGGCACCAAATGCCAAGGCAACAGATCCCACCCAGGACTGAGCTGGCATTTGACCACTACCACAACCATGACCTAACCTCAACTCAACCATGATCTAACCTCAATCAACCATGATCTAACCTCAACTCAAGCATGATCTAACCTCATCTCAACCATGATCTAACCTCAACTCAACCATGATCTAACCTCAACTCAACCATGATCTAACCTCAACTCAAGCATGATCTAACCTCATCTCAACCATGATCTAACCTCAACTCAACCATGATCTAACCTCAATCAACCATGATCTAACCTCAACTCAACCATGACCTAACCTCATCTCAACCATGATCTAACCTCAACTCAACCATGACCTAACCTCAACTCAACCATGACCACTGTCCAACCACTCCCCTCTCTGTGCAGTGAAGGGAGACATGCTGCAGGGAGGGACCATCCATACATCACACCAGTTCCCTCTCTGTGAGGGACCACATGTCAACCATCGACCACACGGTCATTCAGCACAGTAACCTCACCATACACATGAACACTGATGAACAGAGGTTAGAGGAATGGACACACACACACACACACACACTCACATACATGCACATACATGCACACACACACACACACACACACACTCGAATACATACACATACACAAGCACACGCACATGCACATGCACGCATACACACTCTCACATACATACACACACATGCACAGACACACACGCACACACACACTTGCTCCCTCTCACCGGTTTGTTTACCTCCAAGAAAACCAAAAAGTCACAATGCACAATTCACTGATGGTGCACCACACTGCACCCCGCCTCCCCAACACAACACACACACACACACACACACACACAAACCAACAAGAAAAAGATCAAAACATGTCACTTACCAGCCACCTGCTGATGTTCACGGCGGTGTCCCACCTTCCTCTGTGGTGTGTGTGTGTGTGTGCGGGTGTGTGTGTGTGTGTGTGTGTGTGTCGGTGTCAGACAGCCAGACTGAGATCTTACATCCAGAGCAGAGAGAGGTGCAGCCGGGTTAAAAAGCGAGTGAGAAAGCTGCAGAGAGACGCAGAGGGAACACACACTATCTATCCTCCCCTCTCCAGCCCTGCACAATGACAGAGCACAGAGATGCAAGCCAGAGAGAGAGAGAGAGCGAGAGAGAGAGAGAGAGAAAGGGGGAGGGAGGGAGAGAGGAAGAGAGAAAGGCAAGCTACAAGCTCTAGCTGTGACTGAGCAGAGATGCAGGACAATAATAAGCATCCTCTCCCTAGGAAGGGATGGATAAAGGAGGGGGGGAGAGAGAGAGGGAGGGGGGAGCGGCCGAGGGATGCAACTGAGCATGCCCAGTAGAACATCCCTGGGTATTTAAATGTCACGTGACGCCAACCGGAGGCTGTCTGTCAATCTGTAAGCAGCAGAGATCAAGAGAGAGAGGGAGGAGAGAGAGGAGGAGAGAGAAAGAGGGACTGAGGGGGGGGCTCTGTGGAGGGCTGGTGAACGGCGACGTCACAGCTGTTCAATCCCCTTTCATTAGAGAGACAGAGAGAGAGAGAGAGAGAGAGAGAGAGAGAGAGAGAGAGAGAGAGACCTGTAATCACCACCACGGCACAACCCCCAAGGTATCCAGTCAGCCAATGAGATGGCAGGTTGGTCAGTAGAAGATTAACCCCTTGCAGGCTATGTGGTACCTGCTGGAAGAACAGACTTCTGGGAAGGACAAAAGAAGGAGAGAGGACAATAACAAAGCTTAGCCATCCCAATGGGACATCATGGAAATGAGTCATTGCACTTTTATTTTCCTCCCCAATGGTAAAGTTAATCATTTGAGGGATTATGAGAGAGACATCTCTATATGTTTAAAAACACATTCTTAACACCAAATAATATCTGTTCAACTCCCTGAAGAAATCAAACTGACCCAAACCCTAAAAATATTTTAATCTAAGCTAAAGAAACTTTTTGCAGCAGTTATGATTAAACACTAACACCATGTCTTTTTGTTCATTATCTATTATCTTATTCTTTATCTTATTTTTTATTTTTTTATATATACTGTATATAAGAAAATGTATTGATGTATTTTTTAATGCTGTAAAGCACTTTGAATTGCCCCTGTTGTATGAAATGTGCTATACAAATAAACTTGCCTTGCCTTGCCTTCAAAAACATAACAAACCCCCCCCAGTATTTTTCACAATAATACACCAGTCTTAGGATGGATTGGAGTGCATTTGTATTCCGATTAATTAGATGAAAAATGCAGTTATTGCTTTGAGTAAATTACGATTCAAATGGACCCTTGGAGTGACTCTGCTGTTGTCCCAGTATGATCTGAAAGGAAAGGAAAGGAAAGGGATTCAGTTTGTCATTACCGGTACACAGAGTACAACCAGATGTGTTTATGCTCTAGAGGGGGCGTCTAGGCCAGGGGTCAGGGCTATAGAAGGACCCTGGAGCTCAGTGGGGGGGTTCAGTGCCTTGCTCAGGGACACGTGGACACGTGGCCAGTCAGGGATATGAACCGCTGCAAGCTGCAGACATTGCGATCATTAGATGCCGGCTCTACCGGCTCAGCCACAATCTGGGATTCAAACAGCAACAACATGGTCTCCATGCCAACAGAGGGTGGGTGCGCCTCAGGAAATGGAACTGTCATGCCAAAACCTGAACCACTGAACCAGAACCACTCTCAAATTCATAGTTTATTCATAATTCATTCTGTTATAACAAGGTATTGAAGCTGTACAGTCATTGTTTACAGTGACATTGTTTGCAAACAATGGAGTAAAACAAGCGTCTGTTGTGGGTTCTGATGGGTTCTGATGGGGTAAGACAGTTGAACTAAGCTCATGGAGCGTTTCTATGTTATATTCTTTAAGAATTAATAGTGTATAATTTATTTAAAAGTTCAAAATGGATGCATCAATACCAGATGGCCTCTTTAAACATTGATATCTTTCCCACACTATTTATTATTATGAATATGAATAACATGATGACTGTTTCTTCTCTTCCACCCAGGGACATGCTGACGACAGAGAATGAACAAATGCGTTTGATGTCCAGGTGATTTATGTAACCCATGGCAACTGAATTTCCATTTTTTCCAGTAGACATTTTTGTTTACAAACAAGAACAGCCCATTCTACACACTGGGCCATGGTGCTGGACCACGCAAGATGCTCCTTCCATTCCCTGGAGGAGGAAATAAGTGATTGATATACACCAGGGGAGGCTGGGGGAGGTAGAACACCAGGGGAGGCTGGGGGAGGTAGAACACCAGGGGAGGCTGGGGGAGGTAGAACACCAGGGGAGGTTGGGGGAGGTAGAACACCAGGGGAGGCTGGGGGAGGTAGAACACCAGGGGAGGCTGGGGGAGGTAGAACACCAGGGGAGGTTGGGGGAGGTAGAACACCAGGGGAGGCTGGGGGAGGCAGAACACCAGGGGAGGCTGAGGGGGGGGGGGGGGGGCAGAACAGGGTCATTGTAAGGCATAGAATGGAATGACGAATGGTATCAAACAAACGTTCAAAACTGCAAAACATAAAGATTGACAGTGCACAATCTGCCTGAGACCCTTGGTTGTTTGTTGTTATTGTTGATAATGTATTTATTGCTTATATTGTTCATGTTTTAAAGCATGTGGTGCCATCTGTCATTGCAAAACGTGCTATACTAATACAGTACCAGACTGGTACTAATACATGTGATTAATTGAATGATCCCAGCCATCTCTAGTTGTGTGATAAGAGACGTCAACGACCTCTAGTAGCAGATACTGGAATTAGTCAGTAAAAAATACAGTACATATCCCTATGCTCTGCTAAAGATGTTGCGCCCTCTTGTGGACATGCCTGTAGATACATAGGAATGTGTACCAGAAATGTTTACCCACTGGTGGAGAAGTGGAGTGTTGACGACAACAACAACAACAACAACAACAACAACAACAACAACAACAACAACATTATCCACTATCCATAAATGTGTCTGCCCAAAATGTAGCCACCATATAACTACCATGAGTGATTATAACTGGGATAAATAAGGGTGGAAATTAAAACTAGGGTAATCCTTTATAATCCCTCCAGACGTATCTGGTCATTTGGGGGAATTTGGGGGAATGACAAGTCTGACATCTGCATCTGTGCCTGTTTTCTTCACCTCTGTCTGTATCCTGTCTGTGTCCTGTCTGTCTGTCTGTGTCCTGTCTGTGTCCTGTCTGTCTGTCTGTGTCCTGTCTGTGTCCTGTCTGTCTGTATCCTGTCTGTGTCCTGTCTGTCTGTCTGTGTCCTGTCTGTGTCCTGTCTGTCTGTGTCCTGTCTGTCTGTCTGTCTGTGTCCTGTCTGTCTGTATCCTGTCTGTATCCTGTCTGTCTGTGTCCTGTCTGTCTTTGTCCTGTCTGTCTGTATCCTGTCTGTGTCCTGTCTGTCTGTCTGTCTGTGTCCTGTCTGTCTGTATCCTGTCTGTGTCCTGTCTGTGTCCTGTCTGTCTGTATGTGTCCTGTCTGTCTGTGTCCTGTCTGTGTCCTGTCTGTCTGTATCCTGTCTGTCTGTATCCTGTCTGTCTGTCTGTGTCCTGTCTGTCTGTATGTGTCCTGTCTGTCTGTGTCCTGTCTGTCTGTCTGTCTGTCTGTGTCCTGTCTGTCTGTATCCTGTCTGTCTGTCTGTGTCCTGTCTGTCTGTATGTGTCCTGTCTGTCTGTATCCTGTCTGTGTCCCGTCTTTCTGTATCCTGTCTGTCTGTATTCTGTCTGTGTCCTGTCTGTCTGTCTGTCTGTATCCTGTCTGTGTCCTGTCTGTCTGTCTGTATCCTGTCTTTCTGTCTGTCTGTCTGTGTCCTGTATATCTGTATCCTGTCTGTCTGTGTCCTGTATATCTGTATCCTGTCTGTCTGTGTCCTGTCTGTCTGTGTCCTGTCTGTCTGTGTCCTGTCTGTCTGTGTCCTGTCTGTCTGTCTGTCTGTATCCTGTCTGTGTCCTGTCTGTCTGTGTCCTGTCTGTCTGTCTGTCTGTCTGTATCCTGTCTGTCTGTATCCTGTCTGTCTTTATCCTGTCTGTGTCCTGTCTGTGTCCTGTCTGTGTCCTGTCTGTGTCCTGTCTGTGTCCTGTCTGTGTCCTGTCTGTCTGTATCCTGTCTGTCTGTGTCCTGTCTGTCTGTATCCTGTCTGTCTGTATCCTGTCTGTCTGTGTCCTGTCTGTCTGTCTGTCTGTATCCTGTCTGTGTCCTGTCTGTCTGTCTGTATCCTGTCTGTCTATGTCCTGTCTGTGTCCTGTCTGTATCCTGTCTGTGTCCTGTCTGTCTGTCTGTATCCTGTCTGTCTGTCTGTATCCTGTCTGTGTCCTGTCTGTCTGTCTGTGTCCTGTCTGTCTGTCTGTATCCTGTCTGTCTGTATCCTGTCTGTATTCGGTCTGTCTGTATCCTGTCTGTGTCCTGTCTGTCTGTCTGTCTGTACACACACACACACACACACACACACACACACACACACACACACAAGCTCTTATTGTTAATCTCTCTCTACGATCTTCTGTTGTTCCAGTGTTTACCTCAGTGTATCCACACCTTCACCATCACACACCAGGCCGAGACATACAGTATGTGACACAGTTTGATCATTTGGTCCGCAAGTCGGCAACCAATCAAAATGTTCGGACTTATCTTTTGAAACACAGAACCACGTTTCAACGTTGTTGAGAATCACAACACAAACTCGCTAGTCAAGCCAAAATGGCAACGCAATGGATTGGGTGAGTAATCCCCACTGCTACCTAGTTAACTATAAAACTACTTTACATTGTTAGCAGGCTCACAAGACAAGCTGTGTTAGTTGACTAGCGAGTGTGTCATTGATTTTCAACAACGCTGAAATGTATTCACATTTTTCGAAAGAAAAGTCTGATCATGACATCAGATCCCGACACGAGGACCAAATTATCAGACTGTGTCACGTTTATACTCATACTTCACCACCCACCCGACTCTAACACTTAACCTGACCCTCTAACACCTAACCTGACCCTCTAACACCTAGCCCAACCAAGGAAAGGTCACTGTGACCGGGTGCTGAAGCTATCAAGGTTTTTATTGGTGCGCTGAACAGGGTCACCTCAGACTCACCTGGGTCTCCTCAGACTGACCTGGGTCTCCTCAGACTGACCTGGGTCTCCTCAGACTGACCTGGATCTCCTCAGACTCACCTGGGTCTCCTCAGACTGACCTGGATCTCCTCAGACTCACCTGGGTCTCCTCAGACTGACCTGGATCTCCTCAGACTCACCTGGGTCTCCTCAGACTGACCTGGATCTCCTCAGACTCACCTGGGTCTCCTCAGACTGACCTGGGTCTCCACAGACTGACCTGGGTCTCCACAGACTGACCTGGGTCTCCTCAGACTCACCTGGGTCTCCTCAGACTGACCTGGGTCTCCACAGACTGACCTGGGTCTCCACAGACTCACCTGGGTCTCCACAGACTGACCTGGGTCTCCACAGACTGACCTGGGTCTCCACAGACTGACCTGGGTCCCCTCAGACTGACCTGGGTCTCCACAGACTGACCTGGGTCCCCTCAGACTGACCTGGGTCTACACAGACTGACCTGGGTCCCCTCAGACTGACCTGGGGCTGAAGCCCATGAGGCTGATCAGGGCTGCCTTCTTCTTGGGCCTCTGAGTGACGGAGGAGAGGTGGCGCCCCCTGGCTGCTGTGGCCTGCTACGTCTGCATTACGCGGGGAGGATGCGCTCACACGGGGCATGGAAGGCCAGGGGCCTCTCACCCCCCTGGGGGGCGGGAGGGGGAGAAGGCACAGTGTTAGAGTACCTCAGGAGGGGTCAGGGTAAAGGCATGGTCAGGGTAAAGGCATGGTCATGGTCAGGGTAAAGGCATGGTCACAGTAAAGGCATGGTCAGGGTCAGGGTAAAGGCATGGTCATGGTCACAGTAAAGGCATGGTCAGGGTAAAGGCATGGTCATGGTCACAGTAAAGGCATGGTCAGGGTCAAGGCATGGTCATGGTCAGAGTAAAGGCATGGTCAGAGTAAAGGCATGGTCATGGTCAGAGTAAAGGCATGGTCACAGTAAAGGCATGGTCACAGTAAAGGCATGGTCACAGTAAAAACATGGTCATGGTCAGAGTAAAGGCATGGTCAGGGTAAAGGCATGGTCACAGTAAAGGCATGGTCACAGTAAAGGCATGGTCACAGTAAAGGCATGGTCACAGTAAAGGCATGGTCACAGTAAAGGCATGGTCAGAGTAAAGGCATGGTCAGGGTAAAGGCATGGTCAGAGTAAAGGCATGGTCACAGTAAAGGCATGGTCACAGTAAAGGCATGGTCAGAGTAAAGGCATGGTCACAGTAAAGGCATGGTCACAGTAAAGGCATGGCCATGGTCAGAGTAAAGGCATGGTCAGAGTAAAGGCATGATAGTCAAAGGACCCATAATTCACTGAAGGCTTGGGACTTATGGAAACCAAAAGCTCAGACAGACAGACAGAGAGACACAGCCACAGACACACACACACTGTTCATTTCGGTGGATTTCTTCTTTAAGATTACTGTCATCTTCAATGTGGGGGGGGGGGGGCAGCCTCCCTGTAGCAGGCCCAGGCCAGGGCCATCAGCAGGCCCTGCACACCCTCCTCCAGGATGCCTGGCAGGGGAACACAGGACATTAGAAGAAGCAGACATACAGCCTAGACCTGGTTGACACTTCAGCCAACCCTAGAGTTACTTCCGATGGCGATGTGGTGCCTGTAGGCCTATAGAACATGTCAGATTTGGCTCACCGCATCGCATCACATCACATCACACCGCACCTTCATGTCCCAACTTGCGAGGTGCCGCTTCTCTTTTTGGATGAGCATGAGGTAATGGTCTGTGTCCGCTAGGAGGCGCTGATGTTCCTCTTGAAGAGCGAAGAAGAAATTCTGGTTCCAGAGCCAGAGCTGGAATACAGCCAGAGAACTTGTATTATTATGACCAATAATTTGCATGACACGGAGAATTCTAGAATAACATTATAATTCTCAAATTCTCAAAAGTAGGACATCTGATCAAAGAGATAGAAAAGACACGGCACTGCTCTGTATAGGTTAGACCTCCATGGAAAACCAACTTTACTAATGAGTGATTTACACCATCACTACTGTTAACATTGTAATTAATTCATGAAATAAATTATAAGTCTATAAATATCCAATGAAATTGCATATTTAGAAACTATACATATCATTAAAGCGTGAAAAGCAGGTTTGCGATGTTCCCCTGAAGATCAAAGTAATTCCATCGGCATTGACAGAAGAGTAATAGAGAAAATAACAGTTGATAAAGATCCTAATGATGACGACTTGATGGGATAATTATTAGACAATAATGAAACATACAGTATACCTACCTCATAGTAAATAAGACAGACATATGATTCATAATACAGTATACCTACCTCATTGGCATGTTAATAAGACAGACATATGATTCATAATTCAATATTGATTTAATTTCACTGAATATTCAAATTTATGAAGAACAGTTAAGCAAAACAACTAATGCCACCCTAAAATATTTTACAAAAATAAAACAATTTGATGTTAATTGCACGGACTAAAATAACACTGAGTTAAATTAGTTTTTGCTCATCTTCAGAAGCGTAATTGAATATCTTTTTAAAATCTTGAGTTTCACTTCAAAAATGACATGGGTCCCTGCATTTCTTAGTCACACAGAAGGTCAACACTTTAGTCACAGTTGCCACCGAGAAGGAAACCCTTTAAGAATATGAGTTACACAACACTGGGTCTGTATGGCGTGAATGGGTTAAATGTTGGGGGCAAATTAGGTCTACAACTAGACTCAGGGACTGAGTACAGACATGGTTACCGAGAGGCGCTCTGCTGAGAGTTGGATAAAAATACCAATTTGTTTGATGTAGAAACAGAATCTAGGACATGAGCAGTTTGGATGACCATAACATGCACATTATAATCAAAGTCAGAGGAAGAACACTGGGTTTACAAAGACTACTGATGCAGATAGGACCGTCCTTGAATCAAACTAATTAACCACTATAACACCCCCTTCAATCTACAGTCATGGTTACTGTATCCATGGTTACTGTATTCATTACTGTATTCTGTACGGCTCCACTCTTTTCCATTTGTAGGTTGAAATACTAAGCAATAATTGGCTGAGGGCAGAGTATGATCAGAGTATGTGGGACGTCTTTGGCATTGTCGTTAATACACAAGGGATTTAAGTTGACAGCAGTTGGGGGCAATGGATGAAACAATACAGACGCAAAGTCTTGTTTTTAACACTTTCAAACACCACCACAGTTTAGAGGCTTTGAACGATCAACATTGGTTTGGAGCCGTTCCTTGTGGGCAAAGCAGAACAGAACACTTGGGGAGTTGGCCTTCGGAGGCCTTTGGAGGCCTTTGTTGGAAACTGTTTTTAAACCATGAAGCTGCAGAGATCCAGGCGTGTGCGGGGGCGCAAAAGCGGTGGTGCCGTTAATGGGACAGACGACTAGAAACAAATATTAAAACAAAATAAATAAGAGCGACTTGACTGGAGTGTCTCATACGTACAGAGTTCTGTGTCTCCAGTCAGGTCATTAGGTCGGAACGACAGGTGACCTGGTTCTCTGTGTGTAAAACTGGGTTCCTCTCCACTGTGACCGGTAAGCCCTTATACCTTCAAATTCCCACTATACCTTTCCTTTAATAACTTGTTAAAGATCACAATAATCATCGTCTTTTAAATCATAATATAATCTGTAATAGGGGTCATCACTCCACTGAGATTCAATCAACACAGAACAGCAAAAACATTTGGGGGGGGGGGTGAGGTCATGTGACGGGAGGAGAGTCTTTTCTGAAGTCTCTTGAACCCCCCTTAATAGTCATAAGGGGTTTGGGGCAGGGGGTGTTTCAGAATGTAGTAGCGCTGATGCAGTCTGTTAAACACTTCTGAGGCTGGATGCGGGAGCGGGGGCAGGGGACAGGGGGGGTGCGTCTGGGTGGAACATCAGCTGCAGTGCTGGAGCTTGTGGAGGACCCCCCTGCGGAAGGCGGGCACGAGGACGTAGGCGATGGCGTCCTCCACCTCCTGGACGCGCCGGAGGAAACGGCAGCGGTCCCTGGCCAGCTCCTCCCACGGCCCCCGCCGGTCCTCCTCCTCGTCCCCGCTGGCGTAGAACTCCTCCACGTCCTCACAGAAACACACCTGGGGGGGGGGGAGAGAGAGAGAGAGAGAGAGAGAGAGAGAGAGAGAGAGAGAGAGAGAGAAATGTGAGCTTTCCATGGCTTCACCAGCCTACACCGTAGATCAACGCAGAGATAAAAACTTGTGAACATCTCTCTCTAAACGGGCCAAGATGCCCTGGAAACAGTATCCATGGCTGCAATGACTGTGTGCATGATGATGATGATGACGCCCCATATAACTCATCATACATTAGCCTGTTCTTCAATTCAAACCGAACAGCGACTGTCTGGGGAAGAGGGGGAAGAGAGAGGCGGCATGTCTGAAGTAGCCTCTGAAGGACCAGAGCCTCTGAAGACCAGAGCCTCTGAAGTGGCTCTGTGAAGCCTAAGTTATCCATAAGTGATCACAGGGAGAGGAGACGTTAAATCCTCAACCAGCCAGCAGCCCACAGAGAACAGAGAACTGAAGATACAGGCCCGTATCTACCCCCCGGTTGTTAGCTGGAGATGAAAGAGGCCCTGCATGGGCCCGGAGGGCTGTGAGAATGTTAGGGAAATGTTCTTCGAACATCAAGACGACGAACGATCAAAAAAATTGTATGAAACGTCCATCCGAGAAATGAGATTTTCCCTCCCATTTCTTTCTTTGTTCGTTCCCCCAGTTATCACTGTTGCTAAGTAACATGGCAGGCCTATGTTCATAATACGGATAGATAACGTAATGAGGGAAAAAAGGCGTGGGGGATGAGAGCGGACCGTTTCAGAGGCAGCCAGCCGCGGGCTTTTAACTGTAACTAACTGTAACTCTAACTGTCCTTTAACTAGCCTAAGTGAGTGGGCAGTCACATTTCCCAGCCCGTATGTTAGGGTAGCCCGTGTACAGTACTGCTTCATAGTACTGATACTGTGACTTAGGCTAACACTGTGTAACACGCAGAGCACTGGACGGCACACAGGGCGAGTCTGCCTACTACACGTTCCTCACACCATCGTTCATGACTAAAAACAGTCCAAGCAGTGATATCATTAGCCTACATCCATTTCGGGTAGTAATTGCGTTTTGAACTACACAGGCTTTCTATTTAAAAGCACTCTGCCTCTCCCTCTGACATCTCCCTGGGGACCTGCAAGTGGAAGCCTCACATCAGACGATCATAGGAAGAGATAGGGAGAGTGGTGTTGCCTGGTTTTACATCACTCTGTACAGTCAGACAGGCAATCGCTCAGAGACACAAACACAGGAACAGCTAATGGGGAAAGCATGAGCACGAGCGTCAGGAGTTGTGACTCACACACTCACTCTGTCTGTCTCACTCTGTCTGTCTGTCTCTGTCTGTCCCCCTCTTTCTGTCTGCCAGTACTGTTAACGAGGACTCTGAATGACGTGGAAAAAGTAACATTTTCCCGGGGTTCAAAGCTCACAATAGGAGGCATTTCCAAACCGACTCAAGGAGGTAAAGCAACTAGGAGCCTGGTGAAACATGGGGGTTTTCAATAAAAAGCTACTTTGTAAGCAGGAGACACTATTTATCAATAATTACACACAAGGAATACAATTCCTTAACTCATTGATGAGTAGCTTGAACAGGGAACGAAGGAAGCGTTATTTTATTCCTTGTGTGTAATTATTGATAAATAGTGTCTCCAGGTTACAAAGTAGCTTTTTGTTGAGTAGCTTGAACAGGGAAGGAAGGAAGTGTTATTTTATTCCTTGTGTGTAATTATTGATTAACAGTGTCTCCTGGTTACAAAGTAGCTTCTTGTTGAAAACCCCCATGTTTCACCAGGGTCCTAGTTGCTTTACCTCCTTGGGTCAGTTTGGAAATGCCTCCTATTGTAGAAACAGTCACGTTCCTACTCTTCACAGCCTCAAACATGTGATGTGACCACAAGGTATACATTGGGAAAAGGAGAAGTATATCTCTGAGAGGAAAAACAGAATGTCATTGCTTACAATACAAACCGCCAAGTTTTGATAGCGTTCATGCTTGCCATGTTAAACTCTCTGCTGAGTACGTGCATTCATGGATACGGAGTACAGTAAGGGCCTGGCCTAAAGGTCAGTGAACTCTTTTAACAGGAAATGAAAGCCGTACATGATGTGCTCCTTGCATAGTTATGACACTGTTAAATTTCATTAGCCAAAATGTTTTGCTGAGATGGGGCTTAAACAGTGTCAGCAAAGCGCAAACGCAACCACAACCGCCTATGCATCAGACAGTCCCGGGCACGCCCAGAGATCAGACCTCACTCTTAACCCATGTGCCAATCTGTCTCCGACACTGTCGATGATTGCACTTGGCAAAAGGAGAAAAAAAAAAAAACTGGCACCCTGGCTACTAACTCAAATGTGTGTGTGTGTGTGTGTGTGTGTGTGTGTATGGACCATACTGACCTTTTTCACAGTGACCCAGCTGGTGGTGGTGGTGGTGGTCACAGGGACGGGGAGGCTCTCAGAGAACCCACTGTCCAGCCTCTCCTCAGCCTCCTCTGTCCGGTACTGGGGGGGTGAGGAGCCGTGGCGGGTCCTGGCCTTCCTCGAGCGGCGCCCGGCCGGCCCAGGGGTCGCCTCCTGGGTGGTCCTGAGGGGGGCCTGGAAGTTCATGGGGCTGTAGGGGTCCGAGGACGCGCTGAACGAGTTCCACAGGCGCAGGCTCTCGGCCTCGTCCGCCTCGCTGGCCGTCGACTCGTCCCCGAAGTCGTTGTTGTCCTCCTCGAGCAGCGGAGAGGGGGAGGAGGAGGAGGAGGAGAGGAGGGGTGAGGCCGAGGGCTGGTGAGAGGGGGGTGAGGCGTGTTGGTGGCTGGAGGTAGTGGCAGCACGGCAGGGGGGGTCGGGGGCGGTCCTGGGGGCGGAGTGGATGGAGGCGGTGAAGTTCTGAGGGTTGTAGGGGTCCCGGCTTTGGCACAGTGAGTTCCACAGTCGCTCCGTTTCGGGGTCCGCCTGATCCGAATCGGACTCCTCCTCCTCCTCCTCCTCCTCATCTTCGTTGTCGTCGTCATCATCGTCCGAATCGGACAGTTCAGACGAGCCCTCGCTGTCAAACCCGTCGTCATCCTCGCTGAGCTCGTCGTCTGATTGGCTGTCGTCGCTGCAGGGGCTGCCCATGATGTAAGCGATGGCCTTGTTCTGACACCGGGGCGTGGCGGCAGGGGACTGGGTTCCCATAGTTACCGGCTCTTCTTCTTCCTCCTCCTCTGAATCTGTGAGGTCTGAATCGTCCATTTCCTCCTCCTCCTCTTCTTCTTCCATTTCTCCAGTGGCAGCCTCCCCCTCTTCTCCCTTCTCTGAGGCTTCTTCTCTCTCTGGTTCTCTCTCTCCAGAGCACCCTGGTGTGATGGTGTCTCCCGGTATCTCCGTGGGCCCCTGTAGGTTTTCAAAGGGGGGTTTCAACATGAACAGTCGGCAGGCAGAGTGCTCTTCCTCCAGACTAGAATAGCCATTATCTTGGTCGGGGGTCAGAACTGCCACCTCACTGCAGGCAGTGACAGCTCCAGCACTAAGATGACGACTATCGGTAATGATGCAAGGCCGCTGATCGAACGGAAGCTCTTCCGAGCTCGGGAGAGATTCTGGCCGGGGTGTTAGGGTTAGGCCGTAATTGTCAGTCGCCTCCTCTTTGTGACCGGAGGGCCCAGGGCTTTCGCTTTCCATTGATTCCTCATCGCTGCACTGTACAAACAGCTCGGTCGGCATGGCAACGGTGGCTTTTGTACCACTCTCCAGCGGGGGACAATGGTCGCCGCTGTGCCGACGAGCGTCGCTCACCCCCGTTTCCTCTTTGCTCCATGACAGATTTGACAGCCAACCTTGGGCACGGTGCTCCTCGGTGCCCCAGAACCCGGCCCACCAGTTGCCCGCGCCGTTACTCTTGGCGCGGGCGGCGGTTACTGCGTCTGACGGCCAACCGTCCCCACCGAGGACGTGGTGCATTTGTTCGGTGGTTCTGATTTCCTGAGCAGACGCGGAATTCAACAAGACGTGATTGAGGAAACTCCTGGCTGTGGCCAGGTACCCGACTGGAGTCTGTTGTCTGATGTTTAAGTCAATTTCAGCAGCATTTTCAATCCCTAACTCGCGAAGGGAATCAGCGGTTAACCAGCTCAGAGTACTGGTGCTACCAGGCGCTCCTGACCCAACAGACCCAACACTGGTCTCATGTTGGCAATGCAGGTATGCCAGGTGGTGGCGAGGCGACTGTTGGGTGGCAGGCATAATACCGTCCAGTTGTCCGAAAAACGCACTCTCTCCATCAACTAGGCCTAAGTTCTGCTTGAAATCCCCACTAACCCACCCAGATAAGCCATCAGCCCGGGCAGGAGTCGTCTGAGAGCGCCCAGGCAGATACTTCTGCAGGAAGGACAGGGCGGGCCTGGAGATGCTGCTGATCCATGAGCTGTCCTGGTTCCCGTGCCTGAGAGAGGGGGAGAGAGAGGCCAGGGAGGGGGAGGTCTGCCCCCCCCCAGAGAAGTGTTCCTCACGACTCATATTCCTCAGCATCCTCAGCAGCCACCAGCTAAGACCAGATGAACAGCCAGGGTAGCTAAGGTAGCTAGACGTGCAGCACGGGTAGACGTGGTTATCTCACACGTGCAAACACTGGATATTAAAAACCCCACGGATCTGATATATTACAATTGACAACTTTAATCCCCAAAAAATAAAGTGCAAAAATAAATAGTTTTTAAAGATCAATACGATCTAAATCTTTAAGTCTTGTGAAAGAAAGTGTGATTCAAAGACCCTTGGCTAAGCATGTGAATAGGTAACTAGGTTGACAGCTGTTGGACAGCTCAAGGAAATACTGTTCTTTTTAAATGTTACTGTTATATTACCTCAGAAAATATATTAGCAAGTCTTTATGTGCAGTTCGAAGCACTAACTGTCCATAGTTACAAGTGGAATAATCCGTTATTAATGTCCGTTATCCATGTTTGTCTTTTACAACGAGGGACAGGCGCACCGGTTAATAGCTCTCCTCGGGCTCCAGCGAGCGGCAGACATGTTGTCCGTGTCGGGGCTCATAACCGGGCTCACACCGGGGACCAGGCTCTCCTGAGGGGGGCTACAATGTGACTTCTGTCGGGCGGTGAGCTTCGTAGAACCGGTGGTAGCGAGGAAAGGAAACGTGAGGAGGACACTGGAGGAGAGAGAGAGGGGAGACGGAGAGAGACGAGAGAGACTGGAAGCCATGGCGTCGTCGTGTGGAGAAAAAAATGCCGGTTTAGTACGTAGTTAGGAGTCGCGCTGTCCGAGTCAACAGCGTTAGCTTAGCTTACCACTGGTATCACACACGGTATCAAACCTTGGTTACCCCCAAAAAAAGACTTCGACGCAGACGAAGCTGAATCTATTTCGTAGGTAGATTTGGTAGATGTAGTTGATGTTTCCCAGTCGTTTGTCGTTTCGTTGTCGGTCGTTTTTTTTTGGCTCGCTTTTCACAAGACGGATTTCATCAGCAACTTTAGGGAGTGTCGTAAAACTAAAAGAGCCCTCGGTTTAAGAAATAGGGTGGTTGCCAAATGGGATTGACAATTTCCAGCCGTTTAACCACAGTCTAAAAACCACCAGCCCAAAAACGTAGATAGTCAGAAAACCGCTATTATTTTGCAGGTGTCCATCTCCTGCCCCCTAAACTGTATGTCTGTTGCCAATGATGTTTGTAAAGTAAAAAAAAATAAAAAAAAATAATAACCTGCACATTGTATGTAGCTACTAGGGTGTGTGTTTTAACTTCACACATTTTGCAACTTTCAGGCACTCACATTTTGATACCGCCTAAATGCTATTTATCCAGCCCAACCGCGCAAAAGTTTTTTTTTTTTTTTTTTAAAGTAGCCCATTCGGCGGTAACCCGCCCCATCTGGCAACCCTGGTTGAGAAGCGCGTTGCTGGCTGGGGGCTAGGGGGCGTCGTTAAATTACCAACAAAGTACGCTGAAATCAGCACGCAGTGTCCCTTACATCCCCTTACACACAGTGTCCCTTACATAACGTAAGTGAATCCAAGGTCCTGCATTCCTACTGGAGGGAACAACATCTTCTGCATTCGTGCTAAATGTGTGTCTCAACATTCAGCCCATTCTGCTTTGGTCCGAGCATATCTACTTCCATTCTACTTCTAATTTGACACTTTCCCTACAGTTTCAGAGTTGATAATTACAGGGGTCACATGTGGTGAACTGCTCTGGACTGGAGTTTCACAGGCCGGTGTCCTTCTTCAGTTACAGTAACATGGCCTTGGGCTACTGTACTGACACCGCTGACGGCACCACACACACATATAGACCCCAGGTCTCACCCCTCTGGTATGACGTGCTGGTACTAACAATTTATACAGGCTTTGTACCATCAATGGTTTGATTTAAAGGCCCACTAAAGTGAAAATAGTCATTTTACTACTACTAGCAGTGATCACATTGTCAGCTCCGGGCAGGTACAAATAACAGCTGAGACTAGATAAAACTGGCCATTGACAACGTTGTCTTTTGCCAGCTAGAAAATGACCTGTTTGCTAAATGATCTCAGTATTAAGCATGTTGGAGGGAGGGACCATGATGAACAGGTGTGTAGTGCACCAGAGTGACTCGCGCGACCTCAAGGGAAATGTAGTTCATGAGAGCTCTTCAAGTTACTCACCTGTAACTTCTTTGTTGTACCACTATATCACAATTATCTTGTTAGGTTTGACTGACACTGGTTCAGGCCACAACATATTGTTGGCCCAGGAGCTCGATTTGAACCGATCCCTTATTATACATGTTGGAAATCCTTCCTATAGGAACAGAGGGAGACAGACAAGCACTTCTGGTACCAAAAATAAAATGATGGAGACAACTTGGGCTCTCTATATCCCTCACGCTTCAACAGCACGTGAGCGTGCAGCAACCCCCCTGAATGGGATTGGATGGGCCACTCCGCACTAGGACGTTTTTTTACCCTATTTGCCAATTTTCTAATCCTCAGAGAAGCAACTGCTGCTCTGTTGAATATTTGATAGTCGTGGGCTTGAGTTCTGTGGGCACACAGCATGAAACCATGAAGTATGCATCTGCTTCCTCATGTCTTCATTCCCAGAGTGCCTCTTCACTATCTTCTGAATGAAATATTCATGAGAGCCCCACTTAACATTTTTACACTCTTTAAAAGTTGCACATCAGGAAGCCATTTTCAACCACAGCTCTGTGCTCCATCATTGAGAAACCATGAAGGATTATGTGGCCTAATTTACATTCTCATTTCCCTCACTCTGACAACACATCTATCCATGTATCAGACATAATTATCATATAACATATTAGGCAGAATGGAAACTCATCCCGACAGTGATTGCAATGACCAAGAAGCTGCACCACCTACTATTTTATAACGATTAAAGCACTTTGAGCTGCAACGTTTGCAGGAAAAAGCGCTATACAAATAAAGTTATTATTATTATTATTACTATAATACCCTTACAGTCCTGACATAACTTCTGTGTATATCTGTATTGTGTAACAGGATCAGTGCCTGTACCTTCCAGGGCGCATATTATCCCCGATGTGACAATACTAAACATACTGCTCAAGCAGCACCTCTAAATATAGCTCACACTGTACGTACAGGACTCCATTTCCAGGTTGTCTGTGCGGGTCTGGGCATGCAAAAAGAGAGTGGAGAGTCGCACCAATATTGATACTGTGGTGCTTGAGGGTGTCCAGTCTAACACAAGACTACTACCCTGTCATCTCATTTAGCCAATACAGCGCACCCCTTGTACTGACCCGTGTCTACACACATAGCTGTAGAATGCCGTGCATTCTCATGCTGTATTTATGTCTCTGTGTCGTCATGCTACTGAGGTCTCTCGACTCTCTAGCTGATGTTGTCTGAGCAATAGTCATGCAACGCTGAGCTGTGTTTTCCCCATATGGTGAATCTGGGGTAGATCAATCTGGGCCTGATGTAAGTGTTACCTCAATATGGAGACAGCAGCACATGTAGACACAGACACACAGAGGCATGCAGACAGACTGGTGGCCACACCCCCACTCTCCCCGACAGCAAAGAGGATTATCAGGGCACAGCCATCAAGCTACACTAAGATTAGCACATATGGGTGTGTGTGTGTGTGTGTGTGTGTGGGTGGGTGTGTGGCTGTGTGTGAATAAGAAAGGTTAGGGCGTAGATGGAATTACACTTGCATTTCCTGTCCTAGACTATATCTACTGTATGTGTATTTTATCCGTCAAAGGTTGCATCTGTGATTTTGGCCCAACTGAATATAGTCTATCTTATCCCAGTGGTTCTGTGTCTGGGCTTTGGTTTCCATGGTAACATTATCACCATTTTAAAGCAATTTCCATACACAATAAACAAGATGGTGCAATGATGAGACATATGACTGTTATTAAATGCTTAGTCAGTCAGTGGATGCCCAGACCCACCCTTGCACATGGGTTTCATCAGATTACCGTGTCATCCCACACGTACAAAAACACACACACTTTTGGATTCAAGTTTATTTTGTTATTATTTAGTGCAAATAATATTACAAAACATGGTCAAAAAAAATGAAGGTAACACAATACAGCTTTTCTTCCCAAAACTAAATAATAAAAAGTGGGGTAAAAACAATGTTTAAATCACATGATGAATGATATTCTCAGTATTTACAGTACACAAGATCCAGTTCATTTTGAACTTACATTCGGTTCTATTTTCCCAACATGTCATAGAGGTCAGAGGTTAAATCCCTTAGGGCTCCTCCACAATGCCCTCACCACACCCTGCGCTAGGGTCGCTGGCTGAATCTCCGATACCTTCCCTTTACTTGCTTCCTTCTAATAGCGACACTTGTATGGTATGTCTGTATTGTTCATAAGCCGAGTGGTTAGCTTGTAAAGAAACATATGTCCAATAAAGTGGTTTAACGAACAAGCTAGCTGATTTGCAATGCATTCAATAAAAGCAAACATTTTATCCAAATACTAAAGGTCTAAAAAGGAAAGGGGAAGGGGAAGGAAACCGTTAAAGCGCAAGAGGAAAACAGCCCTCCTCTTTTCCCAGAATCACACTGACATACAGAAATCAGACACTTTCACAACATGTCATCAGCTTAGCACACAAACACTCTTTCCACTTGGAGAATGCCATTCGAAGTTTCCCTGGGAACTTTACAACTTAGCCTAGCCTGCGCAACAGCAATCCAGCCTGATGCAAAACATCCCCAGACTCAGAGAGAATCCATGTCGTCATGACTACTGATCAAACTAGGAGGCAAATATGATCCACCAGTGACTTTCTGCTGGGCGGGAAAAGGCATTCAAATAATCACAATGTTTTGCATTCCGTGGTGCTGTTCGACTATGTTAGCCTGAGGCGACCTTGCAAAGCTATACTTGCATTTTGAATGCACTCGCACACACCTGCTTCAACAACCACTGCTGTCAAAACTGTGATCTAGCCATTTTCAATCACTAATGAAGTGTGAGAGGAACACTGAAGCCAAGTCGAGCATTAAGAAAATAACAATTTCAAAATACGCCTCGTGAATATTTTTTCTGTTAATGTAAAAGAACCTCTGAGCAGGTGATGCTGAACTATGTCAAACGCAGCAAAAAGCAAGGTTATCAAAATATGCCAGCTATTTCAATGGATGCTGGTATGTCTGAAGGTTAAAACGGGTCATGTTATTGTTTGGGCACCTTCAAAAGCAGGTTACCGTGGCCTAGTAACCCTCTGATAACAATGTCATCCAAAACATTTGAAACAAAGATGTCCTAATTCATAAACGTATTTGATAAAGTACTCATTAGGCCTGCTTGTTAGCCTTACATGTTACTCATGAGTTAACTTTACTTTCTCTCTCAGCTGCCCTTTAAGGACATACTGTACTGGATCCATGTGGACAGCACACAGCATTGTTTGTTTTGTTTTCCATCACTGAAAAGGGTTATTTGTGTTGCAGGAGGTCACAGTTGAGGTCCCTTTGTAGTTTGATAACACAAGTAAGTCAAATGTAAGTTCAAAATGCGAAAAACAAATAAAGCCAAATAAAACCAAACAAATAAAGTCAATTAAAAACCAAAGTGCCATTTTTAACCGGTCGCCACTCCCACCGTGACTGCATGCAGTTGAATTGTGTGTGAAGAAAAAAAATGATTTCTTTTGTGATACAAACGGATTAATTTTTCACATCTCAAAGTATAAAACCACTCATGCAAAAAAAATAAGATATATATATTCTTGAAAGCATTGATACCAACCAAACTCAAGCAAACAATCGGTTTCAGACTTAAGGATTTTCCCTAGAAGACAAAAACAAAATGAACACAGTTGTACAGTACTACATTTGAAATGCTATTAGCCTAGCTTGTAAAGCAAGCAGCCTGTGTGCTTGGGTAGATTGCACTGTTATTATCGAGTTGCTATGTACAGAAGCCTTATGTACAGCTTTAGCACAAGGGCTACTCAACAATAGGACAAACACAGCGCAGACTCCAGCTCTCCTCTGTTCGGCAGGGTGCATCTCAACGATCTAAAATGGTTTCCCTCTCCTTCATCTGAAAACACCTAAACACACCCACGGTGAAAAACAGGGATGGAAATGAGGAAATTGTTCGTTTTCAGAATTGGCTGGTGAAAATGCTGACCTAATAGCCTGCCTGACTACATTTACATTTTTGGCATTTAGCAGACGCCTTTATGTGAGTGAGTGAGTCATCTGTCCATCAGTCATCATGACAAAAATAAATCTATGGACCTGGGGTCATGGGTGGTCACAATGCTAGAAGAAGGAAGAATTACTTTTTTGTTTTATTTATATACAGTAGAGAAACTGTACTGGTGGGTAGCGGGGATGAGGCGGTCTTTAGGAGGGACAGTTAAGATGTAGCCTGAAGAGATGGAGGTCTTCAATCTACGGTGGAAGATAGGGAGTGACTCTGCAGTCCTGACAGCAGTAGGCAGCTCGTTCCACCAGCGGGGTGCCAGGAGGACGGTGAAAAGCCGTGACCGGGTAATGCGACTGCTGTATCCCTGTAGAGGCGGTGGTGCCAGGCAGCCAGCTGAGGTGGAAGAGCGGAGTGAACGGGCAGGGGCTTTGGGGGGTGACCATTGCTTGCAGGTAGGAAGGGGCTGTTCCCTTAGCCATCCGGTAGGCGAGCACCAGGGTCTTGAATCTGATGCAAGCTCATACCGGGAGCCAGTATCCATATATCAGCTCTCACAAAGGAAGGACATAAGGAGAGGAAGCGAATTTAGACAATTGAGACGCACCCCAGCTCTAGAGTAGAGAAGGTTCCAGAATAACACTCAGCGGACTACAGCCACATCACAGGCTTCATTGCTAGGGCAGGTAAGGGGCAGGTAAGGGGCAGGTAAGGGGCAGGTAAGGGGCAGGTAAGGGGCAGGTAAGGGGCAGGTAAGGGGTAGGTAAGGGGCAGGTAAGGGGCAGGTAAGGGGCAGGTAAGGGGTAGGTAAGGGGCAGGTAAGGGGCAGGTAAGGGGCAGGTAAGGGGCAGGTAAGGGGCAGGTAAGGGGCAGGTAAGGGGTAGGTAAGGGGCAGGTAAGGGGCAGGTAAGGGGCAAGTAAGGGGTAGGTAAGGGGCAGGTAAGGGGTAAGTAAGGGGCAGGTAAGGGGCAGATAAGGGGCAGATAAGGGGCAGGTAAGGGGTAGGTTAGGGGCAGGTAAGGGGCAGGGCCATACCATAGGCATAGGTCACCAGGGTGAATCACTACCCTACAACAGTATAAAA
>NC_137691.1:10517285-10524785 GCF_963989245.1 Nansenia antarctica | reverse complement strand
GCCTCCCCTCGCGAGCGTCCAATCACAAAGCGGCTGGGGAAACTGGGAGGGAACATTCACGGTTTCACTTTACAGTCACTGAGTACAGCTGTCTCCCTGTGGGCTGTCTCCATGTATGCGCATGTGAGTGTGCCAACGGCTGCGTGTGTGTGTGTGTGGGTGTGTGTGTGTAGTGTGTGTGTGTGTGTGTGTGTGTGTGTGTGTTACCTAGGCAGTTTGGAGGAGGGGAAGATGAGGCGGAGTTTGCTGTGCAGCTCGTGGAACTCCTCGAAGGTCCTCTGGACCAACACTGCCCCCTGCTGGGCCTCCCGATCCACCTTCACCACAAACGCCTGAGGGGACAAGTCACACAAATATCAAATCGTTAGCCGCATAGCATAATTTGCTAAGTCATATTTTGGCCAAATTGAGATATCTGCCTAACTCTACTCTCCTAACACTGCTGATTCACTGTGCATTATTGCCTATGCCATCAGCCTATCAGAATGCTTGTTACATTCCAAAATCACTATCTGCCCAAGTCATCTCTTTGACATAGGCATTTTTGACACTACATACAAAGATGGCTTGGCTGACCACAAGTGAAGCATGACTTAGGCAATTACGAAATGTACAATCATCGTATTACTGAATACGTATTTACATCGTATGTCATAGCCATTACTTTGGATTTTTGTTTTGTGATGATTTGTTTAATGTTTTGAGTTATAATCCTATTTCATGATTCATGTTTATTTAATGTTTTTGGTTATTTATGTCATGAATACTGTTTTGTTTTTATGTTTTTGGTTATATAATTATTAGCGTTTTATTCCTAATTGATTGTGAGGTGGTGAGGTGACAGCATAGGCCCAGGTGTATATAGGTGTATGTATATTAGGTAGCCACATTAGTCACACCTGGGCGAATGGAAACAGGTTAGTTTGGGAACAACGTTATTTAGACCAGAATCTGTGCACTCACCACAGTCTATGTAGATGTTTATATACTGTACATTACACTTTATACATTCTACATACTGTGTGACAATGTGGTTAATTGACTTACATATCCTTAACTAGGACGGTATGTGTGTTATATAGGTCTGAATGTTGGAATATAAAATGGTAAATGGACTCCACTTATAGCGCCTTATTCCAAAGCGCTTTACAATGGCCCCTCATTCACCCATTCACACACCAATGGCTGCAAGCTACAATGCAAGGTGCCGGCCCGCTCATTGGGAGCAATTTGGGGTTCAGTGTCTTGCCCAAGGACACTTTGACATGTGGCCAGCCGGGGTTCGAACCGCCAACCTTGCGAACGTTAGACGGTCGGCTCTACCTCCTGAGCCACAGCCGGCCCATAATATGGTTACGATGTGGTTGTGGTCAAAGCTTACATATCCATTACTCAGACTCTTATGTGTGTTATATAGGTCTGAATGTTGGGAGATGATTGTGATGAGGTTATGTTGCGGTTGTGGTTGAGGCTTACATATCCCTTGCTGGGGGTGTAGGTGCGGATGTGTCGACACACGTAGAGGTTGCGTATGAGCCCGTCGGTCTTCAGCGTGAAGACGCGCGGGGCGAAGGACAGGACGGGGCGCTCCTCCGACGAGGCGAACTTCATCTGGGCCAAGTTGTGGATGAAGAAGTTCAGCTTGGTGGCCACGCTGCCCAGACTGGACTCTATTAACCTGCAGGAGGGGAGGGAGAGAGGGAGGGAGGGAGGGGGGGAGAAGGAGGGAGGCAGTGTGTAAGACAAAGAGAGAGAGAGAGGGGAGAGAGAGACAGAGGGAGAGAGAAAGAGACAGAGAGAGAGAGGGGGGGGGGTGAGTGTGTGTCAAAGTGTGGGTATGAATGTGCAATGAGTGTGAGAGGAGATGTGTGTGTGTGTGTGTGTGTGTGTGTCTGTGTGTGTGTGCATGTGTGTGTGTGTGTGTGTGTGTGTGTGTGTGTGCATGTGTGAGCGTGTGTGTGCGCGTCTCACCTGGTGAAGTACATGGTGGCGTCGGCCTCTGTCTCATGGGGTCTCAGGGCGTCGTAAACGTACTTCAGGTCGTCCAGGTCGGACAGCTCAGGGATCCCACACGACAACATCTACACAGGACAGGACAGTAGAGCAGCGTGTCTGTGTGTGTGTGTCTGTGTGTCTGTGTGTGTCTGTGTTTCGGGGTTGTGTGTATCTATAAGATGTCCCAGTAGTTGAGGTGTGAATTTGTGATCAGGTTGTGTGTGTATACTGTGTGTGTGTGTGTGTGTGTGTGTGTGTGTGTATACTGTAGATTGTGTGTGTGTGTGTGTGTGTATACTGTAGATTGTGTGTGTGTGTGTGTGTGTACATACCAGCCCCAGCAGGTTGAGGAAGAGGTGTGTGTGTTTGCGTATCAGGTTGTAGGCCTCGCAGCAGAGGTCCACAAAGTCGTGGAAGCGACTGGAGGGCTTGTCCCCCCCGTTGATCACGTACGCCATGTCAGACGTGAACACGAACGGAGCGCGGTCCCTGCCAATCACAACGCACCAATCAGAACACAACGCGCTGAGGCCCTGCCGATCATTTACATCACATGTTTGGCCTTTAGCAGACGCCTTATTCCAAAGCGACTTACAATCGATACATTAGACTAAGTGAATCATCAATCCACCAGTCGTAGCAGGAAAAGTAATCTAGCTCAGGCCAGCGGCCATTAGCAGTCGTCGTGATAGAAGATCACAAACAAAATATATATCTTTTTTTGTAGACACTGGAGAAACAGTACAACGGGGTAGTAGAAATCTTAGGAGAAACAGTATAGGGGGTGGGGGGGGGGGGAACAGTATAGGGGAGGAAGCAGGTGTAGGGGGCTAGTAGATGTCTCAGGAGGAGCAGTTAAGGTCTAGCCTGAACAATCACAACACACTGGGCGGAGGCGCCACCAATCAGAACACAGAAGCGCCAGAACATCAGAACACCAGGCCATTTCATTGGCTAATCGGCACAGAGTTCCTGTGTTCATATTATCAGTAAGCACAGATAAATACCAGTCTTGTTCCATCTGATATATAAATATAGTAATAGCACAATAGCGCCATCTAGCTCTCTGGTAGGCTAGGTGCTAGGCTGGATTATTTTGGTTGTTGTCAAACACATCATTTCATATGTATTATTTCAAAGCAAAACACACAGAACACAACACAAGGTTCTTGCTGCAGAAACTAGGCATTCATTTAGACCCGGGACTACATCTCCCAGCATCCTCTCTGCTCCACCCCCCACGGCCCCCTCTCGGCTCACCGTTTGATGTTGCCGAACATCTGGGCATGTCCCAGGAACTTGCCGAAGTCGATGTGGAACATGTGACCGCTGGTCTTCAGCATGATGTTGTCGTTGTGGCGGTCGCAGATGCCCAGGATGTAGGTGGCCACGCAGCAGCCCGCGCACGAGTAGATGAAGTTCTCCACAGCCTATCACAACGCAGGGTTAGGAGCTCGCTGGTCACATGACTCACACGACGGCTGCTATTAATAATACTGATGATGATGATGATAATGATGATGATGAGACATCTCACGCAGCATTCAGCGTTTCAATGCAAACTAAGGTTCTTCTTTTTGCTCTACACTACAAAGGTTACTATGAGGTTAACGTTGAGATTCTCAGCTTTTATTTGATGGTGTTTGTGTACATGTTGACCTGTGGGGTAATAGAGGAGCAGTTAAGGCTACACCAACATCTACATCTACTAACCCCCAGCACTGTGTCTCCTGAGATTTCTACTTCCCCTCTTGTACTGTTTCTTCAGTGTCTATTCAAACAAAACAAAAAAACATTTCTTTCTTTATTCTTCTATCACGACGACTGCCAATGGCCACTGGCCTGAGCTAGATTACTCTTCCTGCTACGACTGGTGAATTGATGATTCACTTGCTTAGTCAAATGTATCGATTGTAAGTCTCTTTGGAATAAGGCGTCTGCTAAATGCCAAAAATTGAATTTCAACCACAATTCAGGAATGACAACACTTTTCATGCCTAGTCCCCCTGTTTCAGGGGACCCAAAAGTAAAAAAATGAGACAGTTGTCTTGACAGGTGCTTCTGGTTAGTTAGGTGTGTTCTGTCACATCAATACTGCAGCATGAGAGAGCTGTCAATGTCTAGTATTGATTCTAGACTTTCCTCAGGGGCCCTATGCATAGAATGTGTAGTCATTTCTGAATGGTGACACCAACATGTACACAAATACCATCAAATAAACGTAGAGCACCTCTACTTTAACCTCACAGTGATGGTCTGATTTCAAATCCAAACGTTTGGAGTGTAGAGACAAAAGAAGAAGCAAACAAAAGCTTCACTGTCCATTACTTATGCTGGGCATTGTATATGCAAGTGTGTGTGTGTGTGTGTGTGTGTGTGTGTGTGTACCTTCTCGTACTCATCCTCAGTGGGGTTGTGTTTCTGCAGCCAGTCTGCCAGGGGGCGGTCCTTGAAGGAGCCGGTGACACCGTGTTCCACCTGGATCTTCCTCAGAGTTTCAGCCTGGGGAATCATTTCTACCATACCTGGGGGGGGCAGGGGGGGGCCGGGGGGGGAAATCTGTAAGACATTCTTAGGCCCTCTCTGAGCTCTCCCCCCTCCCCCCTCTCTCCTCCCCCCTCTCTCCTACCCCCTCCCCCCTCTCTCCTCACCTCTCCCTCGTCCAGTAGAGAAGCACCTGAAGATGACCATCCTCATGTCCAGCCCCTCCTGGATCCAAATCTTGTTCATGATGCGGATGATCTGCAGGGTCAGCATGTCCTGACGCAGGTCATCCCCCGCCTGGAGAGGAGGGCACAGAGGAGGTCAGAGGTCAACATATGATTTCTACACTTAAGTCATAGTATGTGTGATGTATAACAATGCATATGATATGAATATAACAGTTTTCTTCTGAAATAGATGGATATATTTTCCTGTCACCAACTCTGTGGCGGTATTTTGAAAGACAATACTACCAAGTCACATCACATGTATAGTATTCATTTCACATGTTGAAGACAAGTCTTGATTGAAAAAAGTTCATGAAAAATGTAATTGAAGTTATTTTGGCAAACATGAAGAGGACAGATGTTAGACAGCTTTGACTGGGAACCTTGAAGATGACACTGATGTTGCTTCCTCTGGGGTCCAGACTCTGGAAGGACAGCTTGAGGGGCACGGCGTTGGAGTTGAAGTAGGAACACGACTAGAGAGAGAGAGAAGAGAGAGAGCATGAGATATCACTCTCTCTCACACACACACACACACACACACACACTGATATACTGTAAATACAAACACACAGACACACACACACACACACACTGATATACTGTAAATACAAACACACAGACACACACACACACACACTCACATGGATGTTGATGGCTTGGACCAGCATGCCGGGGTTGAGGGGGAGACGACAGCTGTTGCTGACTGTGAAGAAGTGCTTTACCTCCTCTAGACCCTCTCTCAGGATGGCCTACACACACACACACACACACACACACACACACACACACACACATACAAAAAGCGATAAAATAAGAATAACTGGAGCAGGTATCAAACACCATTGGTCATTGTCACTCTACCACCTCTCTTAATGCCACCAGACAGCCACACACCTCATTATCCAAACTACGCACACACACACGCACACGCACCCGAGACGAGACTAGATGATCGTGGAGTGAAGATATTATCAAAGCGGACGGGTGATCGACAGGCGCGTACGCTTTGATAATATCTTCACTCCACGATCATCTAGTCTGGTCTGGCGCCTGCGCCGTCTGTTGTTCTTCCTGCACACAGGTAAAAATATCCAGGATCTAACAGCGTCATCAGGCTCACGAAACAAACCCGGCGAATGTTTTACTTGCTCCGGGCAAGTAAAAAAGCGTTACTGTCGAACCCTGCACACACACACGCACAGACGCACACACACACACACACGCGCACACACACGCACACAGCTCTGGTGTGCCTACCTTATCAAAGACAGACACACATGTAAACACACGTAGGTACACACACTCACACACACACACGTACGTACACACATACACACACACACACACACACACACCTGTCTGCTGGAGGGGGAGGCGTCGCGGACGCTCTGGGCCACCTTGGCCAGGATGCTGACCAGCCAGGCCTGGCGGTCGAACTCCTCCCTCAGGCCCCGGCCCACGCAGCACAGCAGGGCGGCCAGCAGGTGCTGGTACCTCCCGCTGAACTGGCTGTCCTGGAGGGTGTCCTTCAACAACCTGGGGGGGAGGAGGTAGAGAGGTGGAGGAGAAAGAGAGGTGGAAATGGAGAGAGAGAGAGAAACATAGATTAAACCAAAGAGGAGGTAGGTAGAGGGGGGTGGGGGAGAGAGAGTGGTAGGGAGGAGGTAGAGAGGGGGGGCAAGGTGAGAGGAGAGAAAGAGAGGTGGAGATGGAGAGAGATAGAGAGAGAGAGAGAAAGCAAAAGAGAGATAGACAGATAACACAAAAGGATCCACTTTTTTTATCAAGCTTCATCCAGTGTCAGTATGTTATTTGACTTGAGCAGTTCCATATCTCACCAGCAGGTGGCGAACAGTGAGCATGTGGTGTGTCAGTGTGTGTGTGTTCACATGTTACAGAGGGGGACGGGGGAGGGGAGGGGACGGGGTCTCACCAGAAGAGGTAGTGCGCAATGCGCATGTCCCCTATGGCTCTCCGTAGCAGGAAACGTACCAGCGGGCTGTCCAGGTAACACTCATACTTCAAAGCCTGGAGAGAAAGAGAGAGAGAGACAGAGAGAGAGAGAGAGACAGAGAGAGAGAGAGGGAGAGAGAGAGAGGGAGAGAGAGAGAGAGGGGGAGAGAGAGAGGGAGAGAGAGAGAGAGAGAGAGACAGAGAGAGAGAGAGACAGAGAGGGAGAGAGAGAGAGGGAGAGGGAGAGAGAGAGAGAGAGAGAGAGAAAGAGAGAGAGAGAGGAAAATAGAGAGAGAGGGAGAGAGAGAGAGAGAGAGAGAGAGAGAGAGAGAGAGAGAGAGAGAGAGAGAGAGAAGGAGCGGGGCGGGAGGTATTTCAGTGAAGAGGACAGAAAGGATAAACTAGGTTGTGTTGGGGGGGGTATGTGAGAGTTTGTGTTTGTGTGTGTGTGTGTGTGTGTGGCGATGGGGTGTATTTCAGTGAGGAGGAGGCAAAGAATAAACTAGGTTGTGTTTGTGTGTGTGTGTGTCCTTATTAAAGTCATTCGTGTAAACACAGACTCCGGAAAAGTCTCAGTTTTGGTACTATTAGACCTCAGCGCTGCCTTTGACACTGTAGACCACGAGATTCTAGATTAAAAACCTGGGTAGGACCTTCGAGCACTGCCCTAAACTGGTTTAGATCCTACCTACAGGACATACAGGTCCGTACAGGACGTCATGCGGATGACACTCAAATCTACATAGCCCTCTCACCGAACGACTATAGTCCCATCGACAATCTCTGTAAATGCATTGAACAAATAAACGCCTCGATAGACAAAACTTCCTCCAACTAA
>NC_137691.1:10502285-10509785 GCF_963989245.1 Nansenia antarctica | reverse complement strand
AGGATGCTGAGGGGGAGGGAGGGGGAGGGTTAGGGTCACTGCAACACACACACACACACACACACACACACACACACACACACACAGTCACACTCACTCACACTCTCACACTCACACACACTCACTCACTCACACTCTCACACTCACACACACTCACTCACACTCTCACACTCTCACACTCACACACACTCACTCACACTCTCACACTCACACACACTCAGACTCACACACTCACACACTGGATTTTACTGGCTTTTTATTGGGTTAGGTTCCGGATGACATCACCACAGCTGGCCTTGTCGCCCCTGACCGACTCCTCTCAGCGCCAGCTGCTTCTCTCTGCCGACTCAGCTCAACGCTGCTGACCCACCTGACCGTCTGACTGTTACCTCTGCTTGTGGACGGATGATCTCTGCTTATGAACAGATGACTGGCTGTCTGTTATCTCTGCTTTTGACTGGCTGACTGTTATCACTGCTTAAGAACTGATGATCTCTGCTTGTGAACGGATGACTGGCTGACTGTTATCACTGCTTAAGAACTGATGACCTCTGCGTGTGAACGGATGCCTGGCTGTCTGTTATCTCTGCTTGTGAGCGGATGCCTGGCTGTCTGTTATCTCCTGTACAGCGACAACGCAACCAGGTTCTGTTTCCTCATGACAGAGAAAGAGGACCAGTATTATGGTTGTCACGTGGGTCAAGCAGCGTTCACCACGCTCTGCCGAGGCTGTGAGGGGTACCAGGGATGTAGGAGAGGGGTAAACGCAGGGAAACAGTGTTGACGGACGTCTTTTTGGGGGCGAAAGGCGCTTATACGCCATTTCCACAAAAATGGGGGGATTTTAACATTAACATTTACGCTTGGAATTTTCTCCGGTGCGTTTATCCACTTTTTTTGTTGTAGTCGCTATTGTCGTGGCACTGGGTTCGAGATACGGTCATATTAGCTTGTTGTCGTAGCGTGGCGGCGTTGTAGCCTAGCGTTACCTCTACACCGGGACAGTGTAGCGTTAGCCTTTAGCCTAGCCTAGCGCACATTTAGCCTCTTCTGTTCCGACTCACTGTCTGAAGTTGAAGAGCGGCATGGTGACCCAGCCCAGGGCCTCCATGCTGCGCCGTTGCTTGCCCTTCTCCTCGGCGCCCCCAGGGGGAGGCAGAGGGCTGGCGTACAGGGTCACCATCAGCTGGGTCTCCCGTGGCAACTGGTTGATCTGCACTGGGAAGCACACCCTGGAGAGGGGGGGGAGAGACAGAGAGAGAGAGAGAGAGAAAGAGAGAGAGAGGGAGGGAGAGAGAAAGAGAGAGAGAGCGAGATGGGAAAGAGAAGGTGGTATAGAGAGAGAGAGAGAGAGAGAGAGAGAGAGAGAGGGGGGGAGAGACAGAGAGAGAGAGAGAGAGGGGGGGAGAGACAGAGAGAGAGACAGAGAGAGACAGAGAGAGAGAGAGACAGACAGAGAGACAGACAGAGACAGAGAGAGAGACAGAGACAGAGACAGAGAGACAGAGAGACAGAGAGAGAGAGAGAGAGAGAGAGAGAGAGAGAGACAGAGAGTTTAATCATGGATGAGTCCTTTTGAGAAACTATGAGAAAGTTTGCAGACTTCAACATCACACATCCAGTATGTTCTTATATCCTTAGAGAAAGTGCTAGGTTTCACATCTATAGGAACAGAGGCTTGCTGTATTTAGCATGCCTGCTGTATTTAGACCTCCACCCGCGGGACCGAGCTGTATGCTATCAACAGCTCTCCTTAGATGACAGAGCACAGCTCCTCTTCCCCACACTTCAAACCGCTAGTTAGCCTGAAATGTACTAGCATCTGGCTAACTAAAAATAGGCCTAGTCCCTAGATGCTGGTTCTCAGTTAAATACTACTGGTGGTGTTGTTAGCCCTATGCTATGCTAACCGAAAACTGTAGCCTAGTTACGTTTCGAGTTTATTGTTGAAGCCCATTATAGTACAAGAGAGTAAAATTCTTAGCGCTTCAGTTCCTTGATATTGCGTAAGAGGCATAGGGGGCGCCGGCTTGCTCTAAACACGACTTAGAACACTCGGGCCAACCAAATACCCAAACTGTTTACCTTCTAGGGCCTAATCTAGGCCGTTGCTACCACCGTGAAACAGTTGGTGGACGGTTACCTTACAAGGTTTTGCACAGAGTGAGAGCCATGGTCTATTTATGCTTATTCAACACCCCACCCCCCCAAAAGCAACAAGCTGGGAAGTTGTTAAACAAACGCAGGTCTAAAGGTGGAACGGAAGAAACACATCCGTAAAGGTCGAGGTCTTGAGGTCTTGAGTCATGTTGTTATTGTTCTGGTTGCGTTCGACATAGGACACAATCTTCTTGACACTCCCACAATCACACCATCATCCCCGCTTCCATAGCAACACTTGAGATATTCAACCCGGTACCAGGCTAAAAATAAATCACAATAGTGACGCTTTGAAAAAAATAATAAAATAAAGAACAATAGCGGTCCGAGAATAACCCGGGGGACGGACATACAGGGAGGAGGGAGGAGGGCAGAGAGGAGGGCAGGGAGGAGGGAGGAGGGCAGGGAGGAGGGAGGAGGGAGGAGGGCAGGGAGGAGGGAGGAGAACATAGCCACCGGATGAGGATGATGCATCCGGCAGGGCGCCTTCACCTCTCTGTCACAAGGACACGGAAGTGGTCCCGGACACACACACACACACACACACACACACACACACACACACACACAAACATACACACACACACACACACACACACACACACACACAGAGACACACACACACACACACACAGACACACACACACACAAACACGCACACACGGCCAACGTCTACGTACAGTTGAAACATGATAAGTAGGTTAATGCTGACAGGACTGGAAGCAGTGGACAAACAGAACCCCTGGTGCCCCAGAACGAGAGCCAGTAAGCCTCTGGACTGCAGCACGTGTCATTAGTGGTGTACTGGAGCGTCACGACAACCACAGCAGGCTTGACACATCTGTACGGGCGGTTCTGATAGGTGGAGGTGTCTGTCAGGAGCTCTCTGATAGGCTGTACAGTGTGTAGTGTGTAGGGTGGCCTACCTCTGGTCCCAGACCACCAGGTGGAAGAGGTACTTGCTGACCGACTGCTTGCTGGTGTGCTGGGGGGCGCAGAGCTCCGCCCCTCCGTGGGTCAGCGAGCAGGACAGGAAGAAGCCCTCGTAGCTGACAGGAAGAGGAAGAGAGAGACCACTGAGGAGAGGAAGTCACCCTACGGCGTTGTGGAGACGGCCATCAGAATGATATACAGCACCGTCAATGAATAACGCAGGGTTATAAACTCACTTGAAATAAAATGTAACGTGTAAACATGACTGTACATGACCACTGATTTAGAGGTCCACTAATGCATCCTACTGTATATACTGTCTGTTACTCAACCACCCACCCCCAAAAGCAACAAGCCGGGAAGTCGTAAACAAACGCCGGTCTAAAGGTTGAACGGAAGGAACACATCCGTTAAAGGTCAAGGGTCTTGAGTCATGTTGTTATTGTTATGGTTGCGTTCGACATAGGACACATCTTCTTGACACTCCTACAATCATACATCACAACCATCGTCCCCGCTTCCGTAGCAACACTTGAGATATCCAACCCGGTACCAGGCTCAAAATAAATCACAATAGTGACGCCATAAAAATGATATACAGCACCGTCGATTAATAACGCAGGGTTATAAACTCACTTGAAATAAAATGTAAACTGTAAACATGACTGTATATGATCACTGGTTTAGAGATCCACTAGTGCATCCTACTGTATATCCTACTGTATATACTGTCTGTTAGCTTTAAGATGAGAACAGCTGATCTCAGTGAGATACTGTAATGATGCTATGAGCCTACAGTACGGTAGACTGGAGGAGAAAACTCAGAGAACGTGTCGTCCAGAGTCATGTGGCGTTAGGAAAACCAGGGGGTGTGGGGGGGAAGGGGTGGGGTGACCAGCTACTTGGGCCTCTGTTCGATTCAAATCAGTCTTGTAATGGTGGGATCACAGAGAGGAGGAGCTGGTGTTGATTTAGCGTGGCTAGCACTCATGTGAGCGCAGAGGGAGGAGAAACCATGTGACTGATTCCAATTGTCCTTATTGGTCTGAACAAACACATGTATACATGGCCACAGCATCACAAGGTGTGAAGAAGGGGAGTATCAATAAGGGACAACAAAAATCGGTTTACTATCCACTGACTGTCCTTAAGGATGTGGCATGAATGCACACAACATGTACACAAAATTGCTTCTAAGTTTTTCACATTTTTCGGCCCGTAAATAATTTTTCTGTAATTATTATAAATGATTTGGGTATTTCTGATATTTTTTCTTTGAAAAGAAAATCTCTAATTCCACTGTAATGTTGGCATGAGGTTAGGAAACGTTCCCTGGTTCTTACCCCCCCCCCCACCCCACCCCCATTAACCTTCTCTTCCTCTCTTTATTTCCCTCCCTCCCTCCCTCTCCTTTCTCCCCCCCCCCCCCCCCTCTCTTTCTCATTTAATCTGGATGTCTGGATGTTCCCCTCTCCTGCATTATTAAACATGTGCGGGGAGCCAGGGGGACTTTATAAAAGGGGGGAAGGAGGCAGAGGAAGGCTGTTCCCAGGAGGAGACGTATAAAAGGAATCATGAACATATTCCTCTAGCAGGACTAGCGGGCGCAGACGCAGACGCAGACGCAGAGCCAGGGGGGGGGGAGCTCCAGACTAGTTACAGAGAGTCGGATGATTATGATTATAGCAGAGAAGCAGTGAGTCAATTGGGAGGTATTCACAAATTGGTGGTATTTTGTTTTACAATGTAATTACAGTCTCATTTTACCACATTTTTCTTCTTCCTTCTTCAGTTCACATGATAATAACCTACTTTTTACTTAAACAAAAGTATGTGTTATATATAAATGGTGTAAAAGTGGTAGTTAAAATGTGATTTCGGAGTGCCTGAAATGATATATTGGATGTATTGAGATTAATACACAAATCACCGCGCGCACGCACACACACACACACACACACACACACACTCCTCTGCATCCTTCACACACAGATGGCATGCGACACTGCAGTCACCCTCCAACACAGCCTGACAGGTGCCTAGCGACCAGCCAGCATTCAGCCCCGCCCCCCTGGGGTCAGAGGTCAGGCAGGGTTCCCAGGCTGTCACCCTTTGTCAGGGACCAATCACGCGCCAGCAGCAGTTTCAGGGGGAGACAAAGGAGCCAGCCGACTGAGGTCTAGGAGGGTGTGTGTGTGTGTGTGTGTGTGTGGGAGGGGGGACCATTCATGTGCGGAGGAGGAGAGGAGGGGGGGGGCTGAACCCATTCCAGCACACTGCAGTGTGAATGGGAGAATGATGGGCAGAGTCAGGGGTGAGGGTGAGGGTGAAGGTGAGGGGGAGGGTGAAGGTGAGGGTGAAGATGAGGGGGCAGAGGGAGGATGAGGGTGTAGGTGAAGGTGAAGGGGAGCGTGAGGGTGAGGATGAGGGTGAAGGTGAGGGAGGGGGGAGGGGGAGGGGGGAAAGGGAGGGTGAGGGTGAAGGTGAAGGTGAGAGTGAGGGTGAAGTATCTTACTGAAAGTGAGGGAGGGGGGAGAGGGAGAGGCAGAGGGGGGGGGGGGGCTGGTTTCTCAGGGGTCTCTATGCTCCATGTAATCCTCGTGGATTATACTGAGGATATCCAGCCTGAAACAGCTGACACAGTGTGTGTGTGTGTGTGTGTGTGTGTGTGTGTGTGCGTGTGTGTGTGTGTGTGTGTGTGTGTGTGTGTGTGTGTGTGGTGTGTGTGTGTGTGTGTGTGTGTGTGTGTGTGTGTGTGTGTGTGTGTGTGGGGGGGGGGGGGGGGGGGGTTTGTGGCTTTCTTCACGAGCCCAAGGATCTGACCTCGAAAAAATATTTGGGACCTCTGCACTCACAATCCTTCATTGTGGATTCATAAAATAAAATAAAAAAGTAATCAACGTGTGTGTCTCTGCATGTCTCCAATCTGTGTGTGTGTGTCTACCTGGTAGCCCAGGTGATGGGGATGCGGTGCGCTGCGTAGATGCTGAAGGACAGCACGTTGGTGACCAGGCCTGCCTCCTGCATGGGCGCGGTGGAGCGGCTGCTCTGGGGCGTGGTGTGGAAGTTAGCGTTGAACGTGCTGCAGTACAGCTCCACAAGGTCCAAGATGGCCGCTGTCAGCTTCTCCACCAAGTTCTCTGTAAAAAAAAAAAAAAAAAAAAGGGGATTTCAACTTTCATTTAGAAACAGTGAGTCCTGCTACAAGGTGTGGATATTGGAACATCCAATATCATCCAAAAAGAATCATTTCAACAAATATGTTTCAAACAAAACCGTCACAGAGCTGGACTCAAAAATAAAGACAGATGGAAATAGCAGACATAAACAAAACTCTTGTTCCAATAACAATACCTCTCTGGACAGCTGGAAGACTCTATTACTCAGTCAGCACTCAAACAGCATCTCAAATAAACTCAGTCATCCATAACCTAAACACAACAACGCTTAAGTATGTTGGTCTGCTCGTCTTCTTACGAACCCGACGGCCTCTCCCAGAGCGAGTGGGCGACCTTCTGACAGTGAGTGATGACCTTCCGACATTGACCCTGCGACCTCTCCTATTTCTGCACCGGGAATGTAAACTTGGAATGTAAACTTGGAGTGCTCAACATTCCTCAGCTGCCTCTACGTCAACAGACCAGCTGACCTGCTTCCTAAGCGTAACCGTATCGGCCTCTGTATGAAATATGAACGATGACTAGGACATTACTCTCCGAAACGGATATTTCACGGATATATCGGATATTTATTTTACATGACACACAGTACACGTACGCTTCGATGTACAACCTGAAGTCGGCTGCTATTGATGTCGGCTTATCCTTTCCAGATAATTATCTGTTTGACATTTGGACAAAATGTCAACCGATTACCGTAGGCCGTAGTAAGCATGCTTTTGGCTGTTAAAAAATATACGTGGTCCTCTGTGGCTCAGTTGGTAGAGCGTGGCGTTAACAATGCTTAAGTTTGGGGTTTGGTTCCTGCCATGTAAGTCGCTTTGGATAAAAGCGTCAGATAAATGGCATATATTATTATATATTATTATATTATTATACATAAATTCACCAGATAAAGGTTTCACATCATTCTTTCAATCTGGATGAGCACTAGCACATCACCAAGCCCTTGATGAGCTGAATCTGGTGTCAGTGCTGGGCTGGACAGAACATATTCAACCCTGGATGGACCGGGACCAAGACCAAGAGTGGAGAAAAGAAAGCATCCGTCTGTTTCTCTCTCTTTCATCAGTCTGTTTCTCTCTCTCTCTCTTTCATCAGTCTATTTCTCTCTCTCTCTCTTTCATCAGTCTGTTTCTCTCTCTCTCTCTTTCATCAGTCTGTTTCTCTCTCTCTCTCTTTCATCAGTCTGTTTCTCTCTCTCTCTCTTTCATCAGTCTGTTTCTCT
>NC_137691.1:10467285-10497285 GCF_963989245.1 Nansenia antarctica | reverse complement strand
CTTAGAGGCAAATCTTTCCGGAGATAAAATGGCAGCAAAAGTAATCAAAAAAGTTAACCATAGAACTAGATTCTTGTACAGGATATCCTCACTTGTCAGTAAAAACACACTGAGGACCCTATCAGGAGCTCTCATTCAATGTCACTTCGACTATGCCGTAACATCATGGTACTATAGAACCACAAAGGCCCATAAAACAAGACTCCAGACAGCCCAAAATAAACTGGTTAGGCTTCTGCTAGGCCTCAACCCTAGGACACATCTAACCGCTGCTCATTTTTTGAGCCTTGATTGGCTACGAGTAGTTGACAGAGTGCAGCAGCTTGCACTGGGCCTGGTCGGTCTTCAAGATACGCTACACCACAAAGACACCCAAGTACCTGTCAACATACTTCCAAAAAGTGAACAACGTCCACACATACAACACCAGAGGAAGCTCCACGAACCACGTTCAACCGCGTTGCACCACAAACAAGGGGTTAAACTCGTTTGCAAACTATGCAGTAAAAATGTGGAACGCCCTTCCTATAATCTTAAAGGAGTGCAAAACACTGCCCACCTTCAAAACCACTCTCAAAAAACATTTACAGGAGGCTGCAATCCGTAACTGGACCCTCTAAATCAAAAATCAGATTAAAAGACCCGAACTACCCACTGTACATACTTTGTGTTTTGTCCCCCGCCCCCACCTGTGGTGTATGTCCCCACCTGTCCTACCCGCTGTACATACCTCATGTTTTGTTGTATTGTTCTTCCCATGATGGATGTGTGTTTATCTTGTAGATAGTAATAGTTATTTGTCTGTATTATCTTGTAGATAGTACTAGCTTTTTTGTCTGTCTTACATGTAACGATGAATTGAGAATCAAGGACCCCAATTGAAATAAGCCAGTGGCTTTCTTGGGTTTTTATCCTGTTAGTTGACATTGTATGTAATATGTACTTTCATGTACCTACTTCTGCAAATCTTCTAATAAAGTTTTCAATCAATCAATCAATAGGAGAGCACACATGTACACACGCACACACGCGCACATACACACACACACACACACACACTCACACACACACACAAACAAACACACATAACAGAGGGCTGTATGGCCAGTGTTTCTGAAGCAGGGCTTTTCCTAGGACAAGGGCCTGTTGAACAGTTTATCTGAGGGGACTTTCTGTGTGTGTGTGTGTGTGTGTGTGTGTGTCTCCCCTCTGTCTCCCAAGTCCCTCCCCCTCCACTCCACCCAGGCTGGCTGGTGTCGTGGCCTGATGTGTGACGTGCTCCAGCACTGTGCTGGGTCTGTTCCACAGGGCCGAGGGGGGAGCAGGGGGGGCGGGCTGGCTCCTCTCCCCAGCCTGGAGGAGCTCTGCTGGGCAGGGAGCGGGAAGGCTGCCCCCCCCCCCCCGCCCAACCCCCTGGCACTGGTTCACCCAGCGGAGGGCACGGAGCCCAGGGAGGAAGAGGGGGGAGGGATGGGCATGGAGAGGGGAGAGAGAGGGGAGAGAGAGGGAAGAGAGAGGGGGGAGTATGAGAGAGAGAGCGTGGGAGGAAAGAGGGGGAGGGAGGACTCGGGGGTAACCATGGCAACGGCTGGGGTTTGGGAAACAGCTAGGAGACAGGTTGTGTGCGTGGGTGTGTGCGTGTGTGTGTGTGCATGCATGTGTACATGTGTGTGTGTACGCGTGCGTGTGTGTGTGTGTGCGTGTCTACATGTGTGTGTGTGTGTGTGCGTGTGTGCGTACGTGCGTGCGTGCGTGCATGTGTACGTGTGTGTGTGTGTGTGTGTGTCTGCCCAGACCAGTACCCTGTACTCTACCCTGCCCAGACCAGTACAAGTACCTGTACTCTACCCTGCCCAGTAACTACACGGACAGAAGAGGGCGGAGCTTCTGTAAACATGGGTTAGTGTCAATACGGACCTGACCTCCCTACAACAAACACACCTCTGATAACAGAGGGGGGAGGAGGGAGAGAGAGAGAGAGACACACACACACACACAGAGAGAGATTGAAAGAGAGAGAGAGACAGGGCGAGAGAGAGAGATTGAGAGAGAGAGAGACACACACAGAGAGACAGAGAGGGAGAGAGAGAGAGAGAGACAGACAGACAGACAGAGAGAGAGACAGAGACAGAGACAGAGACAGAGAGAGAGAGAGAGAGAGAGAGAGAGAGAGAGAGAGAGAGAGAGAGAGAGAGAGAGAGAGAGAGAGAAAGGCACACAGTGGTCCTTACTTCTGCAGGAACTCGGCCTGACCGCAGACTTTGAGCAGGTAGTGGTCGACATCGATGTGGTCCAGGTCGTCGTGAGCATAACACAGCGTCTGATAGATCAGCAGGTCAACTGTGGACGACCCTACACGAGGGGGGAAGGGGGGACACACAGGGTTAAACTGTGTGTGTGTGTGTGTGTGTGTGTGTGTGTGTGGTCCCTCCACCAGGCAGTGATGACTTGATGACTTGATGATGATGATGTGCTTTCCAAACACTGACTCCCACATCCTGACACACACACTCACACCCCGGAGGAGAACGATACGGCTGATCCACCGTCAGGATTAAACTAAAGGATTGAGACAGTTGTTTTGTTCTTTAACCTCAAAGGATGTTACAAACTGAATGACTGGCAAACAGCCACAGCTGAGAGTGAGAGAGAGAGAGAGAGAGATAGGAGAAAAGAGGGGTTGAGAGAGAGAGAGAGAGAGAGAGAGAGAGAGAGAGAGAGAGAGAGAGCGAGAGAGAGAAAGAGAGAGATAAACCGTGTGAGTAAACATTACTATCTGGCCTTGTGAGTCACACACACGCACACACACTAGGGAGAGAGAGAGAGAGAGAAAAGAGAGAAAAGGGGGAGAGAACGACAGAGAGAAAGACAGACAGTGTGAATTTGGGCATGACAGGAGTGATGTTCCAAAAACCTCTCTCCCTCTTTCTGCCCCCCCCCCCCCCTCTCTCTCTCTTGAATGAAAATCAGTGTGAGTTAATTGAGAAGCCAGAGCAGCCGGTTGGCTGCGTGCCCTGCCTGTCAGCAGGACTCTGTGAAGGGGGAGGCGGGCCGCAGGCTTCACCAGCGCTCCCACAGGGATCCCCTCATCCCGGGAAACACATCCCCTCGGAAAACCACCATGTCATACACATGACTGAGGGAACCACCAATGAGTTGAGTGATCGAGTGTGTGTATGTGTGTGTGTGTGTGTGTGTGTGTGTGGACAGTGTCATTGTGTGTGAGAGATGAGTTGTATAACACAATCCACACACACACACACACACACACACACAAGCGCCATGTCTTACCGTCGCAGGTGAAGGTGAGTGGTTCTCGGAAGTGGTCGCTGATGACGGTAACCTTGACGCTGACCCCTAACCCCTGCTGCAGCTCGTCTGGGGCGACGCAGGGCGACCACACAAACCCTGCGTTCCTGGAGTGGTCGCTGCATGGGTACGCCGACCGCAACCTGACCACAACACAATGGTAGTTAGGTCAGACCCTAGACTACACACAGAGAATAATCAGCAGGGGTGTGTGTGTATGGGTGTGTGTGTGTGTGTGAATGTTAGGATTGAGTGTGTGTGTGTGTGTGTGTGTGTGTGTGTGTGTGTGTGTGTGTGTGTGTGTGTGTGTGTGTGTGTGTGGGGGTGTGTGTGTGTGGGTGTGCGTGTGTGCGTGCGTGCGTGCATGAGTGAATGTGAATGTTAGGATTGAGTGTGTGTGTGTGTGTGTGTGTGTATGTGTGTGTGTTTAAGCTTATTTTATGCTTAAATCCCTGCTTAAACTAATCAGTGAGCGATTCTACACTAATCGTTTAACAAACGTTTAATCACTTTATGGTTCACATAAACTAATTATCAATTATCTCAATGAGACTCATCTAAATCCTCTTTAAGTAAGTATATAAGCCGTCAACTTGGCACTTGTGTGCGTGTGTGTGTGTGTGTGTGTGTGTGTGTGTAGACACTCACACATCGAGCATGTGACAGAACGCGGCCACCTCCTCGTCCCTCTCCTCTGACACCTGGAAGAGCTCGTACCCGAAGCCATTCAGCCTGGGCCGCAGAGACACCTGTCAATCACACACAGAGACACCTGTCAATCACACGCAGAGACACTTGTCAATCACACACAGAGACACCTGTCATTCACACACAGACACCTGCCAATCACACACAGAGACACCTGTCAATCACACACAGAGACACCTGTCAATCACACACAGAGACACCTGTCAATCACACACAGAGACCCCTGCCAATCACACGCGGAGACACCTGCCAATCACACACGGAGACACCTGCCAATCACACGCGGAGACACCAGTCAATCACACACAGAGACACCTGCCAATCACACGCGGAGACACCTGTCAATCACACACAGAGAGACACCTGCCAATCACACGCGGAGACACCTGCCAATCACACGCGGAGACACCTGCTAATCACACACAGAGACACAGGAAACAAATCCCAGTCACGGCACCAAAAAAACTGAACCAAATGAAAAACCAATTAACCAAAACACAGATGATCTGTGCATCTCTGTAGCTGTGCAGGAAGGACATCAACAGTACTGGCACAACTCAGATGAACAGGATGCTCTGACGATGGTCGTCGGGCCGGCAATGGACGTTGGCAATAAGACCGGTGGTTCTCTGCCAAGAACAGTCTGTGGGGGGGTTTTTCCTCCGACTGGAAGATAACAGGTTTGGCCGAGCTGAACTCAATCACGACAGGCTGGGTTGGCTTTCTGATTTGGCAGCTCGAGTTTCCCCATAAATCCAGACCCAAAGGCTAAAGTCTGGTCTAAATACTAGACGGAGGTCAGAACCACTTTAACTAGACAAGACACATTCTACTGAAACCAGATCCAACAAAAGAAGCTAACGTGTTCCAAGGAAGTGGCAAATACCTGTTCTGGAAATCTATAGCTAGCCTTGAGTATTACCAGAATGAAGATGTCAATGAACGCTTTGTTAGCAGATGGGTTGGGCCTGACGCAATAAGCAGTCAAAGACACATTCTACTGAAGCCAGATCAAACCAAATAAGGTATCACATTCCAAGGAACTGGCAAATAGCTGAACTCCGTTCAAGGAATGTATATCTGGCCTTGGATATTACCAGAATGAAGATGTCAATGAATGCTTTGTTAGCTTATGAGTTGGGCCAGATGCAATTAGCCATCTAAGATTTCCATTTCATTGGCAACCAGAACTGTTAAATTAGCTTGAATCAAAACAAATACCTTTAACAACACATGAATGCCAACAGTTCTGTTGATAAGATCTACCGGCAATACTGTAAAAGCAATCGTAGGAAAAATGGATTGAAGATTCTCTCGTCCTTAATAGTGAGTCTAAGACGTAAGACATAAGACTGTCATAGCCCTGTCATAAACCTGTCACAAGGCTGTAATAAACCTGTCACAAGGCTGTCATAGGCCTGTCATAAACCTGTCACAAGGCTGTCATAGCCCTGTCTCGTGGGCTTACCGGGTCTGCCGAGACTCGCCGGTGGTTCTTGTTGCTCTTCTGGATCGGCACGTAGGTGCGGGGCGGCACCTGAGGGGGGAGGGTCTTACTGCGTGCCACCGGCTTCCCCGATTGGTCCCCGTTAGCCCGCCGCCCCCTGGGCGCCTGCCAGTCCCCGTTGAGCCTGGAGAGGGCGTCGTTGAGGCTGTCGTAGTTCAGCGTCTCCCCCGACATCAGCTTGGGCTGGTCCACCTCCGGGGTGAACAGGTTGACGTCCCGGGGCGCGGCGGTCGGACGGGGCGGGAGGGAGGGTTCGAGGGAGTAGCTGGGGGGCTGGGGGTTACGAGGGGGGAGGGCGGGCGGAGGGTCATCCGGAGGCGGCGGGGGGAACACGCCTTTGGAGAGAGACAGGGGCGACCCGGACCCCCCAGACCCGGAGTCCCCGTAGCCGGAGCCCTGGTGGAAGTCCCCTTTCCCCGGACTCTCCAGGATGTAGAGGGGCTCCTTGCTGTAGCTTCCCCGGGGAGGGGTGGCCCTGGCCGGGGAGGGCCGGGGGGAGTGGGACCCCCCGGGCTGGAGGTGGTTCAGGGACGTGTCGGAGCCGGAGAGACCGCCCCGCACAAGGCTCCCCCCGGCGGGTGGGAGAGGGACGGGGCGGCTGAGGCTCAGGGCGGTGAGCTCTCCCTCTCGGGTGGTCGGCGGGGTCTTTCCGCCCCCCTGGGGAAGGGGGGGCCCCTTGTCCTTGTCCCCCTTGTGGCGGGAGAGGGCGTCGTACTCCATCTGCAGGGCCTCGGCCATCACCAGCTCTCTCTGGCTCAGGCCCAGGGCCTCCAGGCAGCCCCACTGAGCCTCGCCGTCCTTCTGAGTCTGCGCCGCCGACATGGTCCGACAGGGGGCGCCACCCGCGAGAGGAAGGAGAGGAGGAGAGGAGAGGAGGAGGAGCGGGACACTGGTGCTGCTAGGGGAACCACTGTCGAGACATGGGGCAGGGGAATACGATCTGTGGGGAGAGGGAGAGACGGGGGGGGGGGAAGAGAGAGAGAATGTCAAACCACTTTATTAGGTCAAGAGAATAGCACTTAAATAGGTGCATTGAAACAGCACAAATTGCCGCGGAGTCACGCTTGCATACATCCAATCTACTCTCACTGTACAGAGAAAGAGAGACAGAGAGAGTAACACAAGAACTGTGTTACATGGTGCATCATCAACTCCACTTTCCCTTGTTGTTTATCACCCTAATGCTAACGCTAACGCTAACTGACAAGGTAAGCAGAACCATGTTTAGGTCAAAGAGGGAGTTTATAACTCTCCTCGTTAAGACAACTCACAACACACTTCATTGAGACGAGGCGTATGTAAAAGTGACTGAAGGTGCCACACACATGTTAGACTAAACACACCAAGCAGACACCAAGTAGCTGTCACACACACTTCAAGTCCAAAGTCACTTAAAGCCCAAAGTCTTAAAGTCTGGTTGGTTGTTTCTGACAGATGAGTGTGTGTGTGGTAGGGTTCAGACAGGCGACTGAAGCTCAGCAAAAACACGGCCCAGATTCCTGGTTCCCCATGGGTACTTTTAACATACCATGGCCTCTCACACACACACACAGACACACACACACACACACACAGACACACACACACACACACACACACAGACACACACACACAGACACACACACACACACAGACACACACACACACAGACACACACACACACACACACACACACAGACACACAGACACACACACACACACACACACAGACACACACACACACACACACACACACACACACACACACACACACAGCTGTAGGTCGTATTTACAGCAGAGGAAGTGCTCACTACACTAAAGGCTGGGTCAGCAGCATTCTCTCTCATTACAAACAACTCTCACTGTAATGTATGTCATGTATCTCATGTATGTCATGACAATAAATACTTTTTAAAACAAACAAACATTCAAGAGATGACATGTTTTGTTTGTTTGTTTTTGGTTGATGCAGAAAACCCCACCATGTAGCCCACCTCCCACCATCTCTGTTTTGGGCAGCCTTTTTTGGAGCCTATTAAACTCTGAAAGGCAAGTCTTGGAGACACGCGACCTTCTCTGACCCCAGTTGCCATGGAGATATGCCCTGCCACTCCCCGGGAGTGTGACCTCGCGCCCAGAACAACCTCCTCCAGGAAGTTCTCACACAGCTGTGTGTGTGTGTGTGTGTGTGTGTGTGTGTGTGTGTGTGTGTGTGTGTGTGTGTGTGTGTGTGTGTGTGTGTGTGTGTGTGTGTGTATGCAGGATGGAATCTCACAGAAAAAGAGATGATGGAAAAAGATTGAAAAAGAAAGAAAGAACAATGGAAAGTGAGAGAGAGAGAGAGAGAAAGAGAGAAGAGAGAGAGAGAGAGAGAGAGAGAGAGAGAGAGAGAGAGAGAGAGAGAGACTGAGAGAGAGAGACCTCATGTCTCCTGCTCCTCCAGACTGTGACCTTCTCTGGCGCGTTACTGAAGAGGAACTCAAGAGGAACAAGGTGTCTCAGGAGCCCCATGGGTCTCTATGGTTCTCTATGGGTCTCTATGGGTCTCTATGGGTCTCTATGGGTCTCTATGGGTCTCTATGGGTCTCTATGGGTCTCTATGGGTCTCTATGTGTCTCTATGTGTCTCTATGGTTCTCTATGGGTCTCTATGGGTCTCTATGGGTCTCTATGGTTCTCTATGGTTCTCTATGGGTCTCTATGGTTCTCTATGGTTCTCTATGGGTCTCTATGGTTCTCTATGGTTCTCTATGGGTCTCTATGGTTCTCTATGGTTCTCTATGGGTCTCTATGGTTCTCTATGGTTCTCTATGGGTCTCTATGGGTCTCTCTATGGTTCTCTATGGGTCTCTATGGGTCTCTATGGTTGTCTATGGTTCTCTATGGGTCTCTATGGGTCTCTATGGTTCTCTATCGGTTCTCTATGGGTCTCTATGAGTCTCTATGGGTCTCTATGGCAGGGCCCCATGGGTCTCTATGGGTCTCTATGGCAGGGCCCCATGGGTCTCTATGGCAGAGTGTGGGACCAGGGTACAGGTGGTGGGAGGTGGTTATAACCCTGTCACTCCCAGCCTCAGAGCCAGACTACAGGGGGACAGGCTGACTACAGGGGGACAGGCTGACTACAGGGGGACAGACTGACTACAGGGGGACAGACTGACTACAGGGGGACAGGCTGACTAGAGGGGGACAGGCTGACTACAGGGGGACAGGCTGACTACAGGGGGACAGGCTGACTAGAGGGGGACAGACTGACTACAGGGGACAGGCTGACTAGAGGGGGACAGGCTGACTACAGGGGAACAGACTGACTAGAGGGGGACAGGCTGACTACAGGGGGACAGACTGACTATAGGGGGACAGGCTGTCTAGAGGGGGACAGACTGACTACAGGGGGACAGGCTGACTACAGGGAACAGGCTGACTACAGGGGGACAGGGACAGACTGACTACAGGGGGACAGGGTGACTAGAGGGGGACAGACTGACTAGAGGGGGACAGGCTGTCTACAGGGGGACAGGCTGACTCATCACACAGCAGCCCAGCCCCTCTCTCTCTCTCTCTCTGTGGGCCATCAGACAGCCAGATGTACCCTGGACCACCTGGTGGGACTAGCAGCACACAACTACATGGAAACACAGAGAGAGAGGGGGGAGGGGAGAGAGAGAGAGAGAGAGGGAGAGAGAGAGGGAGAGAGAGAGGGAGAGAGAGGGGAGAGAGGGAGAGAGAGAGAGAGAGGGAGAGAGAGAGGGAGAGAGAGGGGAGAGAGGGGAGAGGGGAGAGAGGGGAGAGATCGGAGAAAGAGAGAGGGAGAGGGGAGAGAGAGGGGAGAGAGAGGGGAGAGAGGGGAGAGAGAGAGAGAGAGAGAGAGAGAGGAGAGAGAGAGAGAGAGAGAGAGAACATACAAGGGAGGGGAGGAGGGACTGGGCAGATGGCAGAGAGAGATTTTCACACACACGCACGTGTACGCAGTAAGGAATATTGCCTTAGAGATGATCACTCCTCTAATGAATGAGCCAGAGCAGACAACCACAGATTAACACTGTGTGTGTGTGTGTGTGTGTGTGTGTGTGTGTGTGTGTGTGTGTGTGTGTGTGTGCGTGTGTGTGTGTGTGTGTTCCTCCTCTACTGAGTGAGGCATCCCAGACCCAGACATGTTGATAAATACAGGCCGACTCCAGACGTTAACAGATGGAGTCAGACAGCCAGGGTGTCCATGTGTCCTCGCTTACAGACCACTACGTGGCCATGCTACCCAGGACAGGAAACTAGGGACGCCCCGATCGATAGGAATAGGACGATATTCAGTAAAACATATGACATTGGGGAAATCAGATAATGCTTTCTAGTTGCCGATTACGACAACCGATCAATGACGCTAACAACCTGAGCCAATTCATTGTCGCATGCTCATTAAGCTAAACGAGCCACTCTCGCCTGCTTGTTAAACTAAAACATGTCAGCGGTGTGTGTGTGGTGTTATGTGTTTATAACATTAGGACTCCAGTTCCCAGTACGCACCGGGAGAACTGAGTACGCGCATTAGTCGTGAAATGTTACCTGTTGTAGGCTAACCGGCAAATTGGCATTTTGTAAATAAACAGAAGGCTTATACCTACTCCTAGTTTAGGATTGAAATACAAACATAACAGTGTGGAAGTACTATGAAGTGTGTGAGACAGATGTCACACATGCCACCTGCAATCTCTGCAAGGGTAAAATACCTTGTGGGGGAGCTAAGGTCAAATCCTTCAACACAACCAATAAGGCACTTGAAGTTGAAGTGGAGAATGACTCGGACAGCCTATCAAAAGGTTTGTGGAGACTTTTTAAAAGGCTAATTTAGGCCTAGGCCTCACTTTATCGGAGGCTCTAAATGTTAAATGTCTCATCCACACTCATTTAAAAAATTTGTTTTGCATATTAGGCTATTATTTGATCGGTATCGGCAGTATATCGGCCGATATTGCTCATAGATTATTGGTGATTGGTGGCGGAAAAAACGGTATCGGGGCATCCCTAACAGAAACGCGGCACTTTCCAGCCGCACGTGTAACAAGTCACATCGAGTCACAACACTTCCCCCTGACCTTCATTCTCATCACACCCTGACTCAGGTACATTACGTCACCAGCACCACGTCTGTCCTTCCTAGCATGGCTGTCTAGTGGCTACCATCCACAGGCCTCAGGTCAGGTCTCTGGCACCCAGGGTGACAAGGCTCCAGAGCATGGTCCATACAGGGGGGTGACGGCAGGGCCTGAAGCCCAGGGGGAGCAGAGCAGAGTGGAGTTGGGGAGAGGGGAGGGGAGGGGTGGGGTGGAGATGGAAAGGCTGGAGCAATATTGTTGGAAAGGGATAGAGGGATAGAGGGACTTTGGGGAGGAGGGGAAGCAAGGCAAATCCCAGACCCCTGGAATCTCTCCCCCACAGGGATACAATCCCATTCAATTAGGGGGGGGGGGGGGGGGGCTCCCAGATTGGAAGAACAAAGAGCTAGGGAGGGGGGTTGGGGACGATGTGTGTGTGTGTGTGTGTGTGTGTGTGTGTGTGTGTGTGTGTGTGTGTCACATGAGGGGGGGTCAGACACGTTCACACGGCTCTGCATCTCAGAGACAAAGAGACCGCTGTCATCCACACACACCCCTTCTCCTCCCTCTAACCCACCCACTGACACCACACACACACACACACACACACACACAACACAAACACACAGAAATGCTGACAAAACAGACACACGCAGACAGACACACTCGAAGACATGCAAGCACAAACACAAACAAACACACACACACACACACACTCTTGTTGTATGCCACCTCCCGCTGGTGCCAGCTGATGCCAGGGCTGGGTCTTCTGTCACACGCCCAACCTACCTCCCTCCATCATCCCCCCTTCCTTCCCTCCAACGGCACGTTCCCACCCAAATGGACCTCATCTCTCTCTCTCACTCTCTCACACACACACTGACAAAACAGACACACAGACAGACATTCTCAAAGGCATGCAAGCTCAAGCTCAAACACAAACCAACATACACACACACACACACACACACACACAAACACACAAACACACACACACACACACACACACACACACACACTCACACCGACACACACACACACACTCCAGGGCATTTCCTTCACATTGAGCGGGCCCCACCTGGACCCAGACCTGTCGGTGCCTACAGGAGAACCTACAGTACAGCAGCTCACCTATCTCTACAAGCTGCCCCACCATGCTCTATTGCCATGACAACGTGGTCCCAGTCCCGGACCCTGTGGGACCCTGTGGGCAGACCCTATAAAAAGCCCTGATCAAACCCAGTATCACAGCGGCCCAGCAAGCCTGTCTCTGAGTCTGAACTAAAAAGGGGCTTTGTTTTTAGGTTTGGTGTGTGTGTGTGTGTGTGTGTGTGTGTGTGTGTGTGTGAATGTGTGTGTGTGTGTGTGTGTGTGTGTGTGTGTGTGGGTGTAAGCATCACTAAATAGGAAGCCTAGATTCTGTATTCATCACACGCAGTTCAGGTCCCAGCTCTGAGCACATGGCTGCAGTACACATGGCTGCAGTACCAATGAAACCCAGCCAGGCAGAACAGCAACGCATTAGTCAGCACTTTCTGCCCTGAGCACTCCTGACTAGCACGAGGAGGGGGTCTGATTAACGCTCTCCGCAGCGTCTTACACGTACACATCTATCTTGATCCATCTGGCAGGCTCTTATCCTGAGCGATCTCTGATGGTGATTAACTACGCTGATATCCAAAAACCACGTTGTCAGAAGTAACCGTGACAACATGAAGGGTGTGTGTGTGACACAAGACGACCTCCCCGCCACTAGGGGAAAAAAAGAGAAAAGTTCACTAAACGTTGCTCAGATGTTGTTCCAAGTTCCAACAACCACGGTTGGGGATTAGGGTTGACATTAGCGGTCGTCTAACCGGTCTGTCAGGTCTTGCCTACAGACAGTAGGTCAGGTTCTAAACTAACACCGGGTCGGTAGAACAGCCAAAGACAAACATTAGAAAGGGAATGTCTATTATTCAACGTGTTCAAAATGTGGTACTGTTGTTTGTGCAGCTAACGTTTGGCTGGGGGCCTACTTTATAGACTATGACAGAGGAGTCCTCAGCCTGCTCTGTTAGGTCACGCAGGGTCATGTTATGTCGTGTTATAATAACACGTGTTATACTGACACCATTCAAACATGGAGCATTTCTAATCAGATGTATGGAGCATACATTCATAGCCTCAGGTCCTTGATCCAAACAGATCCGAGACACTAGATGAACACCGTGACCCTGGATGACTTCCTGACTCTCTTGCTTCCATAACAAACTGGCCCAGAGTCAGTATGGAGGTTTGACAGAGTGAACGGTTTTGGACAGGACTGGAGTTTGGACGGAACTGATCCCACGTCAGCTGTGTGGAGTAACAGCAAGCTGACGTTTACATGATTCAGAGGGAGTGAATGGGTAACAGACAAGTAGGCCTACATCTGTTTCCCATATTCCAAAGGTCACGGGGATTACATGGATAAAAAGAAAGAAAAAACATCACCGGCCTCCATAAAGTTTATTGCAAAATGATGTGCTGGAGGGAGCTGCTACCTAGCCTGTCATGTTTCTGTTAAGGCCACGTGAAACATCAGTCTCACACAGTCATCAACAACACTGTCTGGCATGGGAAAGGACTTACGTAACCAATACAAGGTGTGAGCTATTTGCGAATACCTTGCTTCTTTGAGGTTTGTGGTTCTGTCTGCATACGTGTGTGAGTGTGTGTGTGTCTAATTTAGTGGCTGTTTATGACACGTTAAAGATAAGCTGGGAGATTGTCACAACATGTTTGCCACAGGTGTTGAACGCCAATATGACTGTTTCCCTCCGACAGTAACAGGATATACAGAGACGTTGTTGCCTTTGTGTCTCAGTTTTATCAGTTGTTTTTGATTAGCGATAATTAAAACATCCTGCTATAAAACTGTCTCTTCTGACACACAGCTAGTAGGCCTACTACTATTATTATAATTATTATTATTATATTTACTGGTACAATGGTGGGATCTTTAAAGGAACATTGCTGGCACGGCTCGTGGGACAATCATTGTGCAATATCTGTACAAACAGAAACAAACAGTGCATCACTGTGTCACAAGCTTGTTTGTCTTTACTCTTTTTAAACTGTTTAACTGTCAAATCAATCAATCAATAGTCTGTCTTCACCCCTGGCTCCTCACCCCTGGCATCTCTCTCACCCCTGGCTTCTCACCCCCCTGGCTCCTCACCCCAGGCTTCTGTCTTCTCACCCCCCTGGCTCCTCACCCCCCTGGCTCCTCACCCCTGCCTTCTCACCCATGGCATCTCACCCCCCGGCTCCTCTCTCACCCCCTGGCTCCTCACCCCCTGGCTCCTCACCCCTGCCTTCTCACCCATGGCATCTCACCCCCCGGCTCCTCTCTCACCCCCTGGCTTCTCACCCCCCTGGTTCCTCACCCCCCTGGCTCCTCTCTCACCCCCTGGCTTCTCACCCCCCTGGCTCCTCACCCCCTGGCTCCTCACCCCCCTGGCATCTCACCCCTGGCATCTCACCCCCCTGGCTCCTCACCCCTCTGGCTCCTCACCCATGGCATCTCACCCCTGGCATCTCACCCATGGCTCCTCACCCCCTGCCTTCTCACCCATGGCATATGACCCCTGGCATCTCACCCCCCTGGCATCTCACCCCTCTGGCTCCTCACCCCCTGGCATCTCACCCCTGCCTTCTCACCCATGGCATCTCACCCCCCTGGCTCCTCTCTCACCCCTGGTTCCTCACCCCCTGCTGGCTCCTCACCCCCCTGGCTCCTCACCTTCACAGCTACACTACTGCTGCTGATTCTCAGGGTGGAAGGAAGGCAACGTGACAGGGACAGGTGGGAGAAGAGAAGCCACCAGAGACACCATAGTAGACCACAGACAGACACACCAACCTGACAGCTTATAAATGACTTCAAATACATAACAGTGAGACCACAAGAGGAGCTGGTGACGTTATGGTTCCAATTGCAGCGCCTCTCTAAGTTAGTGTTAACACCTTGTTACTGTTACACTATGCATTTGTTTAGTGCAATATTGTTTCCCCCAATATGAAATATATGTATATCAATTCGTAGGCTATTTTACGAGAAGTGGAATTGTATATAATGTGGATCTGACTGTGTGTGACGACTAGACATGAGCCTCTTCAGCTGCGGAAAAAACAGCTCCTGACCATCGATCATTCACAGACAGAGAGACAAACTTCATACTGCAAGAAAACACCATCAGATCAGCCTGCAAACCTGATATTACAAAACCCTGGGTTAACCTTGTTCTAATCCTGGGTGGAGGAACATCCCCTTACCTGCTCTCTATGGCCGCCGCCGGGCTGGTGCCATAATAATAATATCCGATTTAATTTCCTTTTTTCGGGATGTTGTAAAATATTGATTACAAATAATAAATATTGTGGCTTCGTAAACTGCAACAACAACAATGTCCGATAGTAGTAGTGATCTGGCGTCTGATCTCTGATGTGGTGGATATATCCGATAGATCACGTTAGAATCACTTCGAAACCCAGGATCCACGCAGGTTTCCACGCAGTATAATTGTGGAACAATGCTTCGGCAGAACCCGGTTGGTGATTCTGTTGCAGACGTGTGGAGCTGCTGAGGTTGGAGCTTTTCGATCTGCGCATTGGCCGAACATAGGCGGTGTTGTAGGGGGGGGGGGGGGGGGCGGGGGGTGCCGGGCGCTGGGGCACAGTCACTGAGGATAAGGTGGAGAAAGGTGACCTCTAGTGGAGAGAAGGGGTACTGTTATGTCTTTTATGTTACCGAAGAATGATGTCGTATTATTTTCTCTTTATACGAAAAGAAGATCAGAAGACTTGGGAAAAACCTCGAAAGAGAAAGGTTCAAGGACGTGGTTCGAAAGTTTTTTTGGTTTTTTATTTTACCCTTGGCCCTCTTTTTTTAAAGTATTTTTTCCAAGCACCAGGGGAGCCCCCCCTCCTAAATTTCGTTGTATGGTACCTGTACTGTATTAATGACAATAAAGACCATTCATTCATTCAAGTATCCACCGAGTTGTCGGTGGCTGCTCTTCGTTACGTGTCGTCGTATTGTTATGTTTGAAGTAGGCTCGTTGTAAATCAACTGATCTCTCGGAATCGTTGAGCCATCACATGCAATAAGCCCACAGTTTGGTCACCACTCAAAGTGTAGGCTGGCTATACCATCTGTGATGGAGAGCTTCAAACTACAAAGGCTAAACCCTTTAAAGACACACTATAGTGAACCTTTAGGCCTATTGTTTATTGGTATTATCGCTCTGTCATGAGCTCTTGAGTGTGAAATCAGCATCAACTGCATGTCAGGCCATAAGATATTACAGACTAAACCATTGCTTTACATTGACATTTTAGACATTCATCAGACGCCTTTATCCAAAGCGACTTTGCCCAACCAGGCAAACCCAAAATGTCAGCAAAAAATGGCTCAAATGTACGGTAATGCAATACTGACCAGAGAGACAGGATGGATGACATGTTTCAGCTGTAAGCCTTGCAACTGCGCCCCCTTGTGGTACTGTTGGATAGGTGCATGTCCTGACCTTCTGTAGGACTCAGGCTCCAGATTTGAACATGTTGATTGATGTTCTATCAGCATGGTGTGTTGTGCTAAACATGTATTTAGATGTTACATAGCAATGTTAGCTCCTAGCTAGCTAGCAAGCGGAATGGACCACTGTCTGTTTTGAATCTGAGCGTTTTTTCTCTGCTATTTGGTTTGAGTGTACCAGGCAGCATTCAAATAACCACATGTTCTTCAACTATTTTCAATGTATAACACATCATTTGAATCTGCAGTTTCATAATGTGTAATAAAACGTTCCTACTTGGAAACACCAGACCCTATCATGTATTTGTTTCCCAATTTTCCAGGCAACAAAATGTTCAAAACTAGGTATATGATTGGCAATAAAGATTGAGTCCCAAGTAGTTAAAGACAAATTAATCAATGACTAAATAATATGTCCATGACTAAATGATATGTCCATTGTCATGTATATGTATTACTTTGAAGTATAAATACATGTTTAGAATGTAGGCTAAACAAATGAAACAGGTAGCTGAATGACATGCATCAGAAATTGGCAGATTCATCCCTGTACTTACACTTTGAGACCAACAGGTGGCGGAAGAGAATAATTTCTCCTCCACACACAGAGCAATAACAGAAACACCTGCACCCTGTCAGTGAATCCCACATAAATCAAGCAGGGTGATGTTGGCACCAAATCCTATGACAAACATTGTCAATAGGTTGCCAGAAAGTTGCATTTGCACTAACTCCACCCCCAAACCACACACTGTGTCTGAAGATCTGTGGTCTCACAGGTAGGCTATCAAGTAACTAGTCCCTTGGTGTAGTGTGGCACTGGCTTTCCACTGAGAATGTATTTGAAATGATTTAATGTATATTTGAAATATGTTGAGGATAGTGTTCTTGCTTTTGTTTTATGTCAATCTTCTGTCACCTGTGATCCTGTCAACATCTTGGCTTGTGTTGGTTGAAGCGCTTGTCTCCCCACTTCCCATTTGTTTGGGATTATGAGATAACATAATGGGTGGTGGATGGGTGGAGGATGGAACTTCACTATACAATCATGGGAAAAAATGAGGACACCCCATGAAATATTTAGCTACTACTTTTTTAAGAAATATGGACATCAATATGTCATCTTCTTTCAAACAATATCTATAGGTAAAGGTGATGTAATTGAACCAAAAACAATGAAAATGTAACTTTGCTATCAACAAAAATGTAACAAAAAATGTACAAATGCCAATTCCTAAAAGTTAAGACACTCTAATAGCTTGTATTGCCCCCTTTGTCTGAAATAATCTCAATTTGACGTTTTCTATAACTGTCTACCAGTGTCGACTGGGAGAAAGTATTTCCCACTTCTCCATGCAGATTTCTTTCAGCTGTGTGATGTTTGAGGGGTGTCTTGCATGCACAGCCCGTTTCAAATCACCCCACAGCAATAGGATTAAGATCCGGGCTTTGGCTGGCCATTCCAGAACTCTCTATTTCTTTCTTTTGAGCCATTCCATGGTGTTTATTGGGGTCATTGTCATGTTGCATGGTCCACATCCGCATCAGCTTACATTTTTGGACAGATGATCTCTCATTTTCCTCAGATACAATAAAGAATCCATAGTCCAGTGGATTCTATGCTGGACAGACAGGCACCGCTGCAGCAGAACAGACACCAACCATGACCTTTCCACCCCCCGTATCATGTATGAGGTCCTTGTGCTCAAATGTTGTCTATGATCTGCGCCAAACATGTCTTGTTACTGTAACATGTTACTGTGCCAAATAATTCTATTTGGTTTCATCTGTCTATAAAGGCAGATTGTTCCAGAAGTCCTGGGGGGTAATTCCATCAATGTCGCTAAAGGAAAATCCAGGCGTATTTTGATACATTTCGTGAGATTATTAAAAATAAGCTTGGATTTTCCTTTAGCGACGTGTTTGTCTAGGTGTTCTCTGGCAGACTTTAGACTTGGCCTGATGATCTTTTTGACAACAAGGGTTCCCTCCTTGCACACCTTCCACAAAAATCAAACTTGTGCAGTCTCTTTCTGATGGTAGGTGCATGTACTTTGACATCAACTGTGGCAAGAGCTACCTGTAGGGCCGTGCTGACATTCTAGGATGGTTGGAGACCATTTTTGGAGACCAACTTTAAGCATCTTGCGGTCTGCTCTTGGGTTTGTTTTAAATGTTCTCCACTTTAAATTATTTTCCGGACAGTGGAATTGCTGACTTCTAATTGTTTGGAGATCTTTTTAAATCCCTTCCCAGACTCATACACATCTACAAACTTTGTTCTGAAGGACTCAGAGAGCTTTTTATTTGTAGGGCTCTCGCCATGGTGATACCACTCACTTCAACAGGCTCTTACAAAATCCTCTCTAACAAGGTTCTAATCATTTGCACCTGGTGTGGAATTTCTTATTTCTAATAAAATGTTAGCCATTTGAAGTAGTAACAAATGTAAACTTAAAAAGAAACCTTTTGCAAGAAAATTGCATTTCTATTAATTACATTTTACAAATCATTTTTAAAAGACATTTTTCCCTTTAATTTGTTTAGTTCTTCTGGTTAAAATGAAGATTTAAAAGAAATATCCTATCTTTATCACATTAGTTAGTTCAAGTTTATTTCGAACAGCAGTCCAACTACATTGGAATACAAATGATGGTACACATGGTTAAACTGTACGAAAGGGAATAGGAGGAAGCAAAGCTTATTTGTCCTATCCCCATTCACACACTACAGTTACAGTAGCATAGGTTTCCAACAGAAACAAACAACAAACAAAAAAACAATCAGGCTCAATTTTGTCATTCAAATTCAAATACACACAATACAGGATACCACATGACTGTATATGTAGATAGAATGAGAGCAGGCTGGATGCTCGTACAGTACACAGATGTTGAACCAGTGACTAAAAGTAGGTTAACCGGTTAATGATGTCTTAAAATTCAGATCCGCCAACACTCATCTGCACGTCTTTTTTTCCACTCTGAATACCCACACATCCACCCATATCTCTCTCTGTCCTCCCCCCCTCTCTCATCTCCTCTCTCTCTCTACCTCCTTACAGCTCCATAAAATGAACTTTTAATCGTAATTAAAGCGTCAGTGCACACTCGTTCTTCTGTTCTTCCACTTTATTGCGTTTCGTGATCATCCCGATTTTTCCACATGTGCGGATTTGGCCCTATCTAGGGGTTTAGAAGAGAGGGAGAGAGGAGAGGGAGGGGAACCCTGTCTTTGTCATGGGGTATCGAATTAACCACATGCCAATGGCCTTCAGTGGAGAAAGCTTTTAGGGCTTAAAGCTCATCCAGAGGAGCCCCCCACCACCCCCCATGGCCAGGCTACCATGATAATCAAGGGAGGCTGATTGTGAAATCTGGAAAGACGGGGTGCAGGGGGTGCAGGGGGAGGTTGGAGGGAGGCTGTAATGCTTCTCTGCCCCCTGCCACCACTTACACGGTGTGTCAATGTGTGTTAATGTTGAGAAGTCTATACTGTGTGCGTGCGTGCGTGCGTGCGTGTGTGTGTGTGTGTGTGTGTGTGTGTGTGTGCGTGCGTGCGTGCGTGCGTGTGTGTGTGTGTGTGTGCGTGCGTGCGTGCGTGCGTGCGTGTGTGTGTGTGTGTGTGTGTGTGTGTGCGTGCGTGCGTGCGTGCGTGCGTGCGTGCGTGCGTGTGTGTGTGTGCGTGTGTGTGTGTGTGCGTGTGTGTGTGTGTGTGCGTGTGTGTGTGTGCGTGTGTGTGTGTGTGTGTGTGTGTGTGTGCGTGCGTGTGTGTGTGTGTGTGTGCGTGTGTGTGTGTGCGTGCGTGCGTGCGTGTGTGTGTGTGTGTGTGCGTGCGTGCGTGTGTGTGTGTGTGTGTGTGTGTGCGTGCGTGTGTGTGTGTGTGTGTGTGTGTGTGTGTGTGTGTGTGCGTGTGTGTGTGTGTGTGTGTGTGTGTGTGTGTGTGCGCAGTGTTGGGGAGTAGTTCCACTCCATGTTAGTTTATTCATTTTGCTGATGTGTGTTTTTTTGTTGCTGCTGTAGCTCGGTGGTAGATAATCTAAATTCAACTCTTCATTGTGTTTTCAGTAGCCACACTTTTCTTTTGCTATGAAGCAATGTAGTGAGCTTCTGTCACTACACCCTCGCTACACCCCCCCCCCCTCCCCGCAAACCAAAAAATACATAGGAATTGAACTATTATTACAGCCCTTGAACCGTAAATGTCCTGACTATTTATTCCTTCCCTGCTTCCCATCTTTCCACTTTGCTTCACCTCACATTTCAGAGAGTTTCGGTTGTTCAGTTTTTGTCATACAGAGCCAGTTAAGTAGCTTTAGTTTTAGAAACAATATTTCTCTAAATGGTAGCTTTAGTGCATGCAGTTATGGACATATGAAGATAATCTGGACCGCACTTTAAGGATGGTTTCGACCCATCCAACGGTTGCCCTCATCCAATGGCTCATCAGACAATGCACTTAAATGTGCCCTCACTCACCCAGACTCTCTCCCTCTCTCTCCCTCCCTCCCACGTCTCCCTCCACCCCACGTTGCGTGTCCTGGGTAGTGGGTATTCTGAGATGTGCCAGTGTGTGGCTGATGTAATGTGGATTCCTCTGCCCTGTCAAAGGCGACACTGTGTCACTGACAGAAGGGCTTTGTGGGAGAGGGAATGGTCCAGTGCCAAAGATGGAACTGATACGGCTGGAGTAGCCCACAGCCCCTTGTTTACCACCCAGAACATAGTTAAAGATGGGATCAGTAACGTGTGTGTGTGTGTGTGTGTGTGTGTGTGTGTGTGTCTGTGTTTGATATTTCGTGAGCATAGAATGATAAGGTTTAGGGTAGTTCAGAGATATTGAGCGTCAAAGTTTTTACATTCCATTATGTTTTGTGAGATGGAACCTTTGTATTTTATGAATTACTAACTCAAAAATGTCAACATTTAAAAAATAACACCACACAGGCATTAATAAACACCTAATGGATCAGATTATGTAAAAAAAACTATATTTTGACAAAAATGGAGATAGAACCTTATAATTCTAACGTCACGACTTGCAAGCTCATTATGTGTTATACTATATCTATAGCTCATTTAGAACTAAACAAACATGTGATGAATCACAACAATGTAACCTCCACCTCCCCTTCAAAAAAACATCCTACCACACCCCCACCCACCCTCCCTACCTCCACCCCCCCTCTCCCCCCCTTTGAAGACCTGTCCAGCAGCACCCCGGGGCGCGCCCTTTACCTAGTCATATTGACACACACACATACACACACATGCACACACACACACACACACACACACACACACGCACACACACGCACACACACACACACACACACACACACTCACACTCACACACACACACACACACACACACACACACACACACACACGCATTATCGACTCACGGACGTCGGCGCGCGCGCACGTGTGCACGGGTTACGCGCTCGCTCCAGCGCCGAGGATGCGATTGCGGCTCCGCGAATAGAGAGAGAGAGAGAGAGAGAGAGAGAGAGAGAGAGAGGGAGGGAGGAGGAGAGAATCCATGAGAGACTGGCTGTACCGCATTACACAGAAAACGAGCCCAGTCAGACCTCCAGGCAGACACACAGCACCAGCACATGTACCCGCAGAGCTGACGCATGCATGCTGAATCGGAACCATCGGAACCATCGGAACCATCGGAACCATCGGACACCATCACTCCCGGCAACACAGGTGAGCAAAAACATGTACTTTATAGTCCCGGGGCGATCTGTCTAATAATAGCGCATCTCATGCACTTGCGCATCGGGTGGTGCATCCTGACTGTAGCCCTGTAAGATCGGCTACCAGTCTTGAGTTGTGGAGATGGATAATGATGCCATGCATGACACAGGATGGATAAAGGCGGTGTGAAGACGTCAGCGGTTCAAATCCGCAGTGATCACCGGCCCGGGGTTCAGCCCTCTCCTCTTCTCCGCTGCGCATCGGATGATGCTTGCTGCGGTGTGATTCTGCTGCTCTGCGCAAATTAGAAACATGGGTCACAACATTGACTGGAAATGATTCCCACCACCCTGTCACGTCAGCTGTGGTCCGCACGCTGTCGGGACGTTCGGCTCACAATGTCGCAAGTGTAGCGGAGTCGAAGTAACGATTTAACCGGTGTCATCCCCAGTTGTTGCGTAACGCCGGCGGCTTGCAGACCGGTGGATGCTATAAAGATGAAACTGGTCCCTCGAAGTGAAAGACAGTGTTCACTTTTAATAAGGGTGGATCGTGCACAAGATGGATTTGTGCTGGACAGTCAGCGAGCGAAGCGTTCTTTTCTTTAGCTCAATCGCATCATCATAAGCCTATACTCAAAATTATAGGTAGCCTATGAACGGAGTGTTCAGCAGTTATAGTAGCCTATTCGTCTTCATTGATTAGATGACATATCGAGGCCTCTTTGTAAGGACATTCGGCTATACCAGTAGTCTGTTTACCTGTCTGTTTAATCAACTTTAACTGGCGTTAGTCATCAGAGCTGGCTGGGGGAAAAAAAGAAGGGAACACATTAAAGGCCCTGTCCTCTCTCCTGTCCCTGTCCTGTCCTGTCTTGAGTTTCTTATCAATGCACCTGCCCTGGAGGACATAGGCTATGATGTAGGCCCGGATGATGAGACATCAGAACTGTATGACATTGGAGCAATGTTATTCAACCTTAGACCGGTGTGTCCAGCATATTAGCTGTAGCTTAATGCACCCTGTCACCGTGTGTGTGTGTGTGTGTGTGTGTGTGTGTGTGTGTGTGTGTCGGTACCTGAGCAGTAGCCTATGGTTTGTCATCTTTACGTAAGGCGTAAGAGGGTCACATCTCACTCAACTCTCTGCCGGTCCCAGAGGGGCAGCCACGTACACGGCTTACAGAGAGGACATATGTCAGCTGGTCTGTGTTAGATGTGTCAAGCAGGGTTTGGATCAATTCCATTTCAATTCTGTCAATTGCAAGAGGTGAATATTGATATTTTAATGTAAACACAAACATTGAAAAGTGCCCTTCAGTTCGTTCAGTGTACTTCTGTTATTTATTGTTGTTTGTGGCTGTTTCTTCGTTGTTATGGGTTTTGTGATGCTCACTAAAAAACTAAGGCAACAACTGAGCATTGCTGACTTTTATTCGGTTTTCATTTTTGTCTTTTGTTGTTATGTATGTTGATGTGTTTCTTCTTTGTTAGCTATATGTTTTTGTGATCTTTTCTTGTGTATGTTTTGTGTGGACCCCAGGAAGAGTAGCTGCTTTGCCTCAGCTAATGGGGATCCTAATAAATGAAATCTTTAATTGGGATTACAATACTCAATTCAAATGAAGTTGATCCTAAACCTGAAAACCCTTCTGACAGAGTTCCTGGGTTCATTTCGTATATTTACATTACACATATCCATTATAGTTCAGGACCATTGAAGTTCAGTAAAAGTGTTTCTTTATTGTATAAATAGTGATTATTTTTGTTCTCATGGCATTTAAACCTACATAAGCGTATGAATCATCAACATTGCTTGAATGTGTATTTTAGAGTCACTTTATTTTCGTTGTTTGATCTTAGATGGACTGTGAAGTAGGAACCACAGTGTACTTTTCTTGTGGGGTACCAGGACACACAGGGGAGCAGGTCCTGGGTCAGCAGATGGAAGTCAGACATGAGCCGCATCATGGCCAGGTGTTGGGGTGCACAGCCCTGTACAGCAATTAGAGAGGGGGTGGGGGGGGGTTTCTCTCAACTCAATTAACTCGCACCCACATACATTACAGCATGCTTCTGTGCTTCCTTGCTCTGTCCCTATCTCTCTCTCTCTCTCTCTCTCTCTCTCTCTCTCTCTCTCTCTCTCTCTCTCTCTCTCTTTTCTATTTCTCACACGCACACAAATTCATAGATATAGATCATTTCTTTTTGGGGGGGCAAATTGTTTTTTTATTGACATTTGATAGATAATTTCTTCTTCCTTATCTAATAGAACAATGACAACATTTCCCTTTAGCCTATTAATGACGGAAGGAAGCCCCAAAGGTCCAAACTGAATCAGAACTTGGCCCCAGGGCAGAAGCTACGATCTCATTAGGAAGGAGTTGTGTTCGGAGGAGTGGAGGAGATAGACATTATGAGATGGCTCATCTGATAGCATTCATGAACTCACAGATGGGGGACACAGACTTTTTGTCTAGTAGTTTGACATAGAAGTCAACGTGGAAAGAAACGGGTTAATATATACGCCAATTAGCTGAATACGCTGTAATCCAAAGCAACTTACATTGCAGTGAGTGTGTACATTTCAGTATATATGGTCCTAGCGGGAATTGAACCCACAACCTAAGCATTGTTAGCGCCATGCTCTACCAACTGAGCCACAGAGGGTCGGAAGACCAATGGACAAAAAGGTGAAACAAAAGTTATGTGAAGGAATAGAAACTGTCTTGAAAAGACAGTTTGATGTTTCAGCTTCCTTGTCTGTGTTTTGTTTCGCTTAACCGCAACTGGGGCCAGAGATCTCAGTACAGATCTCAGTACAGATCTCAGTACAGATCTCAGTACAGATCTCAGCGTACAGATCTCAGTGTACAGATCTCAGCGTACAGATCTCAGCGTACAGATCTCAGTGTACAGATCTCAGTACAGATCTCAGTACAGATCTCAGCGTACAGATCTCAGCGTACAGATCTCAGTGTACAGATCTCAGCGTACAGATCTCAGTGTACAGATCTCAGTGTACAGATCTCAGTGTACAGATCTCAGCGTTCAGATCTCAGCGTACAGATCTCAGTACAGATCTCAGTGTACAGATCTCAGCGTACAGATCTCAGCGTACAGATCTCAGCGTACAGATCTCAGTACAGATCTCATTACAGATCTCAGTGTACAGATCTCAGTGTACAGCAGCGACACATATACAGTATATTTACCATAGACTTCCCGCTGGGACCATATTATACTGAACAATTAATGCACTCACTGCAATGTACGTCGCTTTGGATAAAAGCATCAGTTAAATGGCATCTATACTATACTACGTATAGACTCATTCAACATCTCCTCATACATACAAGTTCATCTACTGTATGTAGAACTGTGCCAGTGTTCTGCACGGGCCCAGTTCCATATTTAATCACCGGCGGTGGCTGTTCTGGGAGCTCCAGATCTGACATGGATTTTCCCTTCTGAATTAAACATGTGAAGGCATGCCAGTGTGAATGGTGTCCATTATCATGTACTGGGGCCTGCGGCCTGTGGCGTGTGGAGAGATGGGACCCCCTTTTTTTAGCCGGGGGGAGGGTAGCTGGGGGGGTGGGGGGCGGGGGGGGGGGGAGGGCCAGGGGGGGGAGGCCGGAGGGTGAGGGGGTCACACATACTGTATTCATACATGCTGCTCATAGAAGCTATGCCATGAATAGGATACACACACATACACACACACTTGCATAAATGGACACGCATGCACACGCACATACACACGCACATGCACACCCACATGCACACACGTGCGCACACACACACACACACACACACACACTCATGCACACACCTGCTCAGTCCATGGTGCTCATATCAGCAACACTCGCACAAGGACACACACACACACACACACTCACACACACACACACAAAGGACAAACACACAGTCAGAAATTGGACCTCTGGAGTCGGATGTCATCAGTTGACGAGCTAGCAGAGAGTGTCCTCTGATGGATGAGATGGATGATAGAGATGGATGAGAGAGATGAAGGAGGAAGATGGAGGAGGGGGATGGATGAGAGAGATGGATGAGAGAGATGAAGGAGGAAGATGGAGGAGGGGGATGGATGAGGGAGATGGATGAGAAAGATGGAGGAGGGGGATGGATGAGAGAGATGGATGAGAAAGATGGATGAGGGAGATGGATGAGAGAGATGGATGAGAGGCGTGTGAAGATGTGGAGATGTGGACAGTGGAGAGCTGTGAGGCGCAGAGACGGAGACTGAAGGATGTGGAGGATGTTCCCACTCAGGGAACTGATGTGGTGGATTTATGGTCCAGTTGTTGCAGTTCATTCATTTGGCCACCAGGTGCTGATCTTCCATTTAATTACTATTACCTCCTGCTCTGCTGTCCTCTGTCTAGTCTGGTGATGTTAGAGATGGTTTCTATGTATGAGAAAATGTCCTCAAACAATAACAGACCTTTTATTGTGTTTGTGTCTGTGTGTGTGCTCATCGAGGGGTGTGTGTGTGTGTGTGTACGTGTGTGTGTGTGTGTGTGTGTGGGCGTGTCTGTGTGTGTGTGTGTGTGTGTGTGTGTGAAGGGCTTTACACACGCAGGTGCACATACCCTCAGTCCACCCCTCCCTCCATACCCACACACACTGTTGTTGTTTTCGTGGGCCATATGGCCGCTTTCCCAGAGTTCCTCATGTCTGGCACGCGGTCAGCTGATTGGTGGGATGGCGGCCGGTCCGTCCGGGGCCAGGTGGGTTGTGGGTAGGTGCGGGGAGGCGCACAGCGATAGGTCAATTAAATCTGCATTAGAGGAGCCTGCTGTCCTCTCCACAGCTTACCTGGCAACGTGCGTGTGTGTGTGTGTGTATGTGTGTGTGTGTGTGTGTGTGTGTGTGTGTGTGTGTGTGTGTGTGTTGCTCTCCGCTCCATGGCTAGCCTGGCGTCGGGTGTAGCCAGCCTTGAGACCCACAGAGTTGAATCCAGAACCTGTCTGAAGGCTGTCTGGACTGTTAGGTCCCGTCTGAGGCAAACAACCGGGGTTTGTTCTGTACACACACAGAGACCCGGTGTCCTGGTGGACGGTGCTGTTGGACCACATGGTCGTTGAGCGCTGTCTGACATGGTGTGTTCTGGTGTGTTCTGGGATGTTAAGGGATGTTCTGGTGTGTTCTGGTGTGTTCTAGAATGTTCTGGTGTGTTCTGGTGTGTTCTGGGATGCTTCCTGTACTTTGATGTGTTGTGCGCTCCCTGTTCTATTCATCATCATAGGCACTGCTCTGTGGTGTTGAACAGGTGGAAAAAAACGCATGCATGCACGCACACACACACACACACACACACACACACACACACACACACAAAAGCATACAGGTACACACACACACACACACACACACACACACTGCATTGCTCTCACAGGTGCAGTCATCCTTTTATTGCCCTCCCTCCCTCCCCCCCTCCACGCCCTCTCAGGTTTCCCATGGTGCAACAGAATGCATACCTGCAAGTGTCCAGAGCCTCTTTGTTTCACCCTCGCTATTTATAAACACATCTGCTTCTCAGGGAGGGAGGGAGGGAGGGGAGAGAGAGAAGAGAGAGAGAAGAGAGAGAGAGAGAGAGAGAGAGAGAGAGAGAGAGAGAGAGAAGAGAGAGAAGAGAGAGAAGAGAGAGAAGAGAGAGAAGAGAGAGAAGAGAGAGAAGAGAGAGGAGAGAGAGGAGAGAGAGAGAGAAAACAACAACAGAGGAAATAGGATAAGAGAGTGAAAGAGACAGACAGAAGAGAGAGAGGGGGGGGGGTGAGGGCACATTTAAACCGCATTGTTTGGCTGACAGCCAGGCGGTGAGGATGGAGAGAGGGGAGGGGAGAAGGAGGGAGACAGGGAGAGGAGAAGGAGGGAGGGAGTGGAGCGTCCTGTAGTCTCTGACCCAGGGAAGAGCAGCACAGTGGAGCCCTGGCACAGCCCTGGGGGGGGGGGGGCTGGAGCCCTGGCACCGCTCCAAGACTCTCTCAGGCCTCCATAGAGACCTCAGCCTGAGGGAGGGAGGGAGAGAGGGAGGATGGGAGGGAGGGAGGGAGGGAGGGAGAGGACCAGACAGACAGGGCAAGATGGAGAGGGGGAGAGACAGAAGAGTGGAGAAGGATAGAGGATGACAGAGTAGGATGCGATGGAGAGGGGGCAGAGAGAAGAGGAGAGATGAGAGAGAAGAGGGGAGAGAGAGAGAGAGAGAGAGAGAGAGAGAGAGAGAGAGAGAGAGAGACTGGGGGAGGAGAAAAGATTCCGTCAGCAGCACACACTTTATATTTTAACGTCAGCCAGAGGGCAGCTCTGACGCTAGCAGGCGCTAGCACGGCTACAGATGGAGGACACAGAGCAGGCAGCATGACATCAGCAGAGTGTTGTTGTGTATCACATCCTGTGTGAACCGCTCCCAATGTCGTCCGTTCAATATTCATAATAAAAACCCTTACGGTTTAGTGGTTTGTTTAAGTTTTGGGTTTTTGTTATTGTCTTTCTATCTCTTTCTCCCTCTCCCTCTCTCTCTCTCTCTCCCCCCCACTCCCTTTCCCCTCCTTTGATCTCTAACATGTGTATGTTTTCCTTTCATAGGGACACAAAGAGACGTAGGCCCTGTGTCAGTGACTTAGGTCTGGGTTTGAAGTGGAGCATCAAAGGTAGCAGGACAAGGAGGTAGTGAAGCAGGGAGGGGAGCTAACGGAGAGAGGAGGACTCGTATATAACGTCTATTCTTTTGTTCCGTTTTATTTTTTTTGTCGCAACCGTTCGAAAACCTTTCAGTGATTTGAGTTTGTTTTGGTGTGGTCAAAGGAAATTGTGTGTGTGTGTTTTGTGCGATGTTTGTGACTTGTTTCATTCATCATCATCTTTGGCACTTGATCAAATGACTTTACCCAGGTGCCTCTCTCTCCTCACTCGTGTGTGTGTGTGTGCACGTGTGCGTGTGCGTGTGTGCGTGCGTGTCAGCGTGTCAGCGCTGCAACATTAGCCCATGCATATGCATCAAGGACAAACCTGACACAGGCACCTTTCACTGGCGATAAGGACAAACACTAACCAGGAAAACTTTCCTCTGAGAAGTTCCTGCCATCATGACATGCATACCAAGCAGCTCTCGGTTCGAACCAATGTGCTCTAAGTTACAATGTTTTGTTGTCGGATTGAATGGATTTCTTTCCCCCAATGGCTTCCGTGCTTCCGCACCCCCCCCCTTTTATTTTCTTGATCAACTAGGCCCTAGTTACTGTTACTAGGCAATTGTGTTTCACTTCTGTTTCCGTTCTGCTTTGATCTATTCCGCTAACATACCGCAGGATATCATTTCATCACAAAACAAACCGTTATTTGCTTAATCATCGCTCCATCCGTCCTGTGGTCAGTGAGCAGGACATCTGTAGGCAGCAGCTGCTCTGAGAGGAAACGACCTCCCAGTAAATCCTAGTTAATCCTTAACAGGGTCTAATACAGGCCCCAGGCTAACGCTAGCTATCTAGCTCGATTTATGACCTATAGTTAAAGTGGAGGGAAGCTGCTGCTACTGTAGGTCTGGTAAAACCCTGATCGTGTTTGTATCTCTTATGTCGACCCTCGAGTTGAGGCATGACGTCGTTCGATAGGAGAGAGGGAACGTTAGTGGATGTTGTCACAACGGACGTGACGTTATGTGGTGTCTTGTGTTTGAATGTTGCCTGTTTGTCGGCTGTGAAGGAGAGCGAACGGCAGACATCTAAAGTCACGTTCCCGCCCCGTAGTTTACAGCTGTCCTCCCTGTCCTACTGTCAGCCCTCCTGTTGGTCGTAGCAGGCAGGTGAGCCTTCGTCACAACAATAGACTCAACATCCACAATAGAACAATAGACTTAACATCCACAATCTGTTAAGGAGACCCTCCCTTCTGAATACCCCGACTGAATCTCGGATCTCATAGAGTATCCCTCGACCGTGTGTCATTGTGTGTGAGTCTGTGTGAGTCTGTGTGTGTGTGTGTGTGTGTGTGTGTGTGTCTGTGTGTGTGCGCGCATGTGTGTGTGTCTGTGTGCGTGCGTGTGTGTGTGTGTGTGTGTGTGTGTGTGTGTCTGTGTGTGTGTGTGACTGTGCTTGCGCCCTATCTGGCCCTAAGGCTAG
>NC_137691.1:10454785-10457285 GCF_963989245.1 Nansenia antarctica | reverse complement strand
TGTGTGTGTGTGTGTGTGCGTGTGTGTGTGTGTGTGTGTGTGTGCGTGTGTGTGTGTGTTTAGGGGGTTTGTGTCTACATTCATTTATGCAAGTATGTGTCTATCAATATGCCTTTTTGTGTGTATTTGCAAGTCTCTACATCTGTGTGTGTGTGTGTGTGTGTGTGTGTGTGTGTACGCTAGCGTGCCCCTGTCAATATGTGCATCGATGCATGCGTGTGTCCATATGTGTGTGTGTGTCCATGTGTGTGTGAGGGAGTGTGTTATTGATTGGGGCAGATGCTACAGATGGTCTGTCCTGTCCTGTCTTCTCTTTCTGCGTTGTGTCTTCTTCTTGTCTCGGCTGGTCATTAGACATGCAGGGTGTGTGTGTGTGTGTGTGTGTGTGTGTGTGTGTGTGTGTGTGCGTGTGACTCCTACTGCTACTGCTGACCAGCTGCCACCACAGCCATTGTGTCTGCTGACGCCAGTGCTCTGTGTGTGTTCAATGAGAGAGTCCTGCCAAGTGTGTGTGTGTGTGTGTGTGTGTGTGTGTGTGTGTGTGTGTGCGTCAGAGAGAAAGTTTGTAAGAGTGTTTTCTTGACTCCTGTGATGTTTTCTGCATCTTTGAGTGTGAGTGGCCAAGACATAGGAGGCCAACATGTATTCACTGTGTGTGTGTGTGTGTGTGTGTGTGTGTTCACTGTGTCTGTGTGTGTGTGTTCGCTGTGTCTGTGTGTGTGTGTGTGTGTGTAACTTGTGTGGTTGTGCCTGTACCGATGCCCATGTATGTATGTTGTTTGAATGCTGTATGAACCATATGTCTGTCTGGGGGAGGACTTGGTGTGTGTGTGTGTGTGTGACCCGTGCCTCATCCTTGCAGCCCTGCGGATCATTAACTGAAGAAACGACATCACCTCCTGTTGCTCTAGCGGCCTCTTAAGACAAGGGGGGGGGGGGGGGTTTAGGGGGGGGTCAGGCTTCAGACAATAGGCCAGCGCTCAACAGCTTTTACTTGACTGACAATCAGGGAAGTGCTATTGTTAAGTTGTCTCAACACACACACATACACACACACACACACACACACACTCACACACACACAAACATTCATACACACACACACACACACACACACACACACGTCGACCTGACCTTCTGTCACCGAGTGTGTAAAAGTACGTCTCCCGTGCACGTCCTGCTCTCTCTCCCCCTCTGTCTCCTCCTCCCTCTCTCTCCCCCTGTCTCCTCCTCCCTCTCTCTCCCCCTCTGTCTCCTCCTCCCTCTCTCTTCCTCTCTCTCCCCCTCTGTCTCCTCCTCCCTCTCTCTCCGACTCTGTCTCCTCCTCCCTCTCTCTACCTCTCTCTCCCCCTCTGTCTCCTCCTCCCTCTCTCTCCCCCTCTGTCTCCTCCTCCCTCTCTCTCCCTCTCTCTCTCCATCTCTCCATCCTCTCCTAGTGAACAGAACAGTCCTGAGGGCCCTAACGTTAACGTCAGGTCCAGGGTGCCTCTCCTCCCCTCTCCTGCTGACAGGTGTCATTGTCCTGTGATTGTGTTACGGCGGCCAACTCACTTACTGCCTCTCAGTCCTCCCACACGTCAAGTTTAAACGACATTATTCACACACACAACATCACATTATTCACACACACATCACGTCCAACAAGCCCCACGGCTATTCATCAGGCCCGCGGCAGACCAATTCATTAGCAGATTAAAAGACGTTGAATATATTAAGTGAATATTGAGATCCTGGATAATGGTATCAGAGGGATCGGGAGGTTTTTCGGGATCCGTTTTAACGCGACGTGACTAAGTCTGGGTAAACAGTGGGGGGATAACAGCCTTACTGGTAAACAGCATCTGTTTTCAGTTGTTCTGTTAGATCTGTGTGTGTGTGTGTACCTTCTATTGTGGTCGTCGACTGATGTACAGTACAGTTGTGTGTGTGTGTGTAATTATTTGTGTGTGTGTGTGTGTGTGTGTGTGTGTGTGCGTGTGTGTGTGTGTGCATGTGTGTGTGTGTGATTATGTTTGTGTGTGTGTGTGTGTGTGTGTGTGTGTTTATGGGGGATGGGATGAGCGGATGTTCAGCATCCAGGTAGTCATGGCAACAGTCCCTCAATTACCGGCAGGCTTATTTACCTTTTTAAAAAACCATGTCTGTCTGGAGCAGCTGAGCTCTCCCTCCCTCCCTCCCCCCTCCGTCCCTACCTCTCTCTCTCTCTCTCTCTCCATATTTCTCTGTCTCTCTCTCCTTCGTTGCCCATTCTCTTCCTATGAATAACTCATCGTGTAGTTATAGTTATGTAGATGTCATTATACAGCCGGAAACGGCCAAGTTAGTGGGGGGGGGGCTAGTGGCTACACACCTCAGACGAGAGATTGAAGTGCGTGTGCTTGTGTGTCTAATATGATAGTAGTCTAACACACCTCAGGCGTGTGTGTGTGTGTGTGTGTGTGTGTGTGTGTGTGTGTGTCTGGTCACCGTGCGGTCAGAACATTGTGGCCCTGCAGTCAGC
>NC_137691.1:10439785-10449785 GCF_963989245.1 Nansenia antarctica | reverse complement strand
TTTGTCTCTGCTCTCTGTTTCTGTTTTCAAAGGCTGACATGAGGTCGGTGAAGATGTGTGTGTGTGCGTGTGCGTGTGTGTGTGTGTGTGTGTGTGTATGTGTGTGTGTGTGTGTGTGTGTGTGTCATTGTCATTTGTCAATTAAGCGTTTACCGCTGTGTGTGTGTGTGTGTTGCATATGGAATTTCCATTAATATTTCCCTCATGTGGAGGATATATTCATGTTTACTCCACCAAGCCGTGACGTGCAGGATGCTTTCACAAGACCTAATTTCTCGATCCTGTATGAATTTTATACTCATATTTTTTGATGGTATTATGTATCTCTCATCAATTTGTTTGCGCTGTCCTTGACTATCACATGATGCCCCTTTCATATGAAATGTTAGATCATTTGACTCCAGTGGTTTATCCTGTAGTCGAGAGGACACGTTATCTAGAGGTGTACAGTAAATAAGGTTTTGTTTAATTTTGATCATGCTGGTAGTTGGAAGAGTTATGTGGTGTGTGTACCGATGTCAACACACACACAGACAAACAGACAACACACATTTGAATACTTTATGGGTTCACAGTAAAGCACTACATCAAAGAACCCAAAATATAACAATGGTCATACAGATAGTCATTGATACATGATCTTCACCACACAGCTGGCAGTATCTTGAACAATATCTTTGTTTCTTTGGGGTCTTTCTCTGTGGGCAGGCTGCCAGACTATCAGTATTACCTGAAGCCAAGGCCAGAAGTAAGTGTGACTAGCGACCGGAGGTGTTTTAACAGACGAGGCTTCCTCCATGTACAGATCAGCAGCGGATACTAATACATACATATACTTAAATACTATATATCTATATATTTACTATACATTTCACCATACTGGAAATGTATGCACTCACTGCAATGTAAGTCGCTTTAGATAAAAGCGTCAGCTAAATGGCACATATTATTATTATTATTATATATTATATTATTATTATTATTATTATATATTAATATGGTCACCTCTCTTTGGCCTTCATCAACAACAACAACAACAACGTCGGGTGTATTTTGGCACCTTTGGCAAAACACACACACACACACACACACACACACGTACACACACACACACACACACACACACATGCTGGTCTGTCTGACACAGTTGATTGGTGGTATGGATCGCATGTCAGGTCGCCTGTCTGTCTGTCTGTCTGTATGTTCATCAGTCTGTCTGTCTGTCTCTCTGTCTGTCTGTCTGTTCATCTGTCTGTCTGCCTGCTTCTCTCTGTCTGTCTGTCTGTCTGCCTGTCTGCCTGTCTGTCTGCCTGCCTGCCTGCCTGTTTGTCTGCCTGTCTGTCTGCCTCTCTGTCTAGTACATCTGTCTACTATCCTGTGTGTGTGTCAGAACACAGCACAGATGACCACACTGTCAGTCATACATACACATATACGTATGTATTTATGCGCATACTCAGATATGCATATGTACGCACTCACGTATGTATTTATGCATAATTATACATACCTACACACACGCACACACACACACACACACACGGGATCAAAGACCAAGTCTGTTTTTTAAAGTATTCCCAATTACAAGGCTGGCTATGGGGAGAGGGTGTGTGTGTGTGCATGCGTGTGTGTGTGTGTGTGTGTGTGTTTGTAGGATGATTGTGTGGTTTTTTGGGGGCGTTCTTACGTACATGGTGTAGAAGTGGGGGTCAGTGAACAGTACACACAGTATGAGAGAGAGAGAAAGAGAGAAAGAGAGCTCCATCCTTTGTTCCTAGACAGTAGAAGGAAGAGGTTAATGCAACGAGAGAGAGCGAGGAGAGAGAGAGGGAGAGGGAGAGAGAGGGAGAGGGAGAGAGAGAGAGGAGAGACAGAGAGACAGAGAGAGAGAGAAGAGAGAGAGAGAGAGAGAGAGAGAGAGAGAGAGAGAGAGAGAGAGAGAGAGAGAGAGAGAGAGAGAGAGAGAGAGAGAGAGAGAGAGGGACTCTGGCCCTAATGGATACAGACGGCCTTTCACTGCTAATATTTGGACTGGATCCTTCAAAGCAAAAAAAAAAGAAAAAAACATCCCCCTCCTTCTCTCCCTCTATCTTCTGCTCCCCATGAGTCCATCATTCCATCCCCCTTCTCTAGTGCCCTTGGGGCGCTGCGTATCCTCACAATGGTCCTGGCTAGCTCTCTCCCTCCATCGCTCTCTCTCTTTCTCTCCTCCATCTCTATTTCTCTCCTCCATCTCTATCTCTCTCCTCCATCTCTATCTCTCTCCTCCATCTCTATCTCTCTCCCTCCATCGCTCTCTCTCTCTCTCTTCTCTATCTCTATCTCTCTCCCTCCATCTCTATCTCTCTCCCTCCATCTCTCTCTCTCCTTCCATCTCTCTCCCTCCATTATCTCCCTTCATCTCTCTCTCTCTCTCCCTCCATCTCTCTCTCCCTCCATCTCTCTCTCTCCCTCCATCTCTCTCTCTCTCTCTCCTTCCATCTCTATAGATATACCTCTAGATACTAGATAGTCTTTCTCCAAGGCAATGGTCCTACCTCGAAGTGTGTTTTGCACACACACATACACCCGGACACACACACACACACACACACACACACACACACACACACACACACACACACACAGTGTACTGGTAGTAGGTTGGTGTTCTATATGACAGTAGAGTGTAGCAGTGCTACAGTGCAGGTGCTCAGGGCTCCGGTCACATTGAGATGATGTGTTGTATGATTGGTGAATACCGGGTGTTTGTGTGTGTGTGTGTGTGTGTGTGTGTGTGTGTGTGTGTGTGTGTGTGAGTGTGTCATTGCCTTTTCCAACTCTTTCTCTCTCTCTTTTTTTTATGACTCTCTCCTTCCCTTCATCCCTGCCTTCCGTTCCTATCTTTCTGCCCGTCTCTCCTCTTTCCATCCCTTCATTTCTGCCCCTCTCCCTGTCCCCCCCCCCCCTCTGCCTCTCTCCACCCCTCCTACAGCAGTGCATCCCTCTCTCCCTCTCTCCCTCCCTCCCTCCCTGCCTGTCACTCTAAGCCCAGAGATTTTTCTCTTGATGACTCTCCTCTTCTGTCGTGTAAAGTTAATCTTCCCCACCGTGTGTGTGTGTTTGTGTATACGCGTGCGTGTGTTTGCGTGTGTGTACGTGTACGTGTGTGTGTGTGTGTGTGTGTGTGTGTGTGTGTGTACGTGTGTGTGTGTGTGTGTGTGTACGTGTGTGTGTGTGTGTGTGTGTGTGTGTGTGTGTGATAACTCCCGCTAAGCGTTCCTCTTCTTTCCGGTGCCGTTACCATTACCGGATAAAGCCAGCTGACCTCGTCACAGAATGAACAGAACGTCACAGAATGAACAGAACGTCACAGGCAGCAGAGAGGAGGAAAAAAACAAATAGGTTGTAGGCCTTTATATGACCAGCTGACCTAGGTGCTAGAGGGCAGTGATGGGAATGTTCTGAGAATGGTGTCTCTCAATCCTTTCTTTTTGCTTTGGGGAATGAAGGGGTGAGATGAGGGGAGAGGGGAGGAGAGGAGAGGAGAGGGGACGGGAGAGGAGGGGAGAGAGGAGGAGAGGAGAGGAGAGGAGGGGAGAGAGGAGGAGAGGAGAGGAGAGGGGAGGAGAGGAGAGGAGAGGGGACGAGAGAGGAGGAGAGAGGAGGAGAGGAGAGGGGAGGAGGGGAGGGGAGAGAGGAGGGGAGGAGAGGGGAGGAGAGGAGAGGGGACGAGAGAGGAGGGGAGAGAGGAGGAGAGAGGAGGAAAGGAGAGGGGAGGAGGGGAGGGGAGAGAGGAGGGGAGGAGAGGAGAGGAGAGGAGATGTCAAGGAGAAGTGATGGGGAAAAAGGAGGGAGAGAAGAGAGGAGGAGAGTCAGCGTCCGTCTGGTAAGACATGAAGGGGAAGAGGAGAGGAGAGGAGAGAGGGATGAGGGGAAGAGGAGAGGAGAGGAGGAGAGGCCTCTGATTCCAGGTGGGGATGCAGATGTTGTGGCTGGGGGCCAGGTGCTTAACCTACATTACTGTGTGTGTGTGTGTGTTTGTGTGTGTGTGTGTGTGTGTGTGTGTGTGTGTGTGTGTGTTTGTGTTTACTGTAAGGCCTTCAGGTTAAGGATGTCTGTTACGGATGCTGAGACGTACTGGAAGTGAATCTCTGTAGGGTCTCTGTCTCTCTCTCTGCTCTCTTACACACACACAGACACACACACACACACACACATACACACAATATTCATTACCCCGCAATCCTCCCCCCCCCCCCCCACACACACACACACATTTTCTACGATTCTGAAAATCATTACCCCGCAACCTTCCTACACACACACACACACACACACACACACACACACACACACACACACTTTAGTTCAGTCCATTGTATGATAGTGCCACTATGACGACAATCACGACAACTACACCACACACTACTGAAGACCCTGAGTGTCCTCTAGCTAGCTCCTCTGGTGTGTCTGAGGTAAACATATGGTCATGACTGTTAGGACGTTTCTTAGTGGTCATCCTTCTGTCTGTCTTTGTGTCTGGAAGAAACCACAGCCAATGTTGAGCTTGTTATGATGGCGGGGGGGTTTAGGCTGAGTCTTAAGATTATGTCTGAGTCAAACCGACAGTTAGCATTAAGAAACAGCAACTCATCAACATGCGCATACATTAACCCCCGCTCTGTTCCCCCGTTCTGTCCCCCCCCCCCCTCTCTCTGTCCCCCCCCCCCCCCCCCTCTGTCTCCCTGACAAACTGTATCAGATCCCCCCCCCCTTCTTTGGCATCATGAGGCGGGCACACACACACACACACGTACACACGCACGCACACACACACACACACACACGCTCACATGCACACAGACACACATACACATAGACAAACATACACACACGCACACACACACACATGAACACGCTGTATTTCAAAGGTCTCCAGAGTTCTGGATCTGGCAGGGTCAGATAAGCCTGAAGGCTCAGCGTACTGCAACTTTGGGAATAACGTTGGGAATACTACTGTACTGCTTCCACAGATGTTCGTCTGCCAGTGCAAATACAGCTTTCATTGTTTGAGAACGAAACCTCTTTCTTCACTTCAGATTTCACAACTTCAGATTTCTAATGGAGTTATTATTCTCCTCACATGAGAACATTGTTTCCACAGCTTAAGCAAAAATACAAAATACAGACCAGACTAACTTGACACCAAATCACTCACCCTAACCCTAACCTACATCAAACACGTGTGTGTTGAATACAATGCACATGTTTTGGCAAGGATACGCACAACATCCACGCAGCGTTTTCTGTAGACATCAGACACTTTATTCCAAAGTCTTTCCAATCGGCCTTGTCTGGATTTAACGTGCCTCTCCGTGGCCTTATCAGAAAAGCTACAAACGTCTTGGTAAACAGTCGCCATGACAACCAGGCTGACAGGCGGGGGCTGATGGATTACCATGGACACCGAATAAAACCCGACACTGTTTAAGACGTGTTGTAAATCCAGCGTGGTTTATTTAAAGCGTTGATGGTTTCCGAATGTTACAATTTGTGTGCTTTCTGCTCAATGACACAGTCTGGCGCTCCGGTCGCGCTCTCAGGATGTCATTGGCTGTGGCGCCAGTCAGTCGTGAAATGACCCCGGCTAACTGTGCATCGGGACCAATAGGGTCGCAGTCATTTGATTGGTCTATCCTTCCCTGCTTCCTGGATGTTGTGGCTAGGGAAAATCATTATTAGTTTGATGTTTCAGTTAGGAAGTGTTATTGCTGTCTTTTCACATCTATCTTTGTCAGGCTGTTTGTTTATCTCTCTATCGGGCTGGCTTTCTGTCTATCCTTCTCTCTATCTGACTATCCCTCTATCCTTCTCTCTATCCTCCATCCATCCATCCATCCCTCCTTTCCCTTACCCATCCTCTACCAATTGGGTAAGCAGTCAGAAATGAATGTACGTCAGAGGGAATGATTGAGAACGTTTGAATAACCGTTTTGTTAACGTAACATAATGAGAGGTGAACATGTGATGTTGTACATGTATGTATGAATGTGATGCAATGGATTCAGACTCCAGGAAGCCCATGGGTATCAGCTAATGGGGATCCTTTTAATTAATAAATAAATAAATCCTTCCACACCCACCCATCCACCGTGTGTAGTGTAACATAAACATAATAATTACCTTTACCTAACCTCTCCCCATCTCTAGAACAAAGGCTATAGGACAATGTACCGGTACTCTATTCTCACTCATTTTCTCTCCCTCTCCCTCCCCCTATCTCTCTTTCTCATCCTGGGGTCCTTTGTGTTAGATTGATAGTGTGTGTGTATGCCTATGCCGTTTCCATCCCTCTTTATCTCATCCTAGTTGACTGGCTGGTGTACTGTAGTGTGTGTGTGTGTGTGTGTGTGTGTGTGTGTGTGTGTGTGTGTGTGTGTGAGTGTGTGAGTGTGTGAGTGTGTGAGTGTGTGAGTGTGTGAGTGTGTGAGTGTGTGTGTGTGTGTGTGTGTGTGTGTGTGTGTGCGCGCGAGTGAATGGTAGTGTGGGTGTGGGTAATCACTGGAAAGACCCTCCTAGTGGCCTAAATTAGCTGCATGGGAGGGGGGGGTTGCGTGGGAGGGGGGTGCGTGGAGGGGGGGGGGGTGCGTGGGAGGGGGGTGCGTGGAGGGGGGGGGGTGCTTGTTATTGAGGCTCTGATAGATTTCTGAAGCTTTAATTAATGGATCTGTCAGCCGCTCAGCTCCACACACACAACCCCTCACCCTATACACAGGCACACACACGCACGCACACACACACAAACACAGGCACACACACACAGATGCACCACACACAAAACACGTACACACACTCACACCTTTTAACCACTCCATGGGTACCACAGGAGCGTGTAATCACTTGCACACACACTGTTATGTCAGTCATTTTAGCACGAGGGTCCCAGGGGGCTTAGCTCACACCTCACATCACACATAGGCTGTGTGTGTGTGTGTGTGTGTGTGTGTGTGTGTTTGTGAGAGAGAGAGGACCAATACCAGTCAGTTAGTATTCCCAAGAGAGAGAGAGAGAGAGAGAGAGAGAAAAACAAGAAAGAAAAACAAAAACAGACAAAAAGGAGAGTAGGAGAAAGACAGGCAGATAATGAGACACTACGGAAGAGAGAGGAGAGAGAGGAAGGTGTGGAAAACTGTCGATGTTGAGGAAGGGGGGGAGGGAGAAGGAGGGATGAGGGAGAGAACGGAGGATGGAGAGAGGTGACAGAGGTGACAGAGAGAGGAGGTGTGTGTCTGGGGTGTCTCCTCCAACACTGGGGAAATTAAATGTCATGCTGGGATGGAAATAAATGAAATGTGAACCTGATAGAGGGGGAGGATAGATGGACGGAGAGATAGAGAGAGATGGAAAGACAGATAAGCCGTTGGATGGGTGGATGACAAAAAGAGAGGTAGAGGGGGATGGGGGTCGTGGGAGGGTAGTGAGGGAGAGGGGGAGGAGAGAACAGGAGAGTGTGTGTGTGTGTGTGTGTGTCCCAGGAGGTGGTAACACTGCAGGACACGCCAGCCACTCACAAAATGGCTTTAATCACCACGGTAACCCCAGGCAGATGGGCCCACGCTGGTAAATTAGGCCTCACAGCCATGCCTGCAGACCAGCCATACACACACACTCACACACGTACACACACAAACACACACACACACAAACACACACACACACACACACACACACATACTCATACTCACACACACACACGCACCCAGCCAACACCTACCATACAGCACACATGTCTTATTATGTCTGGTTCTCTTTCGTTTCTTTCTTTAAAAATGTGGGTGTGGGTGTGGGTGGGTGTGTGCTTGCGTGTGTGCGTACGTGCATGTGTGTGTGTATGTGTGTGTGTGTGTGTGTGTGTGTGACCACACAGACATCAGTTATGTACATTGTAATGGTAGTGTGTGTCCATGGTAGTGGTATTGTACGGTCTACCAACCCCTCCTCCTCCTCCTCCTCTATCATGTCCCCCTCTTCTCTCTCCTTCCCTTTTGCTCTCTGTTTCTATCTCTTTCTAGCCCTTCCCTTGTTGTTGGGATGAACCTCCTCACTCATTTTTGCCCAATCCTGTTAAACTGTTTACTTCCTTGCCGGAAATGTTCTCTCGTTTCTTAGGAACACTGATCATTACATATTTATGACTGGCCTATTCTTGACCTATCAGCTCAGCATTCCACATAGGGATTGTGTGTGTGTGTGTGTGTGTGTGTGTGTGTGTGTGTGTGTCTCCCCTCTCCAACAGGACCTGAATGACAATAGTGTAGACATAAATATGAATGTTCATAAGCAGCCAGCCCACGCTGCAATATCTTTTCCCTCGTGTGTACAGTCATACATATTTATGCATTATAATTCATTCAGCCTTAATCATTATTATTAATTATTATTATTATAATATAAACACACTTGTGGGTGTATGTTGCAGAGCTTGTTGTTGGTGATGTTGTTGTTTTTTCGCTGATCACCCTGAGTGATGCTAATACATCTTCAGTGATGCTAATACAACTACAGTTATGCTAATACAATGCCAGTGTCAGACAGAAGTATGGATATGGTTCATGCAGCTTTGACTGTCTAAGAAACAAAGGAAATGTTTGGAGAAGGTTTGTGTTTGTTGTAACCGTGCCAACGAGACGTCACCTGAGGCTGTGATACTGTGCTGAGTGGACCTCTTCTCTAAATCAGGAGCAGGTTATGCTGTCTGTCTGCCACCCACACACACACACACACACACACACAAATACACACACAGACAGACACACACGTACACACACACACCCCTCAGATGCAGGGGTTTGATAATGGGGAACACACCTCCAGCCTCACACTCCCACTGGGCCTGTCCCCGCCCCTCCCTCCCTTCCTCCCTCCTCCCTCCCTCCCTCCCCCCATGGAGCTGTTGCTAAGGAGCCTTAGCGACTGGGTCTTTCTCTATTGGACGAGGTGCGACTGGGGGGTGAGGATGGGGGAGGAAGGAGATGGGGAAGGGGGGAGGGAGAGATTGGGAAGGGGGGGGGGAGGGGAGGGGGGGTGAGACCTAGTTTTTATATTACACAGAAAAGGAAGGAAGGGATTGATTGAAAGTGATGAAGCAGGGATGGAGGGAGGGAGAGAGAGAGAAAGGGATGAAGCAAGGATGGAGGGAGGGAGGGAGGTGGAGAAAGAGGGGTTGGTGAGAGAAAGTAGGGAAATGGAGATGGAGAAAGAGGTAAAGAAGGGAAGGAGGGAAGAACGGTGAGGAAGACAAGGACAAAGGAGGAGAGTGAGGAACTGAGAAGGTGAGAGGTAGGGGGAAAGAGAGAGAGAGGTAATTGGGAGGAGGGGAGAGACAGACAGACAGACAGACCCTCTCTCATTCATTTGGTTCAGATCATGAAGCCCTCCCTTTGGTTTTGGCCAGCTCTGGTCCACACACACACTCACACACACACACACACACACACACACACTCACACACACACACACACACACACACACACACACACACACACACACACAGCACTGTCTCTTGCATCCTGTAGCTTGGTTCAGCAAGCTATCGTTCGCTAACTAAGTGTGTCACGTCACCTCAGGGTTAATCAGACTAACATGTATTTAACCTCTCTGTGCTGTACGTCCCTGTTAGTCTCTCTGACAGAGAATGTCTGCTTCAAGAGACGTGGTTCAGTACCACAGTTACACACATGGAGTGGTATGTTGTGTTATGTTGTGTCTCCGGCTCTTCGTGGTTCAAGGGACTGTCACTCCCCATCTTGTGGTCTCGGTGTCTGGGTTTGGGTTTGGGTCTGGGTATGGAGCTCTGAGTCTGCAGGGTCTTGCGTCTTCAAGGGGTTTCGTCCGGGGTGTTGGTGTGATGAGTGTCAGTGTCGTCACAGTGTAGCTGTTTATAGTGTGTCTGACGCCTCTGTTCTCAGGTTTTCAGCAGGTGGACTGTCTGTCTGTCTGTCTGGCACCTGAGATCTCA
>NC_137691.1:10427285-10429785 GCF_963989245.1 Nansenia antarctica | reverse complement strand
GGGGGAGAGAGAGGGGGAGAGAGAGGGGGGGAGGGAGGGAGAGATAGAGGGGGAGAGAGGGGGGAGAGAGAGGGGGGGAGGGAAGGGGGAGAGAGTGAGGGAGAGAGTGTGTTTGTGTGTTTGTGTACTTGTGAACAAGTCTGTACTGTCTCTCTATGACCTTGCTTGTGTGAGTGGTTTTTGTCTGTGTGTGTGTGTGTGTGTGTGTGTGTGTGACGTGTGTGTGTGTGTGTGTGTGTGTGTGTGTGTGCGTCCGTGCTTCCGTAGCCACACCTCCAGATCAACCCTGCCTTGTCATCACCTCCTCTGAAGGTCTGGAGGAGGGCACCTGGATATATCGAGACACTGGCGTCATGACAACCACCACGTCGATGGCTGCTTGTTGTTTCTGAACCAGGGAGCCCTGGTCTCAACACGCTGGTCCCAGAGCAGTGTGTTCCACCTTGTTTGTTTTCTGGAGCGTACAGTATATATAATATAATATCCTCTGGTGTGCTCCAGTATGCAGCAGTATGCATGTCTATACCAGGCATCGTTATTAATATATGTATTTATACCAGAAGCACTGTGGTGTTCTGATGCTAGTCGCCTGCTGGCGTCTCGGCTGTGATATTGGCGGGAAAGACAGATGCGTGCGTCTCCTGGGGTTGCTACGGTTACAGTACAGTACCCCCCCCCCCCCTGCCGACTTCTCTTTCCTTCTTCTTCTCCCTTTCCTTTTGTTGGGTTGGGTTCATCCATCCCTCCATCCCTCCATCCCTCCCCTCCTTCTCTTCCGTTGTTTGTGATGAAAGGAGAAGGTTGTTACCGTGTTCATGTTGCACAACAGCTGGAGAGTGGAGGGGTGTGTGTGTGTGTGTGTGTGTGTGTGTGTGTGTGTACGGGCCAGATGAAGCCAGAGGAATGCCAGGATATCTGTGTCCCACTCCCCAGGGGGTCATTAGGTATTTTGTAGAACGGTGTTGGGTTGACGTTCTACCAGATGGTGTGTGTGTGTGTGTGTGTGTGTGTGGTATGTGTGTTTGTGTGTGTGTGTGTGTGTGTGTGTGTGTGTGTGTAGTTGTGCGTGCAGGTTTGGTGAGAATCTGACATCGCCCTCGGGGCTTCAAGCTGTTGTAGACTAACCTTCCAAAAACCAACCTTTTATTTCCGCATGTCCAATGAGCTTGGTCACATGGAGGACTTACCTCAAGACCATTTCTGCTATTTGTGACTATGTGTGTCTAATGCTTCGGTCCTCATATCGGGATCCGATGTAATGATCAGAGTTTTCTTTTGAAAAATGTGAATACATTTCCCCGTTGTTGAAAATCAATGACACATCGCTAGTCAACTAACACAGCTTGTTTTGTGAGCCTGCTAACAATGTAAAGTAGTGTTCTAGTTAACTTGGTAGCAGTGGGGATTACTCACCCAATCCATTGCGTTGCAGTATTTTGGCTTGACTAGTGAGTTTGTGTTGTGATTCTCAACAACGTTGAAACGTAGTTCCGTGGTTTCAAAAGGAAAGTCGGAACATTTTGATTGGTTGCTGACATGCGGACCAAAAGACTACAACGTGTCACATTTTTTCTCATGGTATCATGGTATACTCTTCATGGATGTTATTGTACTGTGTTGTGATGGGTGATTGGATGAACTGTTTGCTGAATGGCCAGGGTCTTCAGTTGTGGTGTGATTGGATTAGGCTAACGCTTGGTGTTAGCCTTGGTGTTAGCCTGCCGTGCTGCTGAAGGGGGCTAGTGGGTGGCTCTGGCAGTGTGGGGGTCTGGGGCATTGGGGTTTGCTCAGAGATGGGGGGGGGGGGGGGGGTTGGGGGTGTGGAGGGGATGATGTTGTAGGTCTGGGGGACTGGCTGCGGTGACGTGTTTATCTCTGCTCTCAGGGACTACGTGACGTTAGAATTATAAGGTTCTATCTCCATTTTTGTCAAATGTTAGTTTTTTACATAATCTGATCCATTAGGTGTTTATTAATGCCTGTGTGGTGTTATTTTTAAAATGTTGACCTTTTTGAGTTAGTAATTAATCAAATACAAAGGTTCCATCTCACAAAACATAATGGAATGTAAAAACTTTGACGCTCAATATCTCTGAACTACCCTAAACGGAGAACCTTATAATTCTAAGCTCACGACTAGTCTCTGGGGAACACAGGGCTCAGCTGCAAATGTAGGCCAGAACCCTACAGTACACACACACACACACACGCACGCACACTCACGCAGACACACACAGACACACACACGCATTCTGGCTGTGTACTGTACATCACCTTGCAGTAACAACATTTCCCATCTCTGTTTCCTTTTCCCAGGGCAGAGACGTGGCCCACAGCAGTGCGATCGAGCCAATCAGGAGTCGGGACGGGAGAGGCCAGCCTATCAGAGGAGAGAGATGTTGGCGCAGGGCGGGCCTGCAGCCCTGGCTGTGATGTCACTGCTCCTGCTGCTGTGGCAGGAAGTGACGGCCATCGAGGTTCCTCTGAATCGTAAGTGTCA
>NC_137691.1:10411621-10416621 GCF_963989245.1 Nansenia antarctica | reverse complement strand
ACACACACACACACACAGACACACACACATTTTGTATTTTATGTATCTCCTACCAGTCGTACATGCAGTAATATACGTTATGAAATATGAGATGCCACCATCTAGAGGTTATAAGATGCCATGACAGGTATTTTATCCCAACCACCAATGTTCCTCTGTGTTGTTCTATTGTGCCGCCTGTGATATCGACCAGCGATGTTTTTTTTTATGTTTGTTATTTCATTTTGCATATTAGGTCCTTTGTCAGTGCTGACCTTTGCTCTGTGAGGGTTTAAAAAAAATCATTTTAGGCGAGGGAGAACGCTGAGACATTTGTAACATTTGTGTGTCTTCATTTGATTGGACAAGAACGTGTTGCATATATTTATTTCCAGTGGAGCCGTATAACGACACTTCCTCTTACAACGCCACTGATGACTACGGTGGTGAGTCACTGCCCACCTCCTGTTCAGTCAAGTCGACTTCCTGGTCGTCCTGGTCACCGTCTTAACACAGCTAACCTCTTAACACCTAGCCTGCTAACTCAGTTCAACTCACTTCAAACTGTAACCCCATGTTGTCTCCTACACTCACTAATCCGCTAAGTGACTAGCTACGATTGTGTTAGCTACGATTGTGTTAGCTACGATTGTGTTAGCTACGATTGTGTTAGCTACGATTGTGTTAGCTAGCTTCCTCTCACTTGAGCTTCAACGCTGCTGCAGTAACGTCACTCACCGACTGTTTAGATCCTACTCGAATCCTACTCGAGGGTTACTTAACTTAACTTAACTCGCCATGGGTTACTCGCCATGGTTACTCCATCAACTCAACAACACTGGCTCAAACCGCCCCCCCAAACGAAGCCAAAGGTGGCGGTAGTAATTGGAATATCCATGGGGTCCTCAAGAGGAGTGAGAGAGGGGCCATAGAAAGGTCTCACCCCCCCCCCCCCCCCTTCCCCACTCCCACCCACACCCCCCCCATATTATTTTAATAGCTCATGAGAGAACCTCATAGCCAGAGGGGGGGTCATATTTGTGTGAAGAGTAGCATATGTGCTCAGAGCTCCCTGACCCCTGGGGACGTCAGCTCCGAGGTATGTCGTTTGTCCCTCTGAGGACAGAGTCTCATAGGAGCTGATTGGATCACAGAACCTGAACCCCCCGATGGGATCCTGAACCCCCCGATGGGACCCCCGCATGGAGGACGGACAAGAGGGGGGCGGGCCCGGCCGGGGATTAGACTACGCCTATTGAATATCATTCGTATTCATGATGTGTTCATTAATAGTTATAAGCGCATTGCAAATGTGTTTAATACCCACAACACACGCGTGCACATTATTTGCAAATGTAGACTGTGCACACACACACACACACACACACACACACACACACACACACACAGATGATGGGAGAGAGATACTGATGTCCCTGCTGTCATTATTAGTTGTTTTCTCCAACCTCACAATCACAACACAATACACACACTCTCTCACACACACACACACACACACACTCCCTGAGGGGTCCGGGTTTGGCTTTTTTCCTCCTGGGGGGCTGTGCAAGGCACCATGGGAAGCTCACACTTCAGCAGCTCCATTGGTCCGGCCGTTGCCATGGTCACACGTTGCCACGGCTCCCATGTCACCACCGCTTCTTGTCACGGCGACAGCGTACATATGTCCTCTGCCGGTCGTCTCCCCTAATCCCTGAGAGCCTCTCCTCTCCCGGCGTCACTGACAATAGCTGCCACCACTCTCTGTCTGTCCACAGGGCCCCGGAGATGCTAACCGCTAACAGACGCTTTAATCCCATACAGAAGCAATCTGCATCACAAAGGAGGCTAACGCTAACTGTGCCCTATTCATTAAAACCATTACTGACCCAGAGGCTCCAGTGTGAGCTAACCCATTAATTGTAACTCAAACCCTGATGTGTGTCGTGTTTGGTAACAGTGACTAGTTTCATAGATGTTTTTAGTTGAAAGACTGTTTGATGACTTGCTGCATCTTCATGTTTATTGGTTTCAGTTGTAATATGTGTAAGTTTAAAGGTAAGTTGCCCCCCAAGTGAGTGTTATTCCAGACAGTTTCCGGAATTTTAATAGAATGAATATTGATCTTTGTGAATTTTAATATGCTTTTAATATCAGTCATTTCTACAGTATGCCTCTGCAACTCATCAAGCAGATCACCAGCTCACAGCCAAGTGCGTAGTACTGCTGGCATTGGTCAATCTGTGTAAACGCGTGCCATGCCCCTCAGAACATTTATGCTACATTATGGTAGGATAATAAATCCTTTAACGACCCTGATTCCGGAAGGTTCTGGAAAGGCTCCAAACATTGGCAGAGGAAATCATGTTCTTATGTAACACCCGCTAAAAGCCTCGGCCCCTGTTGGCGAAGCTTTGGCATGACGTGAAAGTGAAAGATATATCAACCGAACGACCTAAAATACGCTGTTTAATACGATTACATTTATTTCTTTGAAAAAACAGGACAGAAAAAAAAATCTAACAAAAGCATGTTTTTTAAATTATTATTTCCTCTTATCAATCCTGGTTTTGATGCCAGGCTGTTATACATGAGTCTCTGTTCTCCTAATTTGGAGTCTCTTGGCGGATTTGAAGTAGGAGATCAATGTTGTTGTTGTTGTTTTTTTCTCCTCAAAATGGCTGCCCTCCAGGGGCCTGTGGGACAGCACAGCTAGCAGGGTAATCTGGCATCGGAAAAAAACCCAGGAACAAGCCAAATAGAAGGGAGGCGGTTTCTAAGAATGATGATTACATTGTCCGGATACGGCTTAGCAGCTTCATCCGTCTCCTTTTGGCAGGGACACAAACATAGAGGCATGAAAATAAGTCGATAAACCAAAATAAGTCGATAAACCGATTCATTTTGGTTGATATGTTGTCATGTAAAGAGCTTGTACACATACTGAGAAGGAAGGGAGAGTCATGCTCGAAACAACAACTTTTAAAACATGTTATTTGATATTATAATGTGTGTGTGTGTATGGGTGTGTGTAAGTGTGTAGTTAACCCCTTCCTTCCCTCTCCCTAGGCCGCAGGGTAGCTGAGACCACCCCTACCTTGCTGTCTCCCACGGGGGAGAGCCCAGGGAGCTGGACAGACAAGATGGTGCTGCGCGGGGCGCCGCTAAAACTTGAGTGTATCGCTGCCGGAGTGTGAGTACACACACACACACACACGCACACACACACACACATACATATACATTCTTAATTCTACGCATGTCAATGATTGTGCTCAATTTGGAGAGACAGTCATGTACCTTCTCTCATGCAGAAGCTCTCAATCTCACTCTACTACTTTCTTTCTATCCCTCCCTCCCTCCCTCCCCGCCTCCCTCCTTACCTCCCTCCCTCCCCGCCTCCCTCCCTCCCTCCCCGCCTCTCTCCTCCCTCCTTCCCTCTCTCCCGCTCTCCCTCCCTCCCTCTCTGCCTCCCTCCCTCCATCCCTTCCTCCCTCCCTCCCTCCCTCCCTCCCTCCCTCAGCCCGACCCCCAGTGTCAAGTGGTTTAAGAAGGGGGGTGACCTGCCGGCACAGAAGGTGAAGCTGGAGAACTTCAACAAGACGCTGCACATCCCCAGTGTGTCCGAGGAGGACGCGGGGGAGTACGTCTGCATGGCCAACAACCAGATAGGCAGCGTACGGCAGTCCATCAACGTCCAGGTCAAAGGTCAGCAGGGGAGAGGGGTCGTTGGGTTGTGGTAGATGTAGTTTTATGGGGGTAGGTGGAGTTATTTGTTTACCAACCGTGGATTCTTGGGGTACTTGTGTGTGTGTGTGTGTGTGTGTGTGTGTGTGTGTGTGTGTGTGTGTGTGTGTGTGTGTGTGTGTGTGTGGTCTTTAAGTTCTAGCCCAGTACTAAAACTAACTAACTGATTGAGGCGTGTGATGATAGAATGTGTGGATTCGCTCCAGTCGACCGTGTTAGAGCTGGGTTAGAGCAAAAGCTGCCCTCACACCATTCAGTGTTGTTTTTTTTCTCTCGCTGTGGTTACTGTTGTTGCTGTGGTTACTGTTGTTGCTGCTGTTGTTGTTGTTGTTGTTGTTGTTGTTGTTGTTGTTATTGAGAGATGAAATGACCTATCGACACTCATCCGTCCTATTCAGCGGCGCCCTATTGGCTGGACAAGCCGTCCAATCTGGTGCTAGCCCCGGATGAGAACGGTCGCTTGGTGTGTCGAGCCAACGGAAACCCCAAACCAAACATCCAGTGGCTGGTCAACGGGGAGCCCATCGACAGCGACAGTGAGTGAACAGACCTTCTTTCTTTTTTACGACAGTAGCACCTTCACAATATAACGTGTTCCAGTAAGGAGGAGATAACCACCATACCATTCCAGCAGCACACCAGCAAACCTGCGTAGAGGCGTAAAGGTGAACATCATCACCCTTTGCACTCGATCAAATTTCAGGACCCTCCTTTCATGACTTTTCCTAGATATGTGCGTTCTACCACCCAGTATCCTTACATTTTCAAAATCACATCAGGATAAGCCTGTATAAAGCTATTTTGCAGTTTTTCTGTGTAGGAGGCAGGCTAATTGACAAGGCCCAACTAGTGGTCGTGGTGTGTAAATAGGAGCTTACCAAGACTATGGTCATTTGACCCCCGAGGCGGCTCTAATAGTAGGTACAAAAAGGCACGGCTGTTCTAGTGTTAATGAACCCTTTCATGAACCATTTGATGAACCCTTTTGGGGTTCCACATAAGTACCCTCTGTGGAAAAGGTTCAAGATTGAACCCACATGTTTTGTTGTTGTTGGGAGTGTATGATGCGAACAATGGATAACCACGTCTTCCCCTCCTCCCTCCCCTCCCCCTCCCCCCCAACCCCCCCCTCAGGCTCCTTACCCAACCCCAGCAGGACGGTGGAGGGGGACACGGTCATCTTCCGGTCGGTCCAGATGGGCAGCAGTGCGGTGTACCAGTGCAACGCCTCCAACATCCACGGGTACCTGCTGGCCAACGCCTTCGTCAGCATC
>NC_137691.1:10391621-10404121 GCF_963989245.1 Nansenia antarctica | reverse complement strand
TCTCCCTCTCTTCTCTCTCTCTCTCTCTCTCTCTCTCTCTCTCTCTCTCTCTCTCTCTCTCTCTCTCTCTCTCTCTCTCTCTCTCTTCCATCTTCCTCCCTCTGTTACCTCTGTGTAGTGCCGGACGCTCCCAAGTTCTTCAAGATCGTCCAGCGGAGCTCAGACAGCATCCACCTGGAGTGGGACAAACCTCTGGAGCCCAACGGAATCCTGCTTGGATACCAACTCAAGTACCAGACAGGTGAGCTGTAGGATAGATATGATTACAGATAGATATGATAACAGATAGATATGTTTACAGATAGATATGATTATAGATAGATATGATTACAGATAGATATGTTTACAGATAGATATGATAACAGATAGATATGATTATAGATAGATATGATTACAGATAGATATGTTTACAGATAGATATGTTTACACATAGATATGATTACAGATAGATATGATTACAGATAGATATGATTAGAGATGGATATGATTACAGATAGATATGATTACAGATAGATATGATTACAGATAGATATGTTTACACATAGATATGTTTACAGATAGATATGATTAAAGATAGATATGATTACAGATAGATATGTTTACAGATAGATATGTTTACAGATAGATATGATTACAGATAGATATGATTACAGATAGATATGATTACAGATAGATATGTTTACAGATAGATATGTTTACACATAGATGTGTTTACAGATAGATATGTTTACACATAGATATGTTTACAGATAGATATGATTAAAGATAGATATGATTACAGATAGATATGTTTACAGATAGATATGTTTACAGATAGATATGATTACAGATAGATATGATTACAGATAGATATGATTACAGATAGATATGATTACAGATAGCTCCCTTTTCGATAGAAATAAGTGTGTTTTTTCTTCTTCTTTCTCCGTGTGTGTCCTGTAGTGAACGGGACCAGGGTGGGTCACCTGCAGGTGGAGAGTTTCTTCTCTAACGTGACAGAGTTCACCCTCCGCCTCCCTGAGAGATCCACGCGCTACAAGTTCTACCTGGCCGCCGTCACGCAGGTGGGCGCGGGGGAGGTGTACGCCGAGGAGTCGCCACACTTCGCCAACGAGGGTGAGTCACGCACACATGCACACACACACACATACACGCACGCACACACACACACACGCACCCACACACACACACACACTCTCTCTTTAGACTTTACACCGTACACACACACACACACACTCTTGCAAACACACTCAAATGTAATATACACATACACACACACGCACACGCACACACACACACACACACACCAACACACATACACAATACACAGTATAAACACACTCACAACCATTCATAAAAGGTGGATGTTTCTATGCTAACCTTGCCTCTTTAGAGAACATAAGGCTAGCTGTTAGCATAACAGTAACATCCTGTAGTTGTTCCTGGATGCTGGTAAGTGAATAGTTTCTTCATACGACGCCAGTTTGCTTGGTTATGGCTTTTCTCTGCCACTAATTATTTCGATTTTACGCCTAATTGAGTTAAGACAAAAAAAACTGCATGGATGATGGTGAATCAGAGTGGTACAGGAAATACTTAAGACTATAAAAGTAATTTAGACTTTAAACCAACTAACAATAACAATTTAAAAAGCCACATACGACAATTAAGGGCGCAAGGGTTAACCTCAAATCTGCTACACATCTATGCTATGGCACTGTCTCAAAGCACACTAACTCTGAGATTAACAATGACTGACAGCCCTATTTGCATATGTCATTATGGCACATATTCATTTGCATGTAGCTGTGTATTTTTAGAAGTATGAACGTGTCGTACCTGTCGCTTGGTACAAGCATACTACATAACAATGTTGGTGTCTGACTCATCTGGTTCATGAGAAGAAGATTTTTAAGTGTTATTTTTTATACTTAAAAAAGGCTGGAAATAGCATGTGGCAGCCATGTTTTTCATCTGATCATGTTGGAATTTGGTACACATCTATGTCATACTCCTGTCTTCAGACTCACCAAGTTCCACATTAATTTACGTAGATTTGCCCGACTTTGCCTCATTTGCATATTTCATTAATTATGGTGCTGATTAATTTGGATGTAGTGTGGTCCTTTTTTGACGTGGGGAATGTTCCTTCTCAAACTGGATAGGGACCAGTACATACTTCTTATGTACCAAGTGTCATGTTGATTGGACTTTCTTTTCTTTTTTTCACAAAATTCAAAATAGTGGAAAATCTGACGCATCTTATCACTCCAAATAGATTTTTTGTTCATCTTGAGGAAATGGATCAGCCAAGTCTTTTTTCGTGAAAACGGAACAGGGCTGAATAACTAACAGTTATGATTACTATGACTACTGCGTGGGCTTGCACCCTAAATATAGGACTTAAAAACAAATGTATCTGCATGAAAATATACAGTATCATCATTTAGTTAGGGATCATTTAGTTAGGGGTGGCAATCATTTTCAAAGACTGTCTCTCTCTGAAGAAAAGACAGCCGTACATGTGTGTTTTTGGAATACCAAAAAGTCTCAAGCTGTTCTTTTCTCTCTCTCTCTGGGAACTAGGTTAGCAGCGTTCTGTGCCACAGCTTTACATTGTAGATTTTGTAAACTGAGATTTTCCAAACAGAAAGGAGCTTCTAAAGCTGTGTGACTCCAGTCGACTCTGTCGTTCTTTAGCAAACACAAGTGTCTTTGTCACACTGACTGGCTCTGACAAAACCCTCTTTCTGTTGAGCCTGACGCTATCTCCAAACCAATGCTGCAATCCGTCATCGACCCCCCTGCAGATTTGACATGACACACACACACACACACTCACTTGTGCATTTTGCATGTATGCGGGCACGCACACACACACACGCATACGCACACTCACACAAATGCGTGCCAACACACACATACACGTGAAAAGAAAACACACACACACATACACACACACACACGCACACTAGCATTGGTAGCAGTCAATAATACTTCGGTCTCCCAGAGTGTAGAATTGCCCAGTGTTCTCCGTCTTGGCTTGTCTCCTCTTTGTCCAGGCGCTCTTTTGTGAGAATGTTCTGTTTTTCTCTCTTTTCTTTCTCTTTTTTGTCTCTTTCCCCTCCCTTGTGGTCGTCTGTGTTGAGTGTCTGTTAACGCTTTCTCTTTCTCTCAGCTTCTCTCACTCTTTTTTCCCTCCATCTCCTCCACCACTCTCTCACCTGTCTCCCCCTCTCTCTCTGTCGCTCCCCGGGTGTTGACAGAAGACTTTACCAGCTCAGGTACTGTAGGTGAGAGATGGCACAGCCTGTCAGCCTGTCTGTCTGTCTGTGTGTCTGTCTGTCTGTCTGTCCACCTTTTATATCTGTTTTTCCATCTGTCTCCCTCCTTGTCTGTCTGTCTGTCCCACTCTCACTCCAATTTTCAGCAGTGCAGTCCAGTTTACATTTTCTCCAAAATTAACCCTCTAGTCATACCATGGGACCCCCTTACAGCTCACAGTGGTACAGTCTCAGACACTTTCCAACCAGCAGGAAACCACAAATAGACATAATAAGAGTTTATTCAACAAATATAACAAACATTTGAATTATTGTTGAGCTCTCAAGAGGAAACTCTAAACAAAGGGGAAATGGTTTTATGCTTACATTACGTTTTTATCCAAGAGCGACTTACAATAACTACATTCGTTGTATATATTCGAAGAGCTCTTCAAGTCAATTACTGACATGAAATACTGTCATGAAACCCCAATCAGCAGATTCTAGATTAATAGACATCAATGAATGAACAATGACTGAATGAACAAACAGTAATATACAGGTTATGTTTTTATTTTATTTTATTCAAGATACTTCAACTTCCACCAATCCATCTAAACAAAGATCCTTGGACTGTAACCAGACACAAGACTCTCTGTTCTGGACTGACCTGCAGTCTGTTAAAACACTGCCCTCCTCATCTCTGTCTGTCTGTCCAACTGTCTGTCCGTCTGTCTGTCTGTCTGTCTGTCTGCCTGCGTGTCTGTGTCTCGCTGTGTGCTTTCAGGGATTGAAAAACCGTGCACAGCACTGTTAAAGTCCTCCGGTTTCTACCGCAGCCTCCCCTGCTCTGCATAAAGTATAAAAACGTTATATAGAGTATAAAAACAGTCCGTTGTAAGTGAACAGATGTAATACCACTTAGAAGTGATTCTCAAACACATATACAGTGTGTGAGTCAAGTATGTGAGTTAATGTGAAGTTTCACCCATCTCCCGTAGTAGCTCAGGAGTCCCCCTTGTGATGTAGTGTGTGTACTGTATGTACAGTATACTTCCATGCTCTATACTTTTACCGTGGTCTGATCTTCGGGCCTTTACCCCCCTGCACCAATCCCTGACGGCGCACCTTTGCACCTTTCCCCCCCCCCCACGCCACCCCTCCACCGAATCATGACATCACTTCCTCTTCCTGGCTGTCACAAGCTTGGTCTTGTGCACAGACGGAGCTGTTTAGAGGGCTGCTGTTGAGGTAGTGGTGTGCCCTTTAAAATGTAAACGTGTTTCCCAATCACATGGAATGCAGTGATTGGGTGGGGGAGGGAGGGAGGGTTGGGGGTCTTGCTTTGGGGGAGGGAGGGAGGGAGGGAGGGAGGGAGGGAGGGAGAAGGACTGGCTTACATTTGGATGTGCTCCTCGTATGCTGGTGTGCTCCAGGGTTTCTCCACCCGCTCGCTAGCCCATACACTCGCTCAGCACGATCACGCTTTCATGCCATCCATCTCCTGTCAATCATTGGCCCCAAAAGTCTTATGCTGCTAGTGCTACCTCTCTTATGCTACTTGCTGTTCTCCATAGACAGAAGGGTGCTGGGTTACAGGTAAGGGCACAGAACACTTTGGGCCACACGGGGGTGAATGTGTGTGTGTGGGGAGGGGGGGAGGGGGGGATCTGGAATCTGCTTAGTCAGGTAAGGTTTCCCTCCTCTCCTCTCCTCTCCTAAGCCACCCCTAAAAGGCAATGCTATTGGTTCTTGACTTTTTCCCGTTGATTGATCGGTGCTGCTTTTTTTGATTGACACGGTTTGTGGCCAATGATCTGTGGCTCGGCAGGGTTGAGCCTGCCTCCTCTCCCTCATCTTCATCCTGACATGGTGGACGTACAGGATGTTTCGGGGGGGGGGACACCGGCATGCAGCGTTTCATACCTGGTTTGGGGAGGGTGGGGAGGATATGCATGAGGAGGAGGGTCGTAAACCCAGAAGGGTTTGTCATTGGTTGGATCCTCCAAATGGCGATGTCCGTCAACCTCAAGGTAAAAGGACGTTGCTAGGCTGCCATGTGTTCACTGAGAAGAGAGGTAAGAGGTGAAAGGCTTCCTGGAAGGGTTTTTGTAACGATTGTAGTGTATTTAATTAGGGATTTCCCAAAAATGTCCTGTTGATATGAAAAACATACCGTAGCATAGCATATGATTTCGGACCCTTTGTTCAGATGGGCTGGATTGGTGAAAAAAAACAACAACAAAAAACATTTAAAGAATGAAAAATTATGGTCATAGCAGAATTTGGCCACTTGAGGGCACTGACACTCCATTTCATGGAGTAGCATTTATCGGCCAATCAAAACTTGGTCGAGCGCTTAGACAGTCATCTCCCATAGGAATCTTATCTTTCAGATAGCTGTTCAAGAACGATCTACCCCACATAGAACACCAACTAGGAGCTTTATTATCTAATCGTTTCTGGTTAGAAAGCGTATTGTTTTAATTTCAACAGCGCTGGTTCTGGGAAATTCTGCAAAACACCTTCACACCTCTGCTCATTGGTTCTTGTCTACTCTATTGGTGTGTGTTGGTGTGTGTGTATACCTGTTATTGGTGTGTGTGTGTGTGTGTGTGTGTGTATACCTGTTATTGGTGTGTGTGTGTGTGTGTGTGTGTGTGTGTGTGTGTGTGTGTGTGTGTGTGTGTGTACGTACATGTCTTTAACCCTCTGCTCTCTTCCCCCTCCCATGTAGTGGAGTCGACAGACATCTCCGTGTCCAAACCTGTCCCAACTCCTACTCCTGTTATGCCTCCTCCTCCTCCCCCTACCACCATCGCTGCTACCACCATTAGTCCCTCATCCACTACCAGTAGCACTACTACTACGACTACTACTACCTCCACCACCACCACTAAGAAGCCTGTGTTGGCCACGACTAAGCGTGCCGATCAGAATGTGTTGGGTACATATTGTTGTTCCAGTCTTGCGTTCAGTTCAGTTTAGTTAGCGTTTTTTTTTTTGTCTCCCGTACAACAAGTATGTTTGGAGTAATAAGAAAGAAATGGCACTTCAAAGTGTCAAAGATGCGGTTTGATTTTTGTTCAGTAGATCGATCGACAGTAGTAATTACTGAAAGGTTCACTGTACGTTATCTTTACAATGTTTCTATAAGAAGGTACATTTTTGTAAGCTATTCGATTGTCTTCTCTTTCCTGACCAGGAAGTAATTATGTTTGATGGGCTGCATTCCAATATATACAGTAGCTATACCATTACCATGTTTTATCTCCTTGGAGGTAGGATATAGGAGAGGAGTCACTTCAGAATATTGGGATGTAGCCATCGGTTCCTTCCTTTCGGTCAGACAGTGAGAATCTGATTTGTATGAGAGAATCTGGTTTTGATATAAATATGGTTATCTTGATGATGTACACAAATAGTACGTCTCTCCCCAAACTTTATGTGCAGGATTTGAATTAAGGGGGTGGCTGAGGGTGCTGGGTACTCCCTTGACATTACTAATCAGGACCACCCCTTTAAATACAAAAATAAACCCAAATCCTGGGCACCCCTCAGGTGTGAAGTGTTAACACATTAATCTGGCCACCCCATACAGTACGTGTTAAAAACATTGTGTAATGTTGACCCCGTCCACGATTCGTTTTTTTTAAGGCCCTTCCCTTCAAGTCAGTGTATAGGCGGAGCGTATCTGTGTGGTTGTTGTAACCTGCCCCCATCCCCTCTCTGCCCCGCCCCCCCCTGCCCCGCCCTGTAGTGGCTCCGGGGAGAATCATCTGGAATCTGACGGTGGAGCCTAACAGTAACTACGCTAACGTCAGCTGGCTAAGCACCTTCCCACCCGACAGCAGCTTTGTGGTAGAGTTCACACTGGACAGTAAGAACCTGACCCAGAGTTTCATCACTAGTAGAGTTCACACACTGGACAGTCAGAACCTGACCCAGAGTTTCATCACTAGTAGAGTTCACACACTGGACAGTCAGAACCTGACCCAGAGTTTCATCACTAGTAGAGTTCACACACTGGACAGTCAGAACCTGACCCAGAGTTTCATCACTAGTAGAGTTCACACTGGACAGTCAGAACCTGACCCAGAGTTTCATCACTAGTAGAGTTCACACTGGACAGTCAGAACCTGACCCAGAGTTTCATCACTAGTAGAGTTCACACTGGACAGTCAGAACCTGACCCAGAGTTTCATCACTAGTAGAGTTCACACTGGACAGTAAGAACCTGACCCGGAGTTTCATCACTAGTAGAGTTCACACACTGGACAGTCAGAACCAGACCCAGAGTTTGTGATCACTAGTAGAGTTCACACACTGGAGTTGGGCACGGAGCTTATACCACGTCTTTGACTGGATGATGAGAATAAACCCAGATTTTCTATCTCTCATCCCTCTCAGTAAGAAGAGAGGACCGCGCAACATGACTGTTGATTAAATCTATTACAGACTAGAGCCGAGTTGATTTTCTGAAGGGAACTGTGATGCCAGGCAGAGAAGAGGGGAATTACTAAAACGACTGGGATGAAAGAAAACCCTCGGATGTATGATGGGCACTCCACTCCACTCCACTCTAGAAATTACACGTTTTATTCATCGTCGACGCTCTCATCTCTATTCATAAACATGTCTGTCGGGCAAGAAATGCAATTTGGAAAAGTAACGCTCAGTTTTCACTCTGGCTCAGCAAGGCAGGCTTGGCTTCAGGTACCTATAGAAGCCCGATTTTGATCTAACTGGCTAGCTTCCCAACGCTGTTGACAAGGGTGCAATAATATTCAGAAGCTTTTCTAGTGAATGATTAATGCATTGTTTTATCGCACCACAGCTCTCAATTGCACTTTTATTGCAGTTTTTTGTTCCTAGGAAAGTCCGTAGCTAAAGAGTTTTGGTTCCATTGTGTTTCTGCACCCAGCCGTTAGACAGTGTAGAAGTTCCCGGAAGCAATTTGTATTACGGCACAGAAGTTCCTTTCAGAAAATCTTATGTTATGCTGAGAAATAAATGATGAGAAGTATTAGTCAGAGAGTTTGAAAAGGGACGAAGACAAAGGAGAATGAGGAATGAAAAATGAAGATAGAGAAATATCGAGAGAGAGCACAAGAGAGAGAGAGAGAACGAAGCCCATCTGATTGATGTTCAGTTTTATTGAGGATAATGAAGCAAACATTTTCCTACATTTCAGAGAACAAGTTACAAGTTGTGTGTTACCAAAGGCGCTGAGGTTACATACTTTTACTAGAAGTGGATAGTTCTCAATCAGGGTGGAGGAAGCAAGACGGCAGCAATTTAGATCAAACCCAGAGGAACCTGCTCTTCTTCTTGCAATGCTGCGGGTGTGCGTGTGTGTGTGTGTGTGTGTGTGTGTGTGTGTGTCTGTGTCTGTGTGTGTGCGTGCGTGCGTGTGTGTGTGTGTGTGTGTGTGTGTGTGTGCTTGCGTGTGCGTCTGTCTGTTTGTGTGTATTAGTGTGTGCGTGCATGCATGCGTGCTTGCGTGTGTGTGTGTGTGTGTGTGTGTCATCATTCCCATTCCAAGGGAGGGTGAGATGTTCACACACGTCTGTGAAGAGCAGGTCCTCTGCAGATGTTTGATTTTTTGATCTGTATTGTCAAAGTGATAACACACAAAATCCCATACTGTGTGCCTATCTCTCCTCTCCATCTCTCTCTCTCTCTCTCTCTCTCTCTGTTTAAAAATACATCTGTGTACTTTCTCATCACACAGTGTCATGATCGACTAATTCCCTGTGCATGCCTCTTCAGTGTCGCTGTGTGTCTGCCTGGCTGTTTCCGATGACTGATTGGCTGGCTTTTTTGATCGGCACACTCACACACACGGCTTTTTCATGCTCACATCAAAGCAAGCTTTCCCCTGCTCAGGAGATCAATGGTCCTCACTTCTGACTGAAACCCTTGAAACTCTTAAAGACATGCAAGCCTTACTTCTCCTCGTAGACAGATCACTGAGATGTATGTGATTGGATTGGAAATGACAGCTATGAAAGGGTTTTCTACCTTATTGCTTCAACCAATCGAACCCTCTCAGATCTGTGGTTGCTTCAGAGAAAGAGGAAGTTGTTGCATTTTTTAATGTAATTCTACACATGGGATTTGGGATTGTTAATGCTGGCCTGGATGGGTAGAAGGGGGGGAGGGTCATATGATTTTAACCCCCTAAAGTCATGTACCAAAAGCACAAGCTTGACTTAAGGATCTCAACCTCTTCCTCATCCTCCTCCTCCTCCTCATCCTCATCCTCCTCCTCTCATTCTCCAGCCATGTCATGCGTGCTTGTCACATGACTGTCACACAGGGTCATTGGCTTGAGGAGATGTGAGGTGTGATGTGGCTGATATGACCAGCTGGTACAGATGAAGGAAAATAATGGGTGTTGACACGTGCAACACACACACACATATACACACACACATACACACACTCACACACGCACGCACACATACAAACAAACACACACACACACACACACACACACACACTCTGTCCTATCTCTCCTTCCCAGGGTCAAGTGACTGTGCTAATGACTAACTCTTAGTACTGACGCCCCCTGTCTGCCACTCCACTAATACCAACCAGATGTAGCCTGATCAGATCTTATCTACAAGCCTGGCCTGCATGCGGTGCTGCTAGCTCATCCTGTTAGCCAAGCAGCGCGACGCCATAACGCCGCACCTCCCGCATACGTAGGGTCATCCCGCACCACGACGGCATGCACGCTATAATCCAAACACCTCGCCCTCTTTTTGGCTGTCGCATCGGATTGACTTGCGCTTCGGAATGAGCATTGCTGGATGATGTCACGGTCATGGCTGCAGCGCGGTCGGTGCATGCCCGTAACCGCCGCCGCCGCGTCCTCCCTCCTTCGAACCGCCACCCGACGTGTGAGACGCGGAGTGTGATCGGCACCTCTCTCTATCTCCAAGGCAACGGGACGGTGAAAAGCGTGCCGGTGAACAGTGTGCCTATTAAACTGGCGGGGCTGATCGAGGGAGCCAAGTACAGCCTGAGGGTGTACTCCCACGAGCACCACAGCATCAGCAGCAAATACGTCACCTTTGAGACCAGCGCAGGTGAGACCACCCCACCTGGCCAGGTGAGAAGGGACAGGGGGCCCGCTGAGCTAGCATGGAGGCTAGTCTTGTGTCTGTGTGGTCGCCGTTCACTTTGAATCAACTCCAACAGAGGTGGCTCATGCCAGGGCCGGGTGAGCTAGCTTCGGCCTGCTAAGAACGGGTCTGTATTAGCCTTTAGCTTTGTCCAACCAAATTGAGGTGGCTGTGAACGAACGCAAGGCTAGGTGAGCTAGCCTGTGCGCTTGTCTGGTTTTCGCATCCGACATTTCTGATAAATCTTTTCTGCTATAGCGAGTCGGTTCAGTGCAGAGAGCCGGTGAGCCAGTGACGTGACAGCACGTGGCTGTATGGAAAACCTTGGACAACCTTCAAGTAGCTACCATGGGGGCACGGGGTGGCACTGGCCACACCCCTGTGATCTGATTGGCTCCCCATGTGCCCCCCCCCCCCCCCCCCCAACGCTATTGGGTGTTGAGAGCTGTCAATCAGTAAAGACGTTCAAGTTTTGCGATCTTTGTTGCGATCGAGAAACAATGCGATATGCAATGTCCATTGCTCCGTTATTTGGTTTGAGATGTACCAACATTCAAATAAGCATATCTTCTTCAGTTATTTTCCGATTTCAATGTATGACACATCATTTAATGCAAAAGGAAAGTATCATTTTCAACCACTTAAATTGAAGTTACTTTGTTTGTAATTGTTCTCAAGGTAGACTTAACAATGAAACGAAGGGGAGATATTCAAGAAGAAGAAACCTCGGGCACAGAACAGTGAAATATCAGTTTCAGAGAATATAATTTTTCAAAAAAGAAACTCAAGATCGGCAGATATGTCTGTAATCTGAAAAATGTTCACTAGTTTGATTATCATTAGTAAAAAATAATCTATATTTATATTGCAATATTTATAAATTGACATCGCTGTAAATAGTGTTATTCTTGCACAATACATTGCACCTACTTAATCTGTCTTAGGCTACTGTTGGTGAGTTTACTAATTCTAACTAAGAGCCAGATGTTGATGAGAATATCAGAATTGGATTCTGCTTCTTTTCATTCCATTTGATACTCTTCAGTTCCAGCACCTCAGCTAAGTCTGATTAGGGATGAGCGGTGGTATTTTCACTATGTTGACTAATGTTGACAGTGCAAAATGAAAAGGTCATATGCACCTTCCTTACAAGGTTGAAAGAGTTAATGTAGCCAACAAAAACACAATGAAGACATAACTACACCGTGTAGCCTAACTGTACAATTTAAGAAAAGTAATTGTTTCCACTTAGTCTAAATGTTGAAGAGAGAGATCGGTGGCGGTCTTCACTTTTGACCACCCCCCAAAAAGTTTTTGGGTCACTTTTGGATAGGCCCTCCAATTTAACTGTTGTCCTGCCCTGTGCCATCCTCCTGAAAATGAACTGGCTCCGCCCCTGCCTTCAACCCTCCACCTCCCCTTCCCCAAACCCCTCAAAATGGAGAAGGTCTACTGGGTCAGACATCTCTGGCGCTCCCTTCACACACTACCTTGAAGGTGGCACTGGAGGCCTGGATTTCCACATGGTTTGATGACAGAAGTATAGATGTTTCTGGAATCTGGGTCTTGCCACTGTCGCGGGGGTCTCTGTAGTAACTACTAGTTGTAGTTTATTGGATATCTCTGAATATCCTGGTCTTACCTGATGTGCATCTGGACCATCGTAACAATAAGGTTATCGGTTTGTTATTTTGATTGAGTTGCTCTTCAATTGACCTGGATATGCTGTTAACCAGCGATTCCCTTGTTTGTGACGTTACGCCCTTATTTGGATTAAACATAGACCAAACTCCATGTAGTAAGAGAACCCCAATGTTGTAATTATCTTTCACTCCAAAATATATCTCTCGCTTTTGCCTCGACTTTTTCCATCACTAATCCTTAAGTGAGTTTTAAATTGAGCCTCGACACTTCACACTTACTGGAGCGTGGCAGAGCTGTGCCGTCAATATCTCACAGACTGTCAACATTTTACATTTTTACCAGACGTGTTTTTTTATCCAAAGCGACTTACAATTAGAAATTCGACAGTCTCCCTGGAGTAACTGAGGGCTAAGTGCCTTACTCAAGAGCACACTAGTGGTGGGATCTGAACTCATGACCT
>NC_137691.1:10351621-10386621 GCF_963989245.1 Nansenia antarctica | reverse complement strand
CTTTAGCCGGGGGCTGATATATTCAAGTGTAAAAAAGAGCATTAGAAAGCCTGGGCCACAGAGAAAGCTCCATTACTAGTCTCTGTCAGGGGAGGCTGGTGGAGGTAGAAATCGGAGAACGGGGCTCATTGTAATGAGGAATGCTGTATGCTGTATGAAAAGCAGCTTTCCTACTTTAGAGCATCGGCTCCACAGCTCACAGCTTCATCCATCTCAATGTACTGTAATATAGAAAGTGTCAATGGAATCATCGGTGTCACTATCGGGGATATCCAGGTGACTCACAGTTGAGTGGATCTCCAGTGAGCTGGTGTCTGTGTGAGAGAGATAGAGAGACAGGATGTTGTCGCTCTTCTATAGACATTTCAAGTCCTTTCACGGATCAGGGATCTGTACCCCTACACGTGTGATGTGGCGACCCCTGAAAGCGGTGTGATCAGTGAACGCCGAAAGTGTCCTGAACCTTTTTGTTTCAGCCAAAGCGTTGAACATGTTCTGAGTTCTCCCCTTCTTCCTCAAGGTTAATTGCTTTGTTTTTGTTCGCTGGCTGGCATTTAAAAGTCAGCCGCCACCAGGTGCAGAGGTGAAGGCTGGGGAGGGAAATCAATTTGGCTGGGGAGAGAGGGGAGGGAGAGAAGGAGGGAGAGAGGGAGGGAGGGAGGGAGGGGTAGGGGGGGTCTTCTGGTGGCACTGTTTGACACCCTTGAGGAACCGGTTTTGAGGAAATAAGCTAGCGGAAGACCTTTGTAGCAGATGACTGAACTGAGGCTGTGTATACCGATGCTGCTATGCAGATGAACTAACATGCACACCACCGCTGCATTTCTTCTTGTTGTGGCGCTGGGTAAAGAATAAAGAATAACTCCTGCCAACTCCTGCATAAATTTGCCGCTACATGTTTGTTTGGGCGATGTTCTCGTTTTCGGACTTGACTGAAACATCGCTGAAATAAACATGCCGAGGAAAATGTTGTTTTTCATTATTAATGGTAGAGTCTGTTCGTATAACAGAGGCTCTGGCGTATCTCGGCGGTATCTCTGCATGGACATGACTATGGTTTTTTCCCCCTATTTTCCTCCTCTAATGCTTTGGGGGCAGCTGTTCCTAGGCCCAACCCCTCTGATGCATGCGATTATGCACTGGCCTTATAAGAGATAGACATCCCTTTTCCTTTGGCTGCATAAAAACCTAAACAAACTGTGGTCCTATTGTTTGATACCCTGTGGTTATACTTGTTTTATTCCGAATGTTCTCTTTGTGTGATGTTTTTTGTAGTGTTGTGGTTTTTTATCCAAATGGTTTCAACCCCAAATGCAGACCATACAGTGTGTTCATGTTAAAAGATTTACATTCACATTTAATGGGTTTAAGTTTTGTCTACGGTAAAATCCGAATTCCCCATCCTCCTCCACACACACATTTTCATAAGATCTCATATTCAGCATGTCTGTGTGTCTGTGTGTTCATTATGTCTGTTTTTTACCCATTTCTGCCTTCTGTTCTACTGCACCTTATGTCTGTCTCCCTTTCTGTTCTCTTCTCCCATTGGTCCAAGTCAAAGGTCCCTTGAAAGGTATGAAGGGACTAGCGCCTCCTGCACCGCAACCAGAATCCTGCGTTTTTAACCCCTTTTAATCCGCATTCCTAATTTTGAGATTGCTCTGAATTTTTTGCATTGGGTTTTAATCGATTAATTCTATCACAACTATGTTTAACCTGTTTAAGTGACAAAACATTGACCATTTAGTTTAATAATTCCATCTAATGTTTATTTCTCAAAATCTAGCCCCCAAAAAACATATTTTCTCTAAAACATAACCAACCAGGCCCTCATTTCATTTCCACGATATTGATCAATACACGCTGTCATGTTTAAGCCAAGGTGGAAAGTAACAGGCAATTGCAGTTGACATTTACTCAATTGATTTCCCTTTTACTCCATTGTTATTTTAAATGTGTTTGACAAGATTAGCCTTTTGAAGAAGGCTAAAACATTTGATTGAAAAATTCAATTAGATTGAAAAATCGTCATTTGGGACGGTCACCTCAGACAGGTCACTGATTGACGTTCTCTGAGTTACTTTCTCCACCTCTGCTTCAGTCTAAAAAAAGATCACCTAATCAGATAACGTAATGGTTCTGAATGGTGCCATCTCTCTCATTCTGAAGACATTTCAAAGGCTAAAGAACGCCATGGACGTGTGTATCCTTCTAAAACCCTCTGGCTCACTAACATCGCTCGTGCCGTACGGTCAACAAACTAAAGCGAGCAAATCCGACACGTGAGCAGACTTTCTAAAAGACTTTAGCCTCTCTGTGAGATTTATTTCATTAGTCGTTTACTCTATCTATCTAATCTTAACCACTGTTCCAGTGGTACTGGAGGTGTAGAGATGTCTTTTTGATTGAACAGATAATACACTTCTCTCCTCGAGATCGATCTGTGGACAGAGTTTCGTATTTGCCAGCTGTCATGCTTCTCATCTCACCCTGTGGCACAAGAAATCTTAGTGAATCGGAGGGTTTGCGAAACATCCTAACTCATTTTCTACCAATAACCTCAGGTTTTTACTTAAACTCAATGGAGTCATTTCACCAGTTCACTCTTTATACAGTAAGTAGTATATTAATCGATTAAAACATGAAAACCTTTTCCCCCCTGTGCGATTATCCAGTTTCTTCGTCTCTTCACCCTCTCTCTTCTTCTCTCTGATGGACAGTATAACGATTGATTCTTCTTCTCCACCTCTCTTTCTCTTCATCTGTCCATCACTTTTTTTCGAAGGGCTGATTCTTCTTCTTCTTCTCTCTGTTTCATCTCTGTTCCTCACTTCTTCTCACTCTCTCTTTGTCTTTGTTTGAAAAGCCTGATGGACCTTGTGTATCTCTAAAAAAAACTGTCTTGGATGACTTAAGCAAGTTGTGATTGCTATAGGTTGAATTGTTGATATTGATGATGTTGATGTTGGGCATTCTTCATATTTACTCCAACTTCATTGACCCTTGAACCTGTGTGTCCAGTTGACATGGTGACTCAGCATGGGGCATGCACAGAACCTTTGGGAAATCTGTCAGATTCTAGTAAACTCCTAGTGGTCTGTGATGGTAATGCATCCCGCTAAAGAGAATGTGTACTGTATAGGCACACAATTATCAATATAACCTGCCCTTTGGTGAAGAGAAATACAACATCTTAACACATGATAAAAAAAAACTGTTGGACATCTAAACGTGCATATTTTTGTTCTATTCCCTCGCGCTGGTAATGCCTCTCTGCTGTTTGCTACTTGCTTGTGATGAGAGTAGCAAACTAATGCTGGTCGATAGCCTATGATCACCTCTGCATGACGGTTCTCTCCCTAAACGCAGAGGGAGATGACGCGGGGGCCATGTCCTGAATGAGATTGAGCATTGAGACATTGAGCAGGAACTTGAGCTTTTGCACAAATCCTCTTAACACCCGCTGAGGTGTACACAAGTTGAAGTTCCAACACTTTCATCTCTCTTGTCTGAATATGGCCCTTTATGAGCAGCATGTGTATGAGAATGTGTTGGTTTGCGCATTTAAGAGCAATATTGCTTTCCCAAAGAGACAGGGGGTGCCTAAGAGGTTTTATAAGCATTTAATGCTGGGCTTTTTAGATAAAAAAAAGGCGTATATGCATTCAGATAATGGTAGCTCATTGCCAGCGTTGCTACTGTTGCTAAAAGCAAGCTTAAGTATCTGTACACGTTTATCAGAAATGTTGGGGGTTTTTAAAGTCTGCTTGTCTTTCAGTCTGCACATCCTTGAATGTGAGACACATCAGTGGAATAATAATTTTAAAAAAAAGTATTCAACAGTTCTCTTGTTTACACTTCTTCCCTCCCTAGAATTCCCTTAACCCTTGACCCCTGACCCCTGACCCTTTCTCTATCCCCTACCACTGGGACGGTAAGGACATTCCTGGTGATAGATGGCATCATGGCCTTGGTCTGACCTTTCAACCCCCCCCCCCCTCCCTCTTTGCAGCAGCGACGAGGACAACAAGCCCCTGCAGGGCAGCCAGACCTCGATGGACGGCGGGGTGAAGGAGAGCGACGACAGCCTGGTGGACTACGGCGAGGGCGGGGACGGACAGTTCAACGAGGACGGCTCCTTCATCGGCCAGTACACCGTCAAGAAGGACAAAGACGAGACGGAGGGCAACGAGAGCTCCGAGGCCACCTCGCCCGTCAACGCCATCTACTCGCTGGCGTAGCCCCCCCCCCCCCCCCTCTCTGAATCGCAGAGGGACCCCCCGGGGGGTCGGGAGTGTGCTACCACCACCACCACCACTACTACTACTTCTACTACACACACACACACACACACACACACACACACGCACACACACATGAGTATATAAATATATGAATATATGAAACACGTAAACACATGTAAAACACCCACAGCGCCTGTCTGGAGACTGTCTGACCCCTTCACAGCGGAGGGAGAAAAAGAAGACGGGGGAGGAACGGAGGTGAAATGTTACGACGAGCCAAGCCTTGTTTTTTGTTTTTCGGGCTCCAGGAAATGGTATGCAGGAAATGGGGTGAAGGAAATTTGGAACAGTACCGGGTTTTCGTTCTGCTCTCCCTGCCCTCTTCACACAGACTTTAAGTGTGCCTGCAGGGCAGCGTTTGGAGTATAGAGGATAAGGAGGCGACGTTGGTGGTTTTCAAGCATCTTTGTGTGGCTCTAGAGCTTCTTTTGTTTTGGTTCCAAATGTCCTCGGCTTCCCCCTTAGCCTCCCTCCTCCTCTCCCCCCTCACCCAACCCCCCCCCCTCCCCACCTCTGTGTCTTTAGCTGCCATCCCCGAAATGGAGACACAGGCGCTCATCCTGTAACATATCAGCTTCGGACCACCAACTCATCAGGATGTAGGCAGATATGTTTATCATATTGATATTTCCGCTATGAGAGATCTTTTTTTCAACAACTGGTAGATGAGTCATTGAATATAAAGAATGCTGTAAACAGTACTGGCACACCTTCTAGTGCGCTGCAAAACTATGCACTACCACCTCATTATTTCTGGGTTATGTCTGGTTAGTAATCAATTGGTTCTTTTCCAGATAAGACTCTCACAGGTTCAAAGAAAACTTGCTTAATGAAATGCTATCATTCCCTCGCCTTTCTGGTGGGGGTAAATGTTCATTTCCTCCCATCTCAAATCGCAGAAATTCAAAATGGCCACTGCTTTCTTTTTATAGTACCAAGCTCTACTATGTCAGTTATAAATGACATTTTAAAAAAAAGGTTAAAAAAAAAAGATGATATATTATTTTGAAGCATGGTAGTATTTTAGTGCAAGAGACAAAGAAGAGGTGGTGGAGAAAGGTGGTTTTGCTTGGTAAACACTACTACTGGACTACAACCAGTCTGGGTTAGTAAACACTACTAATGGACTACAACCAGTGTGGGTTGTTTAACTCTCTGGTGACTGTCACTCTGTGGTGGCTACTTCCCGGTTAGCATGGCTGTGATCCTAGAAGCTTGATCTGCACATCTTTCCTCTGATATTTTTGTATACGATCACAGACGTAAACACAGCATCAAGGCCAGGCAGAATCTGTGGAGATATAATGTTAAGAAATTATTTGGAATCATGACCACCTGTGACACAAAATACTACCCCCAAAACAGGGAATTGATTTGAATTCGCAGATAATTTGTTTTCAAGAACATTTTCCCCACATATTACGTCCGGCCATAGTAGTCATGGCCATCTTGCGACTTTGCCAATGGTTTCTCCCTGCAGAATCTCAAATAAGTGCTCCTTGATATTTCACCACTTCATACAAGTACTTGTATACCTACAACTGCACTAGTTAAGTCTTTCATGCTTCATCAAATAGATCTTAACAAACTACAATTAGCTAACAGAGGTTTCAATGTATCCCAGATATTTATTTTATATTTTTATTTATCACATTATGTGGATAGTATTCATATATTAGTGATTCATTTATTAATTGTTGCATACACATTTTTGACCAACAGATTTGGTTGTTTCGCATCAGAAGTTTAACAGATTATGAGAGCCACAATAGAGAGCTTACCTGAATTAGTTATTGTAGATAATAAGATTTTTAAAAATGCTCAGAATGATGCATCTTCGTGGCGATTGGCTTTTCTGTTGTAAAACTAACAAAATTCATGTTGTATCATATTAGTTATTCCATGTTGGTATTAGAATTTATTTAATATAACTTTTACATGACACAGAAATTTAATATTGATTATTTATTTGGCATACATACATGTAGGTCCTGAAAATAATGTCTTTGTAAATATTTATTCAGATTGATTTCCAAAAAATGCTTTATGAGAATACGAAAAAAAGAGTCACAAATCTGTATCCGCCGCCGAGCAAATGTGCATGGTTCATCCCAAGGTAACACACGTTTGTCACCTCGCTTTGACTCTGATTTGCATCCTCAAAACAAGAATCACTATGTTGTCCCTTGCTTTGAAATTGTCTGTAACATAGCCTATGGGAAGTAACTTGTCTCTTAGCCACTTCTTTGATGTCACAAATACAAATGAAACCGTTTGAAATGTTGTGGAAGTCAGAGGTATAGGCCTACAATAGTCAATAGCCCCCTTTTATGATGTAAATAATTCGTAAGTGCTCCTGAAATGTATCGTTGTAGCATTCTGCGCACATCTGTTCAAAGCCTATGAAAAAAATAACTGCATTTGCCAAGATATCAGAGAACACAATTCTCCTCTGTGCTGTTGTCTGTGGTACTTCTGTCTCTCAAGAACATCCTCTCGGAGCTGCACAGACTCATTTTCAACCATCATGCCTCATCATGCTTGCTGGTCCACTTCTTGGTGATAGGCAGCCATTCTGAAAGAGCTTTCAGTCCGTTAGAGAGATGTCTAAATGTGCAGCCTTCGTCCTCATGTTAATCATAGAAAATATTGTCATCATAACAAAAAATACATTGTCACCAATATCCTCCTGTGAATAGGTTCTTTTAAACTCCTTCTACTTCTCCAGAACCTCAATGCAATATCCTCTGAATTATTAAGACAATTTTATTTTTTCTTATGTTGTTGATTCACTGTGACCTCTGGGTAGTGACTCCAGTAACTTCACAATGCACAGAAGTCTGACTAACACAAGGACACTCTTCAAGGAGCTATGGAGAGGTTGTGGCAACGGTACAATACAACACAATGCCCCTGCTGAAGCCATGCTTGTCCTCCAACCAATGGAAGTAAAGCGCATAGAGATAGAGAGACAGTCCACTCCCAAACCACTAACAACCTGACGACCGTTGGAGTCACTGAGTGTCGGTGGCGGATTAAGAACTCGTGGTCCGCAACGTTCTGAAACTTTAGCCGTGAACGCAAACCCACGGTTACCCTGGATTCAGTACACCCCCCTTTCCCTGACCTCCTGGCCTTTCCCCCCTTTCTCCCCCCCCCCCACACACATGGCTCCCAATGGGGAAATTAGTGAACTGGCTAGAAAACAATGAAAAAGAGAATTATGCATTTGCTGACGATTCACAGTGCTTTCTTATGTCCTTTTGATTTCTTTATGTACGTTGATTTGAGGTGCATAAGGAGCTTGCGTGTCTTTCCATTCTGTTTTTAAACGTAACTGCGTCATCTCCAGACACTGCTCCTTCTCCTTTTGAGCAAATCACGTTTCGACTATGAAGGCTAACAACACGTAAGAGTATCTGTTAGGGTAACAACATGTAAGAGTATTTGTGTGTATTGTTACAGCTTTGTGTTCAGTTGATTTAGGATGCTTTTTATCCATATGATGAAGCGCACATCAAAAAATAAAACTGAAGCTTATATTGTTATAATTATCATCGTTGATTGCTATTTGGATTTTTGTACCAATTTTTTTTCTTTTTTTCTGAGCATTTTATCTTACTTTTACGATTCTAAGTGTATCAAAGCAGCTCGTCAAAGTCTTGCTTCTACACGCAAAATAACAGCTTTTGTAAGGTACATCTAATCAACAGAAAAAATGGCATATTAATATATTCACCATGTATGCGTGTATGATGAGATGTTGCAACTTCTGCTAGAGACGCCTTCTTTATAGTAAAGCTATCTCTTTTTCTCTAACTCCAGACCTCTGTCTTTCTTTGTCTCTGTTTTCCCTCTGAAATGTTGCTGATACAGTTAAGTCTGTATGTCAGGTCTAGACTTCCAGCTTACAAGAGTCAACCACTTAATCAGATGTGATTTAATGTGTATCTAGTATAATAACAATAGAACATTGTATATTATAGTAATTTGGTCATGTTTTTAAGACGTCCTACCACCCCTGTACCACACACGTTGTAAGCCCCACAAAGCAAACCAAACCATAACTCTATCTCTATTGATTTATCATCTGATACAAGCCTTGGAGTGGATTACACCATTCCCATTAAACCGTCACGGCTACCCGCTCTCCCTCTACGCAGATAACAAACACAAAAACAGAGAGAGAGATTAATAAAAGCATTGTAACTATAAATCAGTTTGCCGGCTCAGACGGGGAGCGGGCCACGGCGACATGTTTTATTGAAGAGGGCTGAATCCATTCTGCCTTGACCCCCGCAAGCCTAGTAAATATTAATGTCCTCCACCCCGCCACTGCTCTACAGTGAACCGGAGCAGCTCTGTCTCTCTCCATTCCCCGACTGTCGCCTACGTCACCCTGGTAAAAAGCCATTAGCAACCGTATCCGTGACCGGTGCCGAAAACTACAGTTACACGCAGACGTGCTTCATTGTCTCTAGGTAGCGTTCTGTAATTATAAGGCCTTTCCTCTGCATGAAAGGAGTTGAATTACTTGGAGCGCAATGGCGGAAACACGTAGTTTTTTTTTTTATACTGACAAAATAATTGTGATTGCACCGTGATCAGATTTAACAAAAGGGAGAGAGGGGAGGGGATGCATTGCATTTGAGGCTGGGATTGTAACCAAGGCTTCTCTTGTTCTTCTCTCATAAAGAGATGGCATATCCTGCCTAATGACATCCATTTTTCGGCAAATGTCATTGCTAAATGTGAGACTTGCTATTTTGCCATACTGTAGATAGGCATCTCCTTATCTAACCTTTCACTGGACCCAAAGTTCATCCCACATTTACATACATCTCAATAATTTACCACACAATCAGTCAGTGCACTTAGATGACTGAGATGTCCACATGAAAGCATTAAAGGGAGGGTTCAGCCCATTGTCTGCTGTAGAAAAGTAAAGCATGGGAGAAGCTTTCGCTACTAGCCTATGAGGGTCTAAGATGTACGGTATACTCAGTCTAAGATGATATTTTACCTGAAGATGAAAACAGGCTGAACCATCCCTTTAACAACAGTAAATAACTATCAGCTGGTATAATGAGTCATTCATTATCAGGGCCGTTTTGTATTATACACTTATCAGACCTCTAAAAGGTTGTTAGATGCATTATTAAATGGTAAATGGACTGACTTATTATTATAGTGCCTTATTCCAAAGTGCTTTACAATGGCCTTTCATTCACCCATTCACCCATACATACATTCACACACCAATGGCGGCAAGCTACCACGCAAGGCGCCGGGCCTGCTCATTGAGAGCAATTTGGGGTTCAGTGACTTGCCCGAGGACACCTTGATACGTGGCCAGCCGGGGGTTCGAACCGCCGATCTGCCGACCTTTGCGATCATTAGACGCCGGCTCTACCTCCTGAGCCACAGCCGCCCCTGTGTCTCACTAGAGTGGGCACAGATTCTGAGGCCACCTATCCTTTACAGTCGAGCCAACCGCAGACGTGGTAACACAGCAGCGCTGAAAGCGTTGAAACAGCCAAAACGTTTACTACCTTACTGCCTCGCGTCCACAGACCAGATGCTCTCCTGGATCCGTTGGGGGACATTGAGATAAACAGAGGCAGATGTTCACGACTCTCAACCCATGCCAGGTACAGTATCACATCACACCACTACCTGTCCTGGGACAGCAGCACACACGCACACGCACAGTCGCACACGCAGACACGCACACTCAGGCACACGCACACACACACACACACAGGCACAGACACACACGCACACACACACACACACGCACACGCACACACACCCACACGCACACGCACATGCGCACACACACACACACACACACACTAGCCTTAATTTAATCAAGTGTTCTGGTCTGGGTCCCTAGTTTAGACATTAATCTCTTCAAGACACAACCTTATCCTATTCAAAGGGTATGAGTGGAGGTCACTGCCCCCCCCCGCCGCCACCCCCATCCCACTGCTGCCTGTACCACTCCTCAGGAAGTGTTATTTATGTACTGGGGCATCTTGACATGTTCATTTTGCAAATGCACTCGCCTTCCGTGCTTTTGTTTAGCATGCCGAGCAGCATATCTAAAGTGATTGGGGCCACATGGTCCGATACTGTTAAAGTGAAATGAATTCACAATGGAGAATGAAGTCATGGAGGAGCTATTGTCTCCATCCTATTGTGTTCAGCCAGACACGGAATGTCAACCTCTCCCAATTTGCCTTAGTCCATAAAAAGATAAACGACATGTTGAAAACCCACAAAGCCTTTTTTGACAACATGATTTATCTCTCTCTCCCTCTCCATACGCGTGGCTAGTATGATATATCGATCCCCAGAGCTGTGCCCATGCAAAGTGGACTTTGACTACTTCGGTCGCTAGGTAACTAACTGTCCTTGGGAGGTCATTCTAAATCTAACCTTTAGTGAAAACTGTACAGCAGGTTTAACGTGGTTTCAGAGCCCCCTCCCCGATCGATCCTATTGACTATCGCAGCACTTATCAAAGCGCCCGTCCGGTGCATTGTACATGCTTAGCAAGCCTCTAAGACAGTGGTAGAGGGCCAAAGGGGGTCATTATCATGAATGTGGAACTCCAGGGAGTTTGGAGTGAGGAAAAAAATAAACTATGACCCTTATGGTCCTTAAGATGTGGAGCCATGCATGTCTGGAGTGGGTACGGAAATTCATTGGGATTCTTCCCCTTGCTCTTGAGTTGGGGAACTGAATTGACTTTGAGAAAGTCAGACTCGGGGAGCGCGTGTTCAGAGAAGACACTCTGAAGAGCGTTGTGTTCATTGAGTTCATATAGTGTATCTCAACTTTTCCGATACGTGCCGTATGTTAGACCCATTGTGAGGAGTTGGAGCATGGTTTTGAATAACTTTGAAGCAATATATCAAGTACTGCATATAGCCCAGATAGTGTATCGAGTATTACGTAACCGAGACAATGTAGCGGTTCGACTCGAGTTAGCTTTTGTGAGAGTTAGTTTTCCCTGCTTGTGCGGTGCACGACTTAGCATTCTAACTGTCTATATGTGGCGGTCGAAACCCCTAGGAAACTGTCTGCAGCAGTAATGATGTGTTGTCTTTCTATGATGGTGAACAGCAGGCTCTCGATGACTCAAACACACACACTCACACACACACACACACACACACACACACAGACTCTTCACAGAGATAGGGTATGGATTTTTGGTTGCAGTCAGGGCTAGGAGTGTGGTGAAGATGATGTCAGAAGGATTAGACATTGTGTGTTTTATCAGGAGAAAACCCATACCTCAATAATGGCTCTGCATCTGTCTCTGATTGGCTCCCGTTGACAACTGACTCATTCCACTTCCCTCCTCTCCACGGCAACCCTTCCCCAGGTTGGAGTCTAAGTGGTGATAAGACTCGGTAGTTTTTGTAGACACTGGAGAAACAGTACAAGGGGGTAGTAGAAATCTTAGGAGAAACAGTATAGGGGGGGAAGAGAAAGAGTATTGGGGGGAAGCAGGTGTCTCAGGAGACACAGTGCTGGGGGGTAGTAGATGTCTCAGGAGGAGCAGTTAAGGTGTAGCCTGAAGAGATGGGTCTTCAGTTTCCGACGGAAGGTGGGGAGTGACTCTGCAGTTCATGCAGTGAGTTTGTGCATCAACATGAACGAATGATTGTGAGAGCATACCAGTGTTGTCCTTATACTTAATTAATGAACATAATTATGAATGCCTCATTTATTTTTTCGATCTTACCCCCTCATGGGCTTGTTGTCAATCCTCCGTCTGTCTGTCCACCCGCCCACCCGCCCGTCAGTCTGTCCATCCGTTTGTCTTTCTTTCTCCAGATTGCCTGCCTGTCCATCCATTTCCTTTCTTCTTGTTTCTTTTGGATTTTTTTCTTCCTCTTTCTTTCTTTCTTCCTTCCTTCCTTCCTTTCTTTCTTTTTTCTTTCTGTCTTTCTTTCTTTCTAGCTGTCTCCAAATTGCCTGCCTGTCCATCTGCAAGTGTTTCTATCCATCTCCCAGTCTGTCTTTCTTTCTTTCTAATTGAATTCAAAATCCGCCTAATTACTGTGTGTACAGACCAAAATACAAATCAGATCTCCTCCCACCCTATATTCCCGCAAGGTCCCTAAGGTCAGCTGAGACTAATCAGCTAATCATTCCAACAGTGAAAACAAAACACGGTGCAGCAGCTTTCAGTCACACTGCCGCATGCTCCTGGAACAAACTCCCTGAAGAAATCAAACAGGCCCAAACCCTTAAAATATTTGAATCTAAGCTAAAAACCTTCATGTTTTGCAGCAGTTATGATTAAACACAAACACTTCTATCAATGTATTTTATCCATTAACTATTGTCTTATTAAATGTTTTATCTATTTACTTCATATATCATGTACATTTTATTTTCATACTATGCTCCTCTTGCTGTATTTTTAAATAAAGTAAAGCACTTTGAATTTCCCCTGTTGTATGAAATGTTGTGCTATACAAATAAACTTGCCTTGCCTTTCTTTCTAGCTGTTCTTTCTCCGGCTTAACTGCTTGTCCATACGTCTGCAAGAGTTACTACCCATCCGTCTCTCTGTCTGTCTGATTATCCCTGCGTCCAGTCTCTCTCTGTCTGATTATCCCTGGGTCCAGTCTCTCTCTGTCAGTCAAGAGACATCTGCAGAGCTCTCTATGTGTCTTCTCTAGTGAGACGCTTTTGTCCTCCTCCCAGACCCTCCTCGCCCCAGCCACTTAAATCCACTGTTGTGAAATGTCATTAGTGAAGCTGGGGACATTGTGTAGCTCACCTCATTGTTATAAATGTATCCCTCCACCTTTTACCAATTAATCTGTGTTATATGTCACGAGTTGTTCATTAATCAGGGAGGGAATAGTAAACTGTCCGTCAGTGCGGTGTGTAATGCCATTATTGTTCATTTGTCATGGGGTGGATGGGTGGGGTGGGGGGAGCTGTTTTTTTATTTTGTGTGACTCCATGGTGGAGCTTAAAAGCCACTAAGCCACAGCCTCTATCCGTCAAGCCTGAATAATTTATGGCACTTAAAGCGTCAGACCAGAGACGGAGAGAGAGAGGGGGGGGGGGGGGGGTGGAGAGGCCAGTCAGCTACCTCAGACAGTGAGCCGGGGGAGACTGGAGGAAGACCCCCAGAGAGAAAGATGGAGAAAGACAGACAGACAGACAGACAGACAGAGACAGACAGAAACAGAAGGAGAGAGAGAGACAGAGACAGACAGACAGGAAGATGGACAGAAACAGACAGAGAGAGAGAGACTGACAGACAGAGAGGGAGACTGATAGACAGATTGAGAGAGGGAGAAGACAGCCAGGCCGAGAAAAGGAAAACAGACAGAAAAAGACAGAGAAGAGTGACAGAACAAAACCAAGATAACAGAAGGAGCGGAACAGAGATGAAGATGATAAGAGGAAAGGAGGGGAGAAAGGAGAGGAAGAAGAGAGTGCTCTATCCTTTGACCTTTGTGTATGGGGGTTTTGGAGGACACCCATGGATACCCTCTACTGTGAGAGAAGAGAGAGAAAATGGATACCCTAAAATGCATAAAACATCAATGTCTGGCTGTGTCTTTGGTGGGGGGGGGGGGCAGGGACTAAGGTGAGAGAAAAGCAGATTCTCATATTGGTTGTTGTGTCTTTAGTCCATACTAGGAGGATAGTTTTAGTTCATAGTTGAGTTTTAGTTGAATAGCCGCGTGTGTAGTAAATTCAGTGCAACCTAACCCTTTCACCAATACATCGCTCTCATTGAAAGTCATTGGGTTGGCAACGTTTTTGACGTATCATTTTTGGCTGCTTGAGAACTCATCAGAATTATCATCACTCTTCCTTGCATCACCTTTCCCTTGTCCATTTTATCACAATCCATCTCTTTCTTTTTTATCCATCTCTTTCCACACTTTCTTTTTTATTCCTCGCCTCTCCTCTCCTCATCCCTACGTCCTTTTCATTTTCTTCACCTTTTCCTACGCGGAGGTTCTTTGTGCTCATCCACCTCTCTGTCCACTTGTTCCTCCTCTCCGTTATCCATCTGTTCCCCTCAATCCATCCATCCTTCTCCTCCCTCATCCTGCTCTCCATCTGCCCCGCCCACTCCCTCCCTTTTTCTATCCCTCTGTCTGCTTCTCTTTCTTTCGACTTAATTCAAGACACTGGCTTCATAAGTGAAAGAACTAAAAAGAAAATGATGAAAACAACATAATAATGATCCCCTGAGGAAGAATTATCGAACATAATAAAACAAATAAAACAATAAACCAAACAATAACATAACAATGTGAAATGTATCTAATTTGACATCGCTGTCATTATTGTGTTTACTGTTTCTTCTATATAACCTTTCTCTCCCTCCCTCCCTCCCTCCCTCCTTCCCTCTCCTCCTCTCCTCTGGGTCTCTGCAGACACTTTAATGAGGTGCTTGTGTACACACTGGGCAGATGCCGGCGGACAGCCATTAGCTCATGTGACAGACAGGAAGCCCCCCACCCCCACCCCACACACAAACGCACACACACCCTCTTTCTCCCCCCCCCCCCCCCCACCACCACCAGCCCCAACACTGCCGCATGGTTAGCGCCAGCTATCCTTTGGACAGACTCTGGCGAAAACAGACAGGGTCCCCCACTGGGAATACCGTACCCCCTGTCTTAGTGGTGGAGACGGAGAGAGCGATGGGGGAGACAGGGGGGGGAAAGGATGAGGCGAGAGGGGGGATGGGGGGTTAAAACAAGCACATCTTTTATTAATTAGGGGGGGGCCTTTTAAAGTGATCTTTATTAATCATTCACACTGTGCATTTCATTACATCTGCTGTCACTGTGGGTTGTGTCTGGGCCAGAAGATCAGAGCTACTGTTCACCTCGCTAGTTGTTTTGTATCAGTTTGACTCATGTAAACACAATTCTATAGCCAGACGTGTTCTAAAAAGATGATGATTGAGTCATGAGATCTGATTCCTACTATTTGGGTATATGATGATGGCCTAGCATTGACATCGTCGGATTTGAGGATTTCAAATGATCCGTTTATGTCTTAGCAGCTTGAAATGTCAAATTGGATGCTTGTTTTTTCAAAGTGAGAATTGTGTTTTGGCTTTCAGAGCCGAATACATATTTCATGCCACGGTGATTGCTGACTGCAGTCCAAACAAATATCATGGCTGCTTCACTTAAGCCCCTTTCACACATAAGAGCCTTCCCAGTAGATTCCATGCAATTTCCAGGGTCGCCGTATATCTGAATGCGACTGACCAGGGAAATCCGCCCGGGCAGTTACCCTGGTCGAGACCATGTATAATTCCATGGAAAGTACCGGGTCACGGTAAGTATGAATAGAAGCCTTAAGATTGCCTGGTCAGTCTCCTTTCACAGCTGTCCTGCATCGCGCAACCAGCAGGGCAGAGCGCATAAGAACTGCCCCAGACTCCGAATATCACGACTGCTAAATATTATTCGGAATATTACAGTAACCAGAATATTGACCTTAATCGGAATACGGTGTGCATGTAAACGTAGTCAATGACTTGAAAGTTGTGTCTAAGACTTGAGAGGAACAAAATGGCAGCTGTTTAAAGAAAACATAAATAAATATGTTGTTCCAATTCATATCTTTTAAGTTCTCATCCTTGCATTAGAATTAGAGCAGTTAATAGTTTGATGGTGTCATGTGGTAATGCTCTCTGAAATTAGCCCATGATAGAAGGTGATAGACAGATTCATCCAATCACCTTTCAAGTATTTTTGAAAGTGCCTGCCCTTTTCCAAACAGCTTTCAATGTAGCTTTCCTTGATGATCAGGTTAGTAATGCTCCATCACATGTTTTAAATTTATTACACGGTGAATCTTAAAATGAAGCTTGACTTTAATGCAACCAGGAGCGGCGCTAGGGGGTGGCTACTTGGGCTCAAGCCCCGGATGTTTTCTGAAAAGCCCCGAATGTTTTACTTTAAAAAAAAAAAAAAAAAAAAAAAAACTCTCGTGAGTAACGTGCAGTACCGGAGTCCAACAGAGAGGCAGCAGCTGCGCGACATTAGCCTGCGTACTGCGTAGCCTGCCCTGCCCTGAAGAAGAAGTGATCTCATTCAGTGCCTGACTTGCAAAATTGTAAGGATGGATATTAATTTTAATTTTTAATTTTGCCATTTAGCAGACGCTTTTATCCTAAGCGACTTACAATTACGAATTACAGGGACATTCCCCCTGGAGTAACTGAGGGCTAAGTGCCTTACCCAAAATACACCATTGCGTATCCATTTTTAGACCACAAGATATTGAAAGGAAGAATGGATGTAATCATTCAACATCATCATACATTCCACTATGTGAACAGCTGAGCTAGTGAGCCAACTATGTAGCTAGTAAGCTAGCTAGCTATTTGACTGAGCTTGGTGAGGTGGACACATACAATGTCTGTACTGAAAGCAGTTCCTTATTACCTGGCTGGCCACCCTCCCCACCCATAACCAGGCTTGGTAGTGGGGGCATTGGGCTCAAAAGTTAAGCTAGCTGCTAGCACACAGAACCAGAGTTTCTCTCCTCTCACCGACCTTGCAGTTCTTTTCGCTCGTTCTGTTTCACCTGGTGCTCCTTTAATAAACGAGACAGCATGTTGGCGTGTTGCTTAATGTGTTCTTAGTTGAGTTAATGTTTTAATGTCTGTTCATTTAGTATGCGCTACGATGAGCCAAGCTAACTGGCAGCAGGAAGAACAGCAGCAGTCTCGTCACATGACTGCAACTCTCGCGTGATTTGAAAGGTTTGAACGTTCGAAAGGTTTGAACGTTCGAAATGATGTAACGTTCGAAAGGTTTAAATATCCTAAAAGTCGTCATAATTCCGTTAGCTTCTCCGTGGTCTAGTGGTTACGTCCGAGGACACTAGTGGTTCTGGCCTATTTAGGTCGCAGATACGAGACGGCACTATGAACTCGAGTGCGACCTGTACGTCAGAACCTTGATCTGGACCGTTGATCCATAACAATAAAGCTAGATCACCACCCAGCACACCGAGAAGCTACGTTTTTATATTTATTGACCGTGAACTGTCTTCTTTACTGTCTCACTTTATTGTGTGTTGTCAGCCATGTCATCTCAAGGTCGCCGGTTCGAATCCAGCCGCGGACAGAACGAGCCTGTCATCCCTGCTCTCTCTCACCCATCTTTCCTGTCAATATCTACTGCCTCTATCCCATTAAAGCAGAAATGCCTTAAACATTGCGTACATAGTTACTAACTGACGCTAGGAGTTAGAGCTATAGTCCTGATAGGTCATAGCTGGGCTAGCATTAATTTAATTTTAATTTTAACTTTGCCATTTAGCAGACGTTTTAATCCAACGCGATTTACAATTACGAATTACAGGGACACTCCCCCTGGAGTAACTGAGGGCTAAGTGCCTTACTCAAGGGCACACTAGTAGTGGTGTGGTTTCAGGCGGGATTTGAACTCACAACCTTCCGATCACAAGTCCAACTCACTACCACTAGACCACCACTACCCCTGATATCCCAAAGTTGTTTTCAACAAAACAAGCGCCAAGAACTGTTGCAGCAGCAGTATCAGCAGCTGACAACAATAACATCACCAGCAGTGATGACATAGATGATGTTTCAGGTTTGTGAATCTTATTAGAAAGGTGACTGACTCACTGACACTACTTTTCCGGTTTGCTAATGCTAGCTGGCTATCATAACATAACGTTATGTTATAATGAAAATGAAACATAGCAAGGTACTGTTACGGTACATGGTAAGAAATCAAACAAAGGATAATACTTATACAAATAAAGTGAATAACAGGCTGATAGTCTTTGATATCTGGTTGACTGAGTAACAAGTGAAAAAGAATGATGTAACGTTAATGTTACAGCTAGTAAACATGGAGTAACCACATTAAGTATGCCCTTATGGTAGTATGTATACAGAACATGACTCAAATCTATCCTAAGATGTAACGCTAACTAACTAAGTTTGTTTAATGTCCCAGGGGGGATTTGATTTCACAGTACTATACACAGGCCAACAATACATGTAATATATCGTCATATAACACAGGACAAGACAATCAATACAATATAAGTGGTGAGCACAGAGTCTGCCCTGATATACATACTGTAACATAACTAGCCTCAGCCCATCAATTATGTAATTCTATACAAATATAAATGATGGTGACTGACAGGGGGAGCTACGTGTGCTGGCCTCCCTCTGTGCCCAGAACCACCACAATTAGTTTGCTTCATTAAAGGGTGTGAATGTATATGTGTTCTCCAGTGCCTTTTGTCCGCTTTAAGGTGGTGGTAAGTTGAAGGTTGAAGGCAACATTTTACGGCGCGCTCCGCGCGCACATTATATTCTCCCTCTGGGCTAAGCCCCGGATCTCCTGCGATCCTAAATCCGCCCCTGAATGCAACCCAACAGAAGTTTCATGTAAGTTTAGTTCTTTCACTTGTAGCTCGGGCTGTGGGGGTGCTAGAGACGGCAGCCGATTTGTGGTCCTACTAAGTACCCTGAACACGTACAAACAAACTGCATGTTGATACGACCTTCCTAGCCAGAGATATGGCCACACTTTACAATAAACTTCTGTTAGGTAGCTTTAAAAAAATATATAATCTCAAATTAAATCGCAATATCTGCCAGAAAAATCGCAATTTTATTTTTTCCCCTGTAGTCTCTTTTCTCTGTTTGGTGATCAAGAATGAGGTAAAAACTCCTGGCCAAAGTTTAAGAGTATTTATTCAAAAAAGATAAGATTGGGTCCTCAGATTACAGGATCAGGTTTACACACAAACAGTCACGTCGTGGGCAGAGGACGACAGAAGCAGACTGAGGAGCTCCTCAGCACAGGGTTTTATAGCGGTCTCTCAGCCAATCACATCACAGTATGTTCTTGGCCAATCGTGATCCTTCCTTCTAGGCCTCTGATTGGCCTAGACCCTCGGGGGCGTGCATGTGCGTGTGTGTGTGTCTGCGCATGTGCGACAATTGCTTCTCAAATCTCCCCGCGATCATTTGTAATAATATGTATGTATATATATATATATATATATACATGTAATATGTTGTAAAAATATACGTTAATATATGTGTAAGATATACGTTATATAAGAAGGCTATTAATATGTGTAAAAATATACGACACCCCCAAATCGTGCAGCCATAATGGCAGTCCCACACGCCCGTCCCGCTCCAGTTCTGCATCCAGTTGAATGCATGTATTGAATGCAATGATTCAAGTACGGTAGATCGTGCAACCAGGGAATTGCCAACATGTGTGAAAGGGAGCAACACGGACGGGAATCTACCGGCATTTGGCTCATGTGTGAACGACGAAAATGCCCGGTCGACACAGCTTGGGAGTCCATGGAAGTTACAGGGAACTATGTGTGAAAGAGGCTTTAGACTGATTAAGCTGCATAGTATGATTTGTATTTGCCTGCCGAACATTTCTTATTTTGCCATGCCAACAGCAATGCTTGAGGCATTGAAGCTGGAAAGAAACTCTTGTGGTTTCGCTACGATAAAATGCTAACTTGAGATTCATTCAGCATCATTCAAACTCAAACAAAAAACTAGGCTTTACAGTATGTCTATGTTAGATCAAGACAAATGTTTGTCTAGACCATATTAGCCTTCGTCCCATTGTGAGTGAGGGTCGAAACATGCAGAGGATGCTCGACTCCTTAGGGAGAGTGCATGTTTCTCAGGTCAGGAGGCTAACAAGATTATAGGGGTCTTTAGCATTGTTAGGGTCAGTCAGTCCAGCAATGAGTGTATAAGCAAGGCTTATTGGATGGTAAACAAGTGATTGATCGTGGCAGCTGTATTGGTTTCCTCCTTTAATTCCGATGGTCAAAAGTCAAAGTCATTGATTCTAGACTTTGACTGGTTTCATCATCCAGTCTTCCATGGCTCCTTTGTCTTTGAGTGAGTTATTGATGTTTCTGAACCATGTAGTTTACTTAACTTGTGGTCCGGCGCTGGATCTAAGTTTAACCTCTGTGGTCTGGGGGATGTACAACTTTTACTGTTGAACAGCTGCAAATTCTCTCCCTCAAGTTGTTTCTCAAACTCCCTTTTTTCCTCTTTCTCATTCTCTCTGCCTTTCGGTCTCTCCTTCTCACTCTATACATCTCTCTCTCTTGCTCTGTTTTTCTCTCTCAATTCAATTCAGTAAGCTTTATTGGCATTATAAGACGTCTTCCATTGCCAAAGCACTCATAAGAGCATATCAATTAATAATGACTCACTCTCTCACACACTCTCACATGCTCTTGTGATTCTCTTCCTCACCCCTTCCCTCCCTCTCTCCACCTCTTTCTCTGCCGCCTTCTCCTTCCCTCTCTCTACTCCCTGTCTCTCTCTCTCTCTCTCTCTCCCTCTCTCTCTCTCTCTACTCCCTCTCTCTCTCTCTGTCTCTGTCTCTCTCTCTATCTCTGTCTCTCTCTCCACCTCTTTCTCTCCTGCTTTCTCCTTCCCTCTCTCTACTCCCCGTCTCTCTCTCTCTCTCTTCCCCCTCTCTCTCTCTCTCCATTTCTGTTAACTCTCCCAGATCTTCCCCCTCCTAACCTCATACAACCTCAGCCTCTCCATCTAGACCCACTGAGAAAAGCCCTGTGATGTGGCTGATATATTCATTACAATCCACCATTACTCTGTAAAGCCCTGCTGTCGAAGTTCAAAAGAAACCTTCTCTCGCCTTATAAAAGATCTGTCACCTTGATTATCGTCACGGGAACGGCTCTCTCTTTTTTTCCTCTGCGTATAAGACCGCCAATCACATTTGCCGCACCTCTTCTTCTTCTTCTTCTCCTTCTTCTTCTTCTTCTTCTTCTTCTCCTTCTTCTTCTTCTTCTTCTTCTCCCCCAAGGGAGACTCGTCCGTACTTCTATTTCATCCCCCATAGAACCATCAGGGAGGTCGCTTCATTTCTCCCTTCCAGAACTAAGAGGCTCCACATCATGTACTGCTACTGAGTGAGAGCAAGGAAGGGCCAACCTTGGAGGCTGTGCCCACACACACATGCACGTGCATTTGTGTGTGTGTGTGTGTGTGTGTGTGTGTGAGAGAGAGAGAGAGAGAGAGAGAGAGAGAGAGAAAGAGAAAGACAGAGAATTAACATGTTTTTGGTATCTTTTTGTTTTCATGTAGGAAGTCACAGTATAGGCATTGGCTTGTGCCAACCGGACAAACAATACGCCTGTTCAGAGAACGAAGCGATGATGTCATCATCTGCATCTCAGTTATCCCTCATCCCACTCGCCCCTTCCTACCTCAGCCCCCCACTCCCACCTCTTCCTACCTCAGCCCCCCACTCCCACCTCTTCCTACCTCAGCCCCCCACTCCCACCTCTTCCTACCTCAGCCCCCCCCGCTCCCCCCCACTCCCACCCCTTCCTACCTCAGCCCCCCCCGCTCCCCCCCACTCCCACCCCTTCCTACCTCAGCCCCCCCCCCCCCCCCACTCCCACCCCTTCCTACCTCAGCCCCCCCGCTCCCACCCACCCGTCACACTACCCTTGGAGAGATGTTGATCATTGTCTTCATCTGACAAGAGACAAAACCTCCCACATTCCCCCTACTTTGACGGATCAATGGTACTGTTCCCTCATAGTCTCTCTATCCAGATAATGGAGTTTAATGGGTCCAATCCCTTGGGACCCATCCACTCTGAGATAAGACGGGGGGTGGGGGGGGATTTGGGTAAGGGTTTAGATGGCAGAGTATATGAAAAGCCTATGAGTCTCATCTGTTGTGGGTTGTTTTGCGACAGCTCCCCCTCTCATCCTGTCATAATTTAATCACCCTACTTGATTGACAGGGCTGCATGGAAGTATTAATCAGACTCAGGTTACGCTAGAGACCATCTGCACATGTCAATGTGAACGACCAAGGTCTCAGACGTCAATGTAGAGGATCAATAATAGCACTGATCAACAGACAGAGATGGCCTCCTCAATATTATCTTCATATTATATTATCTTCATTATTTTCATCATTGAGCCTCTGTGTATCGAGTCAAATGCCTTTTTGAAATCGATGAAGCACAGTACCGCAGTCGGGTTGTTCTTTTTCACCTCCTCGATGATTCTCCTTAAGGCCAAGATCTGGGCCACGGTGGTCCTCTCCTCTCCAAAACCATGTTGGTTTTCTCTCAGGTGAGGGTCGATGGCGCCCCGTATCCGGTTCAGTATCATGTACTCCATCTTCGCGAGATGATGGTTTTTTGTGGAATTCATTTCAAAGCAAATAGAAACAATTCTAAAGAAAAGGTAAATTATAGAAAAAACAGCTAGACAGCAGGATTACATTTGACATAATTTGACCTAATTAAGGTGAAAAAAGAGGTATATTTGGTCAGAAATTAAAATGTAATTAATTAATTCAACATCTGAATGTGATTCTTCAGGGAAAACTGCAGTCATCTTGGATTTGTGCCCTGCACACTTTTGTCTTGGACCCCTGGCTGAAGATGTTGTGATTTCATGTTGAGACAGGTCATATGGAATACAATTCTATTCTACAATTCATATTTAATAAAGTGAGATCAAAAGTTGTCAACAGCTTCTTCTTCTTCGGCGTATGGGTAGTTATTTTCCTCTCCACTCCACCAGGCTCGGGGCCGAGGGGCTACCCTTTTACCACCCCGAGACCTGGTTGAGGGGCTCACCCGGGCTATATTTCTGGACACCCCTCCAGAAGCCACGTCATCGTCTCGTCATCTAATACCGACAGACCATGCATCCCGTTGGGTGGGTGGTACACCGGGCAATCCAGGATAACATGGTCTGCGGTTTGGTCCTCTGCGCCACACTCGCACGACGCATTTGGGGCCAAGCCCCATCTGTGCATTGATGAGCGGAAACGCCCGACGCCGGTCCGGAGACGATTGAGCCTCACCCAGGAGAGCCTTGGCAAGTCCATCCCGAGGGGCTCAGGGCCGGCGACTGGGATGTGGTGGCGGAGTTTGGAGGTGTTAGCCTCCCACTCCGCGCGCCACATATAATCCGTCCATGTCAACAGCTAACTTCTTAAGCTTTCAGAACACACCATTGTAACGCCAACGAATGACGCACACTGTGTTGTGTCAGGAATTCAAAAGCTAGCCTTACTGATAAAGAATGAACTCTTCAACTCCACTTTTTGATTTAACTTTCTATCTCTATGGCCTTGATTCACACTTTACAGAGGAAAACAATGCGCAATTCGAAGAAGCACATTGAGTGTTTTTTTGACAGAGGTGTTTCTCTGGAAGGACAGGCTCACATAGCCTTGTGTTGGTGTTTTGTTTTGTTTTGTGTGTGTGTGTTTGTGTGTGTGTGTGTGTGTGTGTGTGCATGGTGTGTGTGTGTGTGTGTGTGCATGGTGTGTGTGTGTGTGTGTGTGTGTCCACCCTCTCTTCTTCTGTCCTATCCTCCCTACCCTTGAATCCTTCTCCCTTCTATCCACTGACTCAGCATCCTCCACCCTCCTGTCCGCTCTCACCTCATCCTTCGACGCCCTCTGTCCACTAACCTTGAAGCCAGCACGATCCTCTCCTCGTGCTCCCTGGCTCTCTGAAACGTTACATGCTTGTAGAATAGAACTCAGGGCAGCTGAGAGGAAATGGAGAAAAAACAGCCTCTCTGATGACCTAAACCTCGATCACTCTCTCCTCTCCAACTACACCTCCTCTGCATCAGCTGCTAAAAGCATCCTATATCATTCCAAAATACAGTCTTCTGTCTCTAATCATAGAAAACAGTTCTCCACATTCTCCACACTCCTCAACCCACCTCCTCCCCTTCCTCCTTCCTCCCTGTCTGCAGATGACTTTGTCACCTACTTCGAAAAAAAGGTTGATGACATCAGCAGCACCATTTCCCCTCCTTCTACCAACGCTGCTAACACCACTTCCAGACTCTCTGCTCGACACTCAGTCTCTGGCTTATCAGAGCCCCTCTCCCCTCTCCCCTGATAAGATTCTCACACTGATCACATCCACAAGCCCTCTCGATCCCATCCATTTCCCACTCCATTTCCTCCGACATCCATCCTTACCTTACCACCGTAATCAACTCCTCCCTATCCACAGGATCTGTCCCGACTGCCTTCAAGATAGCCAGAGTCGAGCCTCTCCTCAAGAAACCAACCCTTGACCCGTCCTCTGTCCACAACTACAGACCGGTATCCCTAACCAATCTCCTATCCTGTGCGGAGAACATCGCAGCGACAGCACGCTCCTGCAGATTCTTCCTTTACAACATCAGAAGGATACGACCATTCCTCATCAGAGAAGCAGCACAACTCTTGACCCAGTCACTGGTCATCTCTCGCCTTGACTACTGCAACACACTCCTGGCCGGGCTCCCCGCCTCCGCCATCAGACCTCTGCAGCTCATCCAAAATGCTGCTGCCCGTCTGGTGTTCAACCTCCCCAAATTCTCTCATGTCTCTCCTTCGCACCCTGCACTGGTTCTTGATAGTAGCTTGCATCAGATTCAAGACCCTGGTGCTTACCTACCAGGCAGCAAAAGGAACAGCCCCTGCCTACCTGCAGGCAATGGTCACCCCCCAAACTTCAGCCCGTTCACTACGCCAACACAGCAGGCACGCTGCCCGATCACGACTCTTCACTATACTGGCTCCCCGCTGGCGGACTGAACTTCCCATGGCTTTCAGAACTGCAGAGTCACTCCCCATCTTCCGACCCATCTCTTCAGGCTACACCTTAACTGCTCCTCCTGAGTCATCTCCTACCCCTCAGCACTGTCTCCTGAGACACCTGCTTTCCCCTATACTGTGTCTCCTAAGATTTCTACTTCTCCCTTGTTCCGTTTCCCCCCCCCCCAAAAAAAAGCATGATAACTGCCAATGGCCCCTGGCCTGAGCTGGAGTACTCTTCCTGCTACAACTAGTGAATGGATGATTCACTTGCTTAGTCAAATGTATCGAATGTAAGTCGCTTTGGAATAAGGCGTCTGATAAATGCCAAAAATGTAATGTAAATGTAAATAATGTAAATGTGTGTGTGTGTGTGTGTGTGTGACTGTGTGTGTGTGTGTGTGTGTGTGTGTGTGTGTGTGTCTGTGTGTGTGTGTCTGTGTGTGACTGTGTCGGTGTCGGTGTCTGTGAGTCTGTGTTTGTCTGTGTTTGTGTGTCTGTATGTCTATATGTCTGTGTGTGCGTGCGTGTGTGTGTGTGTGTGTGTGTGTGTGTGTGTGTGTGTGTGTAGCTACAATAGGCCTGAGCGAGACAGACAGTCCACACAGTGGGGAGCTGAGGTGTTATTGTTAGTCGTTCCGACTGGCTGGGCACAGGTGTATGCTGACTCGATGACACCTGTCATACGCCCCTGACACCCCCTCTTTCACATGCAAACGCGCACACACACACACACACACACTACACACACACACACACAAACACTACACACATGCAGACAAAGCTCCCCGGTGCGATGCCACCATATGCCTCGTAGGCAGATGGCATCTCGCTGGTAGTGCCAGCGCGCCCGTCCCGAACTCCCACTGTGGGGGATTCTATTATCAAGCTGACTGCTTGGACAGTTTCTAAAGATAAAGATGCTGAGAGTGAGCCTCTGGATTACCCCCCCCACACACACACACACACACACACACACACACCCCCACCACCCCCCAGTCGAAAGAAGGTGTCAATGAGGGATTCACTGTCATACTGTACACACATATTGTAAGTCCTGTTGTCCAGTTCTAAGAGTTAATGTACTCACGTACAATCTCCAGCTGATCTCACTCTGACCATGACCCAATGATGGAGTGCTGTATAATGGTGTTCCCTGTTCTGTTCTGTGTGTTTGTGTCTGGTAACCCCGGTCCGCGGTTCCGATCCTTAATGATGCCGACAGGCCCGATTTGTCATCAGTGTTTCCTGTCTCGTCTGGTAGACACCAGACCCAGCGGGGGAGGGTGAATAATACGATGATGCCCAGCGGGAGGCTTGACACCTGGGTTTCTAGGAGCCAGGCGTTGACATTGTTATCCTCCACACATCCTCCGCATCTTGACCACCATCACCTAGCCAGCCAGGTGTGGCCTGTCTGCAGGTAGGAGGGAGGGACGGACACGGTTCCCCTGAGGTGGAGAGAGGTGGAGGACCTTGGAGGTGCAGTCTGATTCTCTGTCGGGGCTTCTCTCATTGAAGAAAGAAAGAAAGAAAGAAAGACTGAGATCGATAGACATGCATAAGGAAAGAAAGGAAGGAAAAAAAGAATGAAAGATAGATAGAAAAACAGGACATAAGAACAATGAAGAATTAATGAAAGATTGATTGTCTCTCTACTGAAGGATGGAGCATAACAGGGGGGCGGGGGGGGGGGGGGCGGCAGAGGGGTGGGGGAGGGCAGGGGGGTTGCAGGGGGGGGGTGGGCAGAGGCAGGGATGGGAGGTTTATTGCTGGATCCGGTTTCAGGTACCAGGAACACTCTGTACACACTGTGTAGGTGTGTGTGTGTGTGTGTGTGTGTGTGTGCGTGTGTGTGCGTGTGCGTGACTGCGCATGTGTGCACATGTTTACGTGTGTGTTACAGATAAATAGACATTGAAAATGACCAAACCCATTCTTCCTATACCTAATTGCTTTATTTTTTTTATTTTTTTTTACTTTTCTTTTCCTGGTCTCCACCCAACTTCTCTGCCTCCATCTTTTTTCCTGCAGTGAAAATGACAAGTTTTTCTTCAGTCCCGCAGGCAGACCAACAGGCTTTACTGCAGTTCTGTGATGAAACACCTGATCTCTCCCATGATGGAGTTGTTGCTAGCAATCTAGCACTGCAGCGACTACAGGGTTTATAAACGCAACCAGGGCTAGATTGGTCTCTCTCCTGGCCCAGACTGCGTTGATATCTCTGGCTTTGTGAGTTCAAGGTGTGCTGGTCAGTGAGTGGAGTGCGGTGGGGGGGGGGTCACTGAGTGGTTTGAGTGATTGTGTCGTCAGTCTGTTGTTGTTGAATAGCCGAGGTGAGGACAGGTATGTTTAGTAGTTGGTTGTAGTATCATATAATATAATACATAATAATATATATGCCATTTAGCTGACGTTTTTATCCAAAGCGACTTACATTGCAATGAATGCATTATGGTCCCAGCGGGAGTATGACAGTTAGTTACTGTAGGTAGGACAATGCTAGTTTGGGACAGTGGTTAGTTGAGACAATGCTAGTTTGGGACAGTGGTTAGTTGAGACAATGCTGCGTGTGTGAGTGCGTGTCTGCGTGCGTGTGCATGTGCACATGTGCGTGTGGGGCCGTCACTCTTGAGTGATAACCTTCCGTATGACATCCTAGCCCTGGGCTGGGAGAGCTCTCTGGTTTCACTGGGCTTTTAGGCATCATTAGAAATCACAACTATTGATCCGCTCATAGCAACAGATGGCCTCTGCCTTGGGGGAGATCAGAGTGCGCCTGGAGCACGGCGGGTCTATCAGTAGGCTGACTTATAGTAGAGTTCATGCACTGCAGGCCATGAATGATGATGACACTCAGTGTTTCAATACACAGAGGACGGTCAGTCATTCTACACATACAGACATCGTAGGCTGTGTCTGAATATCAAGGTAGCTGCCTCGCTGCCTCTCTTGTCTCCAGAGTCACTGTCGTTCCAAGCATGCAGGGTATGCCTATGCTGCCTTCAGCAATCAACCCAATGAGTGTACCTTAGCAGGCAACATTTTCGCTCACCGCTCATCCGTGATCAGACTTAGCTGAGGTGCTGGAACTGAAGAGTATCAATAGAGTGCAAAAAAACAGCATCCGCACACTCAAAACTGTGCAAGAAACTTGAGTGTTTATTGAGCGAGCTTTCGGTCATAGACCTTCTTTAGGCATAAAGCAGACAAGTGAATGCAATTCCTGCATTCAAACGCCGCCTTACAAGACAGCATCCTTCCTGACTGAGACACAGCCATAGAATCGGTTGAACTGACATGCAGGTTGTTCTAAAATCCAATATGGCTGTGAGCCTACTACCGAATTTGCTAAATTCAGGTGTAGGATATTGAGAAACGCACTGAAATCATTTCATACGACCACCCCACAAACCAAGCCCCCGAGAGGCGGAGAGGGACCATATATATACTGAAATGTATGCACTCTTTGCAATGTAAGTCACTTTGGATGAAAGTGTCAGCTAAATGGCATAATGACACATTCTAATTTGACACATTCACATTCTAAGAGTCAACTATGTGACACATTCTAATGTTTTGGTCCTCATGTCGGGATCCAATGTAATGATCAGACTTTTCTTTCGAAAAAAATGTGAATACATTTCCGCGTTGTTGAAAATCAATGACACATCGCTAGTCAACTAACACAGCTTGTTTTGTGAGCCTGCTAACAATGTAAAGTAGTGTTATAGTTAACTAGGTAGCAGTGGGGATTACTCACCCAATCCATTTCGTTGCAGTATTTTGGCTTGACTAGCGAGTTTGTGTTCTCTCAACAACGTTGAAACGTGTTTCAAAAGAAAAGTCTGAACATTTTGATTGGTTGCCGACCCGCGGACCAAAATGATCAGACTGTGATCACATATTTTCCATGATCAAGGCATATCAGACTGCAGAGTTGGTGGCATTCAGGGACTGGAATTATTCAATCAAATAAAGTGGACAAGAAAATAGCTTTCAATGAACTACATGATCTTGTTTACAAACATGACAGTATATGAGGGCAAAAAAAAGAAAAAGAAAAAGAAAAAGACATCATTACTGGTATTTCCACTGAAAATGTTATGACATGTTTTGGTCGATACGAGACTTCATTAGGCATTGTGCACAATTAATTCAGTCCGTCTGCAAGCCGCTCTTAATAAGGACCTTTTGATAAATGGAGGCTACTGTATGTCACCCTGTCTCACCCGTAACTGCCAGACTCATCTCAGCCCCCCCCCCCCCCCCACACACACACACACACACCCACACACACACACACACACACACACACACACACACACACACACACACCCAAGTCTGACATCTGACAGGCTGGAGATGATTTGTGGAGTGCCGCCTGGCTCACTCCGAGTCCAAATGAAAATGAAGAGGGGCGGGGGGGGGGGGGGGGGGTTAGGACCAAGATGCTAAAAGGACCAAGGGCGGACAGGAGGGAGTGGAGAGGGGAGGGGTTTTTAGGACCAGGCTTTCAGTGCTCAAAAAGGAGGAGGAAGGCACAGGGGTATTAATGAAAAATGAGCACATCTGAGCTAATGTAAAAGGAGACGGATGGTGGATGGTGGAAGATGGGGGACGATAGGAAAGGCGGAACTTCCCGGAACCTGGCGTGATTTAATTTGAAACCCCTTTTTACCACAAACATGCATGTCACTCGACATTGAGCTGGCTGCTCGTTTAATCTCGTCTTCCACAGCTAAATACAAAACAGATAAAGACAGGGAAAGGTTGCAATGATGTTTAGTAAGAGGCTCAAAGGCTCAAATACATTGAGAACATCTGAAAGCAAGAGCGAGGATGCTTCTTTCAACTTCAACGTTCAGCATAACAGCCACCAGATGAATAATATAATACTGTGCTATCTGTTTTTCTTTGGTGTGGATTTGTGATGCATTATTAATCTGCCTCCTGTGTCCCTATGGGTGGACAGACAGACAGAGACACAGCAAGAGATGTTTAGGAGATTAAATCAATGAAATATACTGTACTGTGTTGGATATCTATAGGCTCTATGGCTGCAAATGTCAGTATGCATAAACAAGTGAAATCCCATCCAAGAATGCCAATGGTGCGTAAGATTCCCAATGTATTAAATGTCCATCACACAACATAGCTGCCCTTCTATAAGGACCCACACAGCATGGACACTCTCTTTCTCTCTCTCTCTCTCTCTCTCTCTCTCTCTCTCTCTCTCTCTCTTGCTCTCTTTCTCTTTCTCTCTTTCTCTCTCTCTCTCTCTCATGCTCTCTCTCTCTCTCACTCTCTCTCTCTCTCTCTCTCTCTCTCTCATGCTCTCTCTCTCTCATGCTCTCTCTCTCTCTCACTCTCTCTCTCTCTCTCTCTCTCTCATGCTCTCTCTCTCTCATGCTCTCTCTCTCTCTCTCATGCTCTCTCTCTCTCTCTCTCTCACACACTGTGTCTCTCAACTGGAGTCTCATTGTAATGCAACCACACACTGAGAACTGAGAAAGATTCAATTGCTTGGAATAAGGCCTGCTCTATTTGATATTGTCGATTCACTCCCTGTGTTGGCATACTGAATTAGTTTGAGTCCATCTCCCATGCTGTGTTTTGGTTTTCTACATTAATTTAGATGCAACTGAGGACTACAACTGTTTCTAATTAGGTAATAATTAGTCCCAAAGACTAATTAGTTGATAGATACCCCATATCAACATATTATGTTATGTACAGTGGCATATAAGTAATTGCCACTGATCTAGGTTTGTCATGTCAAGTCCTAAACATAATCCCTATGCTTTGCTATAGCTCTCAAACCTAACCTTGCATGTCCAATCAGCATTGTACACGTAGAGTAGACAACTTAATAACCCTGGTCATAAGTATTCTGTGTGTGTGTGTGTGTGTGTGTGTGTGTGTGTGTGTGTGCGTGCGTGCGTGTGTGTGTGTGTGTGTGTGTGTGTGTGTGTGTGTGTGTGTGTGTGTGTGCGTGCGTGCGTGTGTGTGTGTGTGTGTGTGTGTTTGTCGTAGGGGCCTCAGGTGCGTGGAGGGTGTAATATCGTCAAAGGCGTCATTAAGAAGAGGTACGCTTCCCCCGCTCCATGATGAGATTGTGTGCATATTGTGGCATGAGATGTTCATTAGTGAGGCGTGAAGGGGGGGGGGGTGCGAGCAGCCCACACGTTTGGTTTGGAGAAGCAGAGAGAGGGAGAGAGAGGGAGAGAGAGGGGGGGGGGGGAAGGGGGGGGACCACTGATGTTCCTATTCTAAAATGCACCGCGTAGGGGAGGCAGGAGAGGGGAGGCAATCAGCAACAAAAGAAAGCAGAGCTGCTGCCGTGGTGTGCGTTCACCAATTAATTTAAAGAAGCAGAGAGGAGTGAACAGAAGGTGAGAGGAGGGAATGTCAGGAGGAAGAAAGTGGGCTGTAAGACAAGGGGTAAAGGCAGCGAGAGAGATAAAGAAAAGATTTGGAGAGAGATAGAGAGAGAGAGAGAGAGAGAGAGAGAGAGAGAGAGAGAGAGGGAGAGAGAGAGAGACAGAGAGAGAGAGAGAGAGAGAGAAAGAGAGAGAGAGAGAGAGAGCTAGAGAGAGAGAGAAAGAGAGGGAGAGAGAGAGAGAGGCAGGCAGGTTAGCCTTTCCTGTGCTGGATCGGAGGCACATGCGAATGCGACAGGAGCTGCGGCTTGACGACATCGCATAGCGCAGAAAGGGGGAGAAACAGCGGGCGAGTAGAAAGAGAGAGTGAGGGAGAGAGAGAGAGCAAGAGAGAGAGAGAGAGAGAGAGAGAGAGAGAGAGAGAGAGAGGGAGGGACAACAACCGAATATGTTAGATGGGGCTATATCTGAGACGCTTCTGTTATCTGAACATCCCGTGCGTGTGGTCTCCTTTATTATAGGGCTCCGTTATCATAGGTCTGCTTTATTATAGGGCGTTCTGAGAGCGGGACAGCATCAGTCTGCGTCGTGCGCATGATCAGCCACAGCCACACGTTCAGCCGTCTCTCTCTGCCGGGAGTCAACACACATCATCATCTGTCCGTGAGGGAGAAACGAAAACACTCGCTTTTTTTACCACTGCTCGTTTAGGTAAGCAAGCATGCATTATTGCATTTCAATGTCGGATCACCACGTCCCGAACAGTCTGTGTTGTGCTCTGTATGACCGTAGCAGGTGGAACGGTGGGGTACCGTTAGAGGTTGTGTTGTCCCACGTTCCCCGTTGTTTTTATTATAGACGCAATAACGCGTGGGATAGAGAGTTGCGCTTGAATAGAACGCCTGGCGCGGTCCGACAGCTTGTTCGGGATGTTCACATGATTCAATTTAATTAGACATTTCCCCTACCCTGCATTACCCACCCACGGATTGGAAGCACGAAACGGTACAACTGTAGATTGTCTTTTGGATCCGTTGCATGCGTGGACCGTTGGGGGGATCGCTTTGTTGGGATATCGCTAACCGGCGCCTCCACGGCTGCTGCTCACGGGGTGCGCTTTACCTCCTCCACCTCCTCCACCTTCTTCACCTCCTCCACCTCCTCCACCTCCTCCACCTTCTTCACCTCCTCCACCTCCTCCACCTTCACCTCCTCCACTTCCTTAGCCTATAGTCTACTTCCTCCACCTCCTTCACCTCCTCCACCTCCTTCACCTCCTCCACCTCCTCCACCTTCACCTCCTCCTCCACCTCCTCCACCTCCTCCACCTCCTCCACCTCCTTCACCTCCTCCACCTCCTCCACCTCCTTCACCTCCTCCACCTCCTCCACCTCCTTCACCTCCTCCACCTCCTCCACCTCCTCCACCTCCTCCACCTCCTTCACCTCCTCCACCTCCTCCACCTCCTCCACCTCCTCCACCTTCTTCACCTCCTCCACCTCCTCCACCTTCACCTCCTCCACTTCCTTAGCCTATAGTCTACTTCCTCCACCTCCTTCACCTCCTCCACCTCCTTCACCTCCTCCACCTCCTCCACCTCCTCCACCTCCTCCACCTCCTTCACCTCCTCCACCTCCTTCACCTCCTCCACCTCCTTCACCTCCTCCACCTCCTCCACCTTCTCCACCTCCTCCACCTCCTTCACCTCCTTCGCCTCCTCCACCTCCTTCACCTCCTCCACCTCCTCCACCTCCTCCACCTCCTTCGCCTCCTCCACCTCCTACACCTCCTCCACCTCCTCCACCTCCTTCACCTCCTCCACCTTCTTCACGTCCTCCACCTCCTTCGCCTCCTCTACGTCCTCCACCGAGCAGCGCTGATGGTTTCTGTACGCCGGGCAGGTGCGTGGGGCAGGCGCGTGGGGCAGGTGCGTGGGGCAGGCGCGTGGGGCAGGTGCGTGGGGCAGGCGCGTGGGACACTGTTGGTGGTGCAAGAGGCGCGCGGGTGATGCCGCGGGTGGGTGAGCTGAGCACACACAGGTGCCTGATAGTAGAGTAGCTGACAGCCCGGGATGTAGAGGGAGCATCCAGGGTGATAGGGTACCATAGACAGTACAGCTGAAATCCGAAGGGTACTTTTGCTGTCGATATGTATTTCGTATTGCTTATTGAGTGAACAAGACAATGCATTCAAGATAGGCCTATCATTTTTAGACAACTGTAATATGCAAGTTGTATAGAACATAGTGCGATTGTATTGTTCTGCCCTTAACCCATAGCTTGTGCAGGATTTTGGCAGAACTATAGTCTACCATCTTATGATGATATGAATTGCAAATGTATTTATGCAGCAGATGTGCCTGTTAGACTGACTATAGGCTACAATTAGTGGTGACAAGTGTTGAACTGTGTCCCATTAGGGGAAAGTAAATACATAATGATAATGAAAAAATAATATAATTCATAAGCAGGCTATGTCATAATAATTTCAGTGCTATATGAAATAGTTGAATGAGGGTGATCTGTTCCTCCTGTTTCAGCCACGTAGTGGTATTGTCTAGCCAGACATCATATCGTGACGTTAGAATTATAAGGTTCTATCTCATGAGTTTTTTACATAATCTGATCCATTAGGTGTTCATTAATGCCTGTGTGGTGTTATTTTTAAAATGTTGACATTTTTGAGTTAGTAATTAATAAAATACAAAGGTTCCATCTCACAAAACATAATGGAATGTAAAAACGTTGACGCTCAATATCTCTGAACTACTCTAAACGGAGTTAGAACCTTATAATTCTAAGCTCACGATATAGAACTAATGAATGCAGAAACATGAAGTTGTGTACCCTGGCTAGCGTTAATGTGATCCCTGCTGGCAGCAGGCTGCTGAAGGAGAGAGACGGTTGGACACAGTCGTGAGAGACGGGTCTATCACTCTGAGCCATAATTGACAGTCTGTGATAGGGTGGTATTGTGATCTTAGGGGAAGCAATAGTTATCCAATCGACATATAACAGTATACATGAATAATAGATACAAAGCAGATACAATATTCACGGTTGTTTTGGTTGTTTCATGGTTGTTGTTGTTTTTCCTTTTCATCAACCTCCTGTGTGACATGTGTGAATGCATTCTCTTGTTAAACCTGTCTAGATTGGCTTCCCTCGAAACAGAAGATACACTGACTGTTCAAAAACCCTTTCAAAATTCTAAAATCTCTCTTTATTATCAATAAGGATTTTTGGGGGGGTTATTTCTTGGGATCTAACACGTCAATTCTAAGACGAATCGGACAAAATACAAAAGATTAAAGCTGAATCAAATCTTACATTTGAATCTGAATTCACTGTCTGTAAAACTGACCCCATGCAGCCCTGGTTAATAGCATTCTATGATTAGCACCAAAATGGAATGCTACCCCTCCATTATCCTCTCCCTTGGCTAGACATTCACTGAGGGCAATCTGTGAACCGCCGTGATCAAAGAGTCCTTATGCTCTGAAGAGGGGAAGACCACAGGGGTCAGTCCTGCCACCAGACATGTTTTATTCTGTGACTCAGTGTCGTGGCATCGACTGCTTAGCTGGTAGGACGTGTCAGATTGAGACGTAGATATGGAGCACATAGAACGGCTAGGAAT
>NC_137691.1:10313898-10336421 GCF_963989245.1 Nansenia antarctica | reverse complement strand
GATTTAATCTTGCTGTGTTGTTTGTTATCTGTGTGCCTGGTTATATCTGTGTGTCTGGTTAGCTGTGTGTCTGGTTAGCTGTGTGTCTGGTTAGCTGTGTGTCTGGTTAGCTGTGTGTCTGGTTAGCTGTGTGTCTGGTTAGCGGCTACGTCGCTGTGTGCCTACTGGTTACTCAGAGTATATAGTATCCGATAGCCATCGCGTTCCAAGCGAATATTTTGAAGTGTGTTTGAAGCCTGGTAGTCAGGTGGGCGTACTAAATCTATGTAGCCTATATAAAGACCTGTAAGGGTGTGTAATACCTTTGACTGAGCTGAGGGAAGCGTATACTGCTCAGATGTCATCTAATCTTGCTTAAAACTGGGTGTTGGTGTGGTTAGCTGAGAGGGAGAGGGAGAGAGAGAGAGAGAGGGGGCGGGGGGAGAGAGAAAGAATTAGCTGTGTGAGGGGGAAATAAGTGTGAAGGATGCAGTAGTGAGTAGACCCATGCAGAGCAGGCTTATTGAAAGGGTGCTGTTTGCAAAAAATCACCGCAATAAGTTGTGTTTCCTACTTATGAGCAATATACAACTTATGAGCAATATACTGTACGTGTACGCTTTACTCAAGAACTTCCAGTAATACGTTCAAGTAATCAAGATAAATGTGCACTCATTACACAATTTTAATGTAATTCCGTGCAGCAGTTTATGCTCCATTCATTATCTAGTGTTGTACCTTGAAGGGCCTTCTGTGCTGTAACATATCTTGACTAAAATACCTTATGTTACTGTCTCTAAGCCATACTGTACAAACATAATTATGGCCTTCGGGAGAATAGGAAACTGGGGAAAACTGATATATTAACATGATCTCACAAAATAGATTAGACAACACAAAATTAGATTACATTTTTAAACCATTTGAATCCTGGGTGGTTAGCCAGCCTGCATGGGTTGAAGTGAGAAAGATGTTTGTAATGGTGATTTCTGATATTGAAGTATTATAATCCAAATAGGCCAACGGAATAAAGTTGATGCTCAAAGGAAATTTGGATGAAGGTCGTTTGTTCAGATATCTGGCATCAGAATGGCTTCTGTGCATGAGAAATGATTAGGCCAAATGAACAGAGAACAGTGGCGGAGTGCTAACATTGTGCTAACATTTCTAGACTGTTACAAACAGCTTAGACCAGAACCGTCGGGGTGCATATGTCACAAGCATGGTGCCAGTGTTCCGGGCCCGTTTAGCGTGGGAAGTTACGTGCAGAATCACCCTCTCTCCTCTCTCTCTCCCAAGGAAAACAACTGAAATAAGAGCCACTGCAGTTCGAAATATGTGACAGGTTTTCTCTATGTGTGCTCCAAATTCATCATTTATAATAATAATAATAATATATTTCAGATCTTTTACGGTTGAATATATTATTAAGAGTCGTGCCTCGCGAAAGAAGAAGAGAGCTTTCATCTTCTCCGTGACTAATTGTATCTCTCTTTTTGTTCTCCACAGTCGCTGATTGGCCTCGACTCCTTCGCCTGGGGGCCGATTCTGAACCAGTTCTGACCTTGCTTTGTTCTGGTTCTGATTCTGTTCTGATACTGAGGATGGGGCATTGGTTGTTTCTGCTCAGCTCAGCTCCCTCAGGCTCCTGCTTGAGCTACGCTGTTGGTGAGTTGTGTTCTGTTGTGTTGTGTGCTCCTCCCTCCTGTCCTCTCCTCTCTCTCCCCTCTCCCTCTCCTCTCCTCTCCTTCTCCCTCTCCTCTCTCCTCTCTCCTCTCTCCTCTCCCTCTCTCCTCTCCTCTCCTCTCCTCTCCTCTCCCCTCCTCTCCCCTCCTCTCCTCTCCTCTCCTCTCCTCTCTCCTCTCCTCTCCCCTCATCTCCTCTCCTCTCCCCTCCCTCCCCTCTCTTCTCTTCTCTTCTCTTCTCTTCTCTTCTCTTCTCTTCTCTTCTCTTCTCTTCTCTTCTCTTCTCTTCTCTTCTCTTCTCTTCTCTTCTCTTCTCCTCTCCTCTCCTCTCCTCTCTTCTCTTAATTCCAGCTCTTGTCAATTCCTGAACCAACTTGAATGAAGATCAAATTGACCCCAACCTACAACCAATGTTTACATTACATAAATGTTTGGCATTTAGCAGACGCCTTATTCCAAAGCGACTTACAATCAATACATTTGACTAAGTAAGTGAATCATCAATTCACCAGTCGTAGCAGGAAAAGCAATCTAGCTGAAGCCTGCAGCCATTGGCAGTCGTCGTGCTAGAAGAAGAAAGTTATTTTTATTTTTATTTATTTTTTATTAGTAGACGCTGGAGAAACAGTTCAAGGGGGTAGTAGAAATCTCAGGAGAAACAGTATAGGGGGGGAAGCAGGTGTCTCTGGAGGCACAGTGCTGGGGGGTAGTAGATGTCTCGGGAGGGACAGTTAAGGTGTAGCCTGAAGAGATGGGTCTTCAGTCTCCGGCGGAAGATGGGGAGTGACACTGCAGTTCTGACAGCAGTGGGAAGCTCATTCCACCAGCGGGGAGCCAGTATAGTGAAGAGACGAGACCTCCTTCCATTCATTCCACCAATGTCAACATATCAAAGTCACATTCACATATTCATATTCATATTACTTAGGCTCCGACGCACTCCCACGCACTCCCATGGTGTAAGTGCGTCTGGGAAAGAGGGAGACTCTCTCCCGGACACACTTACTTAGACATGCGTGTTATATGCCTGATGGAGTGTGATTATGTTTGGGTAGGTTTTGTGTATGTATGTGTGTGTGTGTGTGTGTGTGTGTGTGTGTGTGTGTCTGGAAGGCAGGTACTCGGCACATCTGGGAGGCTTGAGGCCAGATTAAAGTTTAATTCTGTTATTCTAGACCAGCAGGGGACGGAAGGGATTCAATTTCCTTGAGATGCGTTTGACTTTTTATTTTTTCATTTGGCGGAGTTGAAATAATTCAGCGATCTCATAAATGATAGATGAAGATGTGGTGTCGCCTTTGTTGAAATTAACAAGTTTTCCCAGTGTAGCCAAACGTGTAGTTACGCAGAGTCAATCCCTGCAGACTGGATACACTCCGTGAAATGATATTTATTAACTGTCAATGCTCTGAGGGTGAACTGACGCGTGAACATCATCCTAATTTATCTGGGGAATATAGAGGTTATTAAAGTTGAACTATGGCTCCCACTGCTACTGAGAACTCAACTGCGTGCGTGCGTGCGTGTGTGCGTGGGTGCGTGGGTGCGTGCGTGCGTGCGTGCGTGCATGGGTGCGTGCGTGTGTGCGTGTGTGCGTGCGTGCGTGTGTGCGTATGTTTATAGTGGTGTACAGTTGCCCACACTGGAAAGATATGGTTTCAGATATGATTTCCTGATGAACCCTTGGTTCTGGACCTCTGGACACACTACTCTGATGGACCCTTGGTTCTGGACCTCTGGACACACTACTCTGATGGACCCTTGGTTCTGGACACACTGTTCTGATGGACCCTTGGTTCTGGACACACTGTTCTGATGGATCCTTGGTTCTGGACACACTGTTCTGATGGACCCTTGGTTCTGACACACTGTTCTGATGGATCCTTGGTTCTGACACACTGTTCTGATGGACCCTTGGTTCTGACACACTGTTCTGATGGACCCTTGGTTCTGACACACTGTTCTGATGGACCCTTGGTTCTGACACACTGTTCTGATGGACCCTTGGTTCTGACACACTGTTCTGATGGACCCTTGGTTCTGACACACTGTTCTGATGGATCCTTGGTTCTGACACACTGTTCTGATGGACCCTTGGTTCTGGACACACTGTTCTGATGGACCCTTGGTTCTGGACACACTGTTCTGATGGACCCTTGGTTCTGACACACTGTTCTGATGGACCCTTGGTTCTGGACACACTGTTCTGATGGACCCTTGGTTCTGGACACACTGTTCTGATGGACCCTTGGTTCTGGACACACTGTTCTGATGGACCCTTGGTTCTGACACACTGTTCTGATGGACCCTTGGTTCTGGACACACTGTTCTGATGGACCCTTGGTTCTGACACACTGTTCTGATGGACCCTTGGTTCTGACACACTGTTCTGGTGGACCTGTTTCCATCTGTGATGCCAAACAAACTGGAACATTTCTCCATCACGTCTGTCTCACACAAACACATTCCTCCTCCTACGATGGCTGTGCTTCAAACACACACACACACACACACACACACACACACACACACACACACACACTAAATGTTTTCACACACACACACTCCCTCTCTCTGTCTCTCACATACCCATCCACCCACACACACACACATACACACACACACACACACACACACACACACTTGTCTGTGTATCAGGAGCTCAGATTAGGGAGTTAGTCTCGGTATGATTGAGAGATAACTGAGAGATCAGAGGAGAGCCAGACTGTTAGTCACTGCCCCAGTTATAATACACACACACACACACACACACACACACATACATGAACACGGCACACACACACACACACACACACATACATGAACACGCACACACACACACACACACAAACATGAACACGCACACACACACACACACAAACATGAACATGAACATGAACGCGCGCACACACACACACACCACAAGCACACACACAAACACATGAACACGCACACACACACACACACAAACATGAACATGAACATGAACGCGCACACACACACACACACCACAAGCACACACACACACACATGAACGCGCACACACACACACACACACCACAAGCACACACACACACACACACGCACATGCACACACACACACACACACGCAGAAGTACTGTGAACCCATTTGGTGTAGGAGGCGTCTCTAACCTGATTAGCAGTGTGTAACGAGTGGATTCTCCTCCGGGCCTGGAGAATAGCTGTCTGCACAGACCTCCACTTCTCTCCTCCTCCTTATGCTCCACCACCCCCCCCCTCCCCTCCCCTCTCTACTTCAAACCACTCTTCCCCTCCACCACTCCGCTCCCCTTCCCTCTGCCCCATCATCTCCCACTCTCCTCCTCCCCTCCACCACTCCGCTCCCCTTCCCTCTGCCCCATCATCTCCCACTCTCCCACCCTCCTCCTCCCCTCCACTCACTTTCTTCTACCCCTGCTGTGTCTCTACACTCTCATGCTCCCCTCTCATCCCCCTCATCCCCCTATCCTCCCCCTCATCCCCCTCTCCTCCCCCTCTCCTCCCCCTCATCCCCCTCTCCTCCCCCTCATCCCCCTCATCCCCCTCTCCTCGTCACTGTAACAGGTAACACTGTTATCCCAGACAGCCTGTATCCCCTCCAGGCTCTCACCCTGGAGATCCAACTCACTACCTCCATGGTCTCTCTCTCTCTCTCTCTCTCTCTCTCTCTCTCTCTCTCTCTCTCTCTCTCTCTCTCTCTCTCTCTCTCTCTCTCTCTCTCTCTCTCTCTCTCTATCTTTGGTCTTTTGTTGTTGTTGTTGTTGTTGTTGTTGTTAATGGTGTAAATAGTGTGGTGATAAGGTTGTTAGTTTTGTTACTGTGGTGTGTACAGGGGTGAGGGTTTGGGTTTGCAGTCGGCCAGCGTTTGCTGGTCGCGTGCAGGGGCACCGACATGGAGTTTACTAATCTAATAAGTTAAATAAGAGTTTACATGGCTTTAAAGTTTCAGCTGGGTCTCATGTTTCGGTGGAGGACTGTAGTTTGGCGGTGGGAGAAGTTGTTGGTCACAGCATTATTCAATCTGACGCTCGGTGAACACGTTGTTTCACACAGACGCCAGGTTTTCACAGTTGACGTGGTGTTGACGAGGTGTTCATGACGAGGTGTTCAAACTGAGAGTTGATAGTTTTGATTATGTAGTGTTTGTGAGCTCTGGGGGTTTCAAAGTGTTTTGGCTATGGTCAGGAGCAGTGTTTCCTCCAGGAATTTTTACAATGGTGGCGGGTGGCCGTGACCGCGCGCGTAGCGCGCGCGATTTTTTCGCGTGCACGCGCATGAAACGCGCACGCGCGCTCAAAACAAGGTTTTTTTTTTTTTTTTTTTTTTTTTTCTAATCACAGCCAAAACTAGAGGATGGCCCAAAAAAATAAATAATGAATATACAGAATATAAACTTGTGACTGACAGTCACATACACACACAAAGATCATCAGCTATAATATAATACGAAGTAGGCCTACATGAGCACAAAAGCGGCTAACGTTACTGATTAACTGTTTACTGTAGTGCAGAGAGATGGTAGTCGTAGGCGGTGTATCAAATGACAAAGCTAAACGTTTAATGAAGGACATGAACGATTGTCAACAACACACTCAAGCATGCCTGGATATTTGTAAGAACTCTCGCGAGATTTATCAGACTAAACCTGGATTTTCCCTTTAGCGATGTTGATGGAATACCCCCCGGATGTCACTACGGTGGCCTGTACACAATAACAATAATACCACAGTTCACATTTAGACCAATCAGGAGCCCTTGTGTCACGTCGTCAACTGAATGTCATTAATCTGATTTTGGATCAGCGGTTAGAGAGAGATGGGCGTGGATTTAGGTGCACTTTTAGTCAACATCCATTATAGCGCTGATCTAGGATCAGATATATTTTAATCAGCTAAAATGTTTTGTTTTGTTTTTTTTTTTTCTTTGAGATTTTTTTTTTTTTTTTTTTGAGAAATCTGAATGGTGGCGGAGGAAATTCCATCGTGGCGGCCCGCCACGATGAAATGCATGTAGAGGAAACACTGGTCAGGAGGGAGGCACAAATGTGCTGAGGCACAAATGTGTACATTTCAAGCCTGCAAACTGCGACACTTTAAATGAATGTGCAATAACACTATGTGCAATATGACAACCCTAGTCGTTTTATCTGTACAGTATAGTATAGTGGATAGTGTACATAGCCTTTATTTATGTAAACCAGCTCCTTTCCCTTCTTGTTTTTTTAGTTTTTTTTTCTTTCCTAGCACCAGGGGAGCCACCCCTCCCAAATGTCGTTGTTTGGTACCTGTACTATAGCAATGACAATAAAGACCATTCATTCATTCATTCATTCATTCATTCATTCATTCATTCATTCATTTAATCCGAGACTGCCCTGACAAAGCTCCCCGTACTAACAGAGAAAAAAGGGGAGGGGACGGGAGAGGAGAGGACGCACAGAGGCAGGCTGTCAGACAGGAGGATGGCGAGGTGACAGGAGCATCGCAGCACGACAGTGAAAGTCCAAATCCGAGTACATGAACTGCTAATCAGAAGAAGAAAAATTATAATAAGGAGAGTGGTGAAAAAAAGTAGGAGATCAGACTGGTGTCAACTGTAAGCAGAGAGGAAGACACTGTAACTGAAAAGACAAAACCTGAGTGCAGAACATTTTAATCAGAAAGAGACAACTCAAAGTAACGAGAGTGGGAAAAAATGGAGTAGCAGAAAATGTAGACTGATGATGATGGATGGGAATAATTTAAAAGTACCCGTCCATGTGAAAAGGAAAGTGAAAGAAAATAATACTGGTAATAATGGCACTCAGGCTAAGAAAGCAGCAGTAAGCAAGCCAGATGAGTCCCAGACTGAATCTGTGCCTCCACTGTCTGATTCTAGCACGGAGGAGGAGGAGGAAGAGGAAAGTGAACTTGAAGGCAGTCACATTTTGTCTGACTCACAAAAGAATGTTGAGCAACAGCAGCAGAATAGAAAGTATGATGTAAAAAGGGTTGAAGATTTCCTGAAAAAATCAAAACACATTTCTCAGATAAGGAGGCTTTTTTGCTACTCTGTCAACTCACAGTTGAGAAATGGAGGAGTTACTAAACTAGAGAGTTTCAGATTGAAAAGAAAATAGTTCAAGACGTCGGGAAAAAAAGCGTAATAATGTTGAGCCAAAAGTATAGTAGGACAGGCTGGTTCCTGAGTGTTCTGTCTTGGTTTACATTTCTCACATCAGCAATCATGAGTGATTTCAGGGTTTCCACTCTTAATATAAACGGAGCCAGAGATGTGAGGAAGAGAATGAATTTATTTGAACTTGTTAAGCTGAAGAACATAAATGTCAATGTTAGTTCAGGAAATGCACCGTGACACTTTAAATGAGACTGATCAGAGGAGGGAATGGGATGGAGAGGTTGTGTTAAGCCATTTAAGTAGGAACAGTGGGGGGGGGGGTGGCACTCCTCTTCTCCAATGTCTTTCTGCCAACATGTTATTTGGTGGAGGAAATAGTAACGGGCTTGACGGATGGTGATCAGAGCTAAATATGAGCGCTAAAAGCAATGTATAAATACTGTGTTTGAACAAGAAAACATTGAGTGGGAGAATAGACACTGTGTGGAGAGAGAGAGAGACTGAAGGTGCAGGATGACTGTAGACCAGTGTGGAGGGTGTTTTATAAAGCGCCTACAAGAGGTCAGGTGACCTGTAGTGGAGAATACTGAAGGGAGCAGTGGCGGGTCAATAGTTTTGTCTCTAAGTTGAATCCAACAGCGTCTAATAATTGTCCCTTTTGTCAAGAACCAGACTGTTTTTCACAGTTTTTTGGAGTGCAAAAGACTTGAAGTATTGAAGGGTTAGGGTTAGAAGACTTGAAGACTTGAAATTGTAGAGTCTGTGTTTGTCAAAATGTTTCAATGAGGGGTATTTTATTGTGTCGTTTAAATGGTGGATTTGATTGGGTGGATTGAAATGGTGTTCCGGCTGCCGCACCCGTGAGAGAGACCTTGGTCTCAGTGTGTTTTGCTGGATTAAATAAAGGTTGACTAAAAAGGTGTAAAAAGAAAATATGACCGTTAAACTTGACTTCACTTGACTTCGACCACTCAACAGTTTTTCACTCAACAGTTTTTCTCAAATTCCCAAGTTGAGAGTCAACCCTGAATCAGTGCTAACTCAACACAATACCCAATGCTAACTGCTCCCTGCTTGCTGTCTGTTCATTATATCTGCACTGGTGTTGGTGTTGGTGTTGGCACTGGTGTTGGTGCCGATTGGCTAATTCCCTTTCCTAGGTGGATCTTGATTGGTTGGATGTGGCAAGTGCCGGGGCTTTGGATGTTTTTGGTGGTTCTGATTGTCTGTTTGTGTTGACAGGCGGGGACGTGTGCGTATCGGGCCACGACAGCGGGCCTGTGTTTGAGGAGCAGCCCAGCGGCCTGATCTACCCTGAGGGCCTGACGGAGGGGAAGGTCACTCTGAACTGTCAGGCCAGGGCCAGTCCTGCTGCTTCATACAGGTGACACACACACACACACACACACACACACACACACACACACCAGGGCCAGCCCTGCTGCTTCATACAGGTGACACACACACACACACACACACACACCAGGGCCAGTCCTGCTGCTCCATACAGGTGACACACACACACACACACACACACACACACACACATACACACACCGGGGCCAGCCCTGCTGCTTCATACAGGTGACACACACACACACACACACCCACACACTCACACATGCACGCACGCAAGCCCACACACACATACACATACACAGACACACACACACATGCACGTGCACGCATGCACACACACACACACACACACCAGTTTCTCTGATTCTGTATCCCTCCTCCTGTCCTCTAGGTGGCGTGTGAACGGTACAGAGGTGCCAGTAGGGTCTGACCCCCGCTACACGCTGGTAGCTGGTAACCTGGTGATCAGCGGCCCCCGGTACGGCCACGACGGGGGGTCCTACCAGTGCCTGGCCATCAACCGCTGTGGCACCATCGTCAGCCGGGCTGCCAACCTCAGATTCGGCTGTGAGTGGGCATCGCTGGGCCTCCACCAACCTTTACTGTGACTGGATCTCTCTCTGGATCCTGACATTGCATTGCGGCACAAGACATAGGGCATAATAAATCATAACATAATTCAAGATAAAAGTGTCAGTAGTGCAGGACATAAGGGACAAAAAAGAATAGGCATAGTACAAGATAAGGTGGCATTAGTGCAGGTAAGACAAGACAGGTTGCACTAGCGGTGCCGCTAGTGATAATAGAGTTCACAGTAGTAAGGTGGCTTAAGCTTAGGGTTGCTGTAGTCCATGCGCAAGGGGTGAGCTAGGGGAAGATGGTCAATTGACCTTCCCTTCTCTCCTTTTTTTTCCTTTTCCATCCTCCCTTCCCTCTCTTCTCTGTCTCCAGACCTCCATGACTTCCCCCCAGAGAGCAGGAGTCCCCAGACAGCGTACGAGGGGGCAGGTACCTTCCTGGCCTGCCAGCCCCCGGCCCACTACCCAGGTATACCCCCCTACCCCACCCCTGGTTGACATGCAAGAGGCTAAGTTGGATTTTAACATTTGGAATAAGCACGAAATTGTTGCTTATCAGGAGTGTACATGCAAATCCTTTTCTGCCAACAGATATGACGTCTAATGCTTTGGTCCTCATATCGGGATCCGATGTAATGATCTGACTTTTCTTTCGAAAAATGTGAATACATTTCAGCGTTGTTGAAAATCAACGACACATCGCTAGTCAACTGACACAGCTTGTTTTGTGAGCCTGCTAACAATGTAAAGTAGTGTTGTAGCTAACTAGGTAGCAGTGGGGATTACTCACCCAATCCATTGCGTTGTAGTATTTTGGCTCGACTAGCGAGTTCACTGTTGTGAATCTCAACAACGTTGAAACGTAGTTCCGTGTTTCAAAAGAAAAGTCTGAACATTTTGATTGGTTTTCCGACATGCGGACCAAATGCTCAGACTGTGTCACATATTGAATGTAGGGTGAAACATCACATAGCAGCTCAGTGCAGTTGTCCCCTCATCTCTTTGTCCTGTCCCGTTGCTTAGCGCTGTCCTACCGCTGGTTCGTCAACGAGTTCCCCAGCTTCGTGCGTGCGGACGGCAGGATGTTCGTCTCCCAGGTAACAGGGAACCTGTACGTGGCGAAGGCAGAGACTAACGACACGGGGAACTACTTCTGCTTCACCACCAGCAACAACGACATCAGCACCAAGAGCATCTTCAGCAAGGCCAACCAGCTCACCGTGCAGCCTGACGGTGTGTGTGTGTGTGTGTGTGTGTGTGTGTGTGTGTGTGTGTGTGTGCGTGTGTGCGTGTGTGTGTGTGTGCACGCGCAAATATGTTTCTGTCCGCAAATATGTTTGTGTGTGAGAGAGGAAGAGAAGCTATTTGTGACTTACATGATACTTTTTTAATGATTGGCAAAGTTGAGAATATTTGAAGAATGCAACAAACAGTGGACAATAGACTACAGCAGGGGTCACCAATTACATTTTCCAAGGGCCAGAATAATATTAATTTTCTTTCACCACAGCGAACCCTAGGAAGTCTGCTCCGAGCATCAAAGTTCGCTTCCTGTCAGAGACCTACGCACTAGCAGGGCACACCACCCAGCTGGAGTGCTTCGCCTATGGAAAGTGAGTTGATTCATTCCTCATTTCCATTTTGGGCTTAACAATGAGTCCATCCTCCGATTTCTGCCCTCACCTGCCTCTACTGACACACATAATACACAAAACTAGCAAACAAACAAAGCTCTTCCTATTGTTGAAATTGTCAAATTTCTGTGTCTCTTCGCACCTCAGTCTGCCTTAGTAACAATCTCTCTCTCTCTCTTTGTGTTTAACTTCCTGTACATCTCTCTCCCTCCTCTCCCTGTCCCCCCCCTTTTCCCCCTTCCCTCTCCCCACCTTCCCCTTCCCTTCCCTTTCCCCCACCCCACCCCACCTGCAATTTTTTTTGCCTCCCTTTGTTGCTCTCATTCTCTCCTCCCCTTCCCTCCCTCCCCCATCTCCCCCTCTCCCAGTCCTGTCCCAAGGCTGCGCTGGAGGAAGGTGGACGGCTTGTTGCCGTCTAAGGCCGGAGCGAGTGCAGAGGGTCCCATCCTCATCCTGCCTGACCTGGGCTTCGATGACGAGGGAGTGTATGAGTGTGAGGCCTACAACTCTGAGGGCCGCGACACACACCAGGGACGCATCAATGTGCAAGGTAGGGAAGATACACACACACACTCACGCACACACACTCACACACACACACCAAATTAAAAGGATAGACATTAGTTACCCATAGAGAAATCTACAAAAAAAAGACTGATCCTTATTTAACTCAGGGTTTGACGCTTACCTTTTCCCCAGGTAGCACTGTGCTACCATGTCAAAAAATTTAGTAGCACACCAACAATTTCAGTAGCACAATGAAAATTGCGCAATTTTCGTATGACGACAACAAATTATCATAATCATAACATATCAGAATTATCATAACCGGCTCTTGGCCGTAATAAAAATGGAGACTCACACAATGTAAAGGGGAAGTAAGAATATTCATTTATTAATAAATGATTCATGAATAAATAAATAATTAAGCCCAGGCGAGATAGTGTGCGGAATTGATCTTCACAGCAAGGTCTTCTCTCATGGCATCCGCTATCTGCCCGATCATGTCAGCGCATCGTTTGTCATTACTATAGGTTGGATTTAATTCAACGCCATTTTTCTTGTGAAGGGCGAATAATTTGTGGAATTTAATAAATGGGATCTCTTCTTTTGCCACGTAGTAAGCGATGTTAAACTTTAACTTGAGCTGTCTTTTAATTTCCTCACTGGAGCTAGCCTTCTGGCGTCCAACAGCTTTCTCAAGGGGCTTGTTCTGAGCTGACATGAAAGCTTCCCTGCATTTCACATGTTTGCGAGACAGACCATGTTTTTTCACTGTGTCGCGTTTCAGCTGTGCGTCTCCTGACACAAACGCGGTCTTTCCAGCTAACTTCATGTGGGCGACACACCACTTGCAATACATCTTCCCTTCCTTCAGCAACAGCCACGGGAAAGATGTTTGCCACTCGGCACTGTACCTGTAGACCTTTGTCACTTTTGTCAGACCAGACTTCGCGTTGGCAGTGGCACCGCCATTATCACCGCGTGGATAATGACCTTCCCCCTCCCCTGACACACTTTCTGACCGGGCGCTCTCCTCCTCGCTTTCCCCGTCTCTGTTTTCTTCGTCACTCTCGTCTCCAGCTGTAATGTTGACTCCACTACCCCCCTCTACCTCCTCTCTGTCTGGAACGGTGCTAACATTAGCCTTGCTAAAGTATGCCGTAATCGGATTCATTTTAACAGCGGTCTTTTTCTGACAGGATTTTCAAATGTAAATGCGCGCTTGTTGTGCTTGCGGGTCACGTGTCTGTTTTTTTTCTTCTTCTTCTGTTTTCAAAGGATTGCATTGGTTTAGATGCGCTGTGATCTTATTAACGAACATAAGATTGACTGCGCATGACAGTAGTTCAGTTTTTAAAAAAATAAAAATAAAAAATAAAAAAACTTTTTTTTTTTTTTTTTTTTGTCGCACTGGTGCGATTGAATGTATTTCCAAGTCGCACAGAAATATATTCACTCGCAAATGCGACCAAAACAGTCGCACTGTCGAACCCTGATTTAACTGTTCTTTATTAATACGCTTAACTTATATGAATACTTTTATCTTATCCTGTTATTACCTTGGTAGTACTACTTCTACTTAAACAAAGTAATTAAGTATCGAGTAAACACGTGGACACAGTCCATTCAATCAGGAAGAACTGGAGGTCCCGGGAATGGTCTCCAGTTCATCTCCCACTGTCCCACTCTAGCTCCCACTGTGTTGCCTCCCACTGCGTCAGAGCTAAAACGCTGTCTCTCTTGTGGAGGCTCCACCACCTCTTCGTGTTGTCTCTCTCTCCGGTCCTTTTCTCTTCAGCTTTTTCATTCTCTGCTCTTAGACCTCACGCTCTCCTGGAGCGGGGCCCACTTAGCATAGTCCTCCCGCTCTGAGTGGAAGCAGCTTCGCCTTGCCCTCTCCTCCACAGACAGAGAGCTGTTGGACTGTAGCTGTGAGAGGTGGTACTGTTCTACAGAGATGAACTGGTTGGACAAGTTAAGCTGGCACCGCTCCATGTAGTCCAACTGTTGGAGACTGAGCGTGTCAGGCTGCATCCAATCCTGAATGCGAGGCACGGCAGGCTATAGAAAAGATCCCAGGATATGTGAGATAATCGGACTTGTTTCTGGCTAACATTTCTCTAAAACGGTGCCCAATTTCATGATTTCTTTCAACTGTTTTAACTGTGATGAGAGTTCAGTAAAGACAGAGGCACTCACTACAGCAGTGAGCACCCGGGGTAATTAACAATTCATTGAAAGTGTTTTTTTAAACTGTGATGAGAGTTTGGTAGATAAGAGAGAGGTAGTCACCGGAGCAGTGAACTGAGCCTGGGGGGGTCCACCGAGGGCAGGGTTTACCAGGGAGTAGAAGTAGCTCAGTCTTGTTAAGGTTAAGCTTGACATGGTGAGCTGACATCCAAGCAACACACACAGAGAGACACGTGTTGCCACCTGTGGGTCAGAGGAGGGGAATGTCAGTTTTAGAATGTCATCAGGGGAGAGAGGGGAAAGAGCTGATGAGCCAGAGACTAAAGCCCAATTTATACTTCTGCGTCGAATTTACGCGCGGCTACGCCATAGCCTACGCAAGGGCTCTCCCACTTTATAGTTCTGCGTTGGTCGGTTTGCGTCGCGTTGGTCGGTGTACTCATAGCGGCATAATAGCGGTTTTTTTGTTATGCTTGTTGTAAAGAAAATGTCTATAATGCATTGAAATGACAGTAAACTAAGATAATAAGATGGTTATCATCATTTTTCAAATCTTTATTCATAAGTAATTACAGAAAAAGTTAATTACATTTTTGTCATGGCTTCCGCATTTACGTGTAAGTGTAGCGCAGTGGGTTTGGGAGGAGTGGTAGCAGTGTTGGCGGGAGGTAGAGAGAAAGAGCTGCTCATGTCCTCAACCTTCTTTTCAAAGTAGGTGACGAATGGAATAGTAGTAGGAAGCTTTAGCAACCGATGCAGAGGAGGTGTAGTCGAGGAGAAGCTATATTCAGACCACAGGTCTGAGTCCCTTGAATTATCCCACGCCAGAGCCAGCGGGCTTGGTGGAGATGAGACCTCCTTTTCTTCCTCCTCCACCTTCAAATCAGCCCTCCAAACCCACCTGTTCACCAAGGCCAATGGCCCCTAGTTAGTTAGTAGGCGTTAGTTTCTGTGTTCTGTGTTTGTCTGTCTGACTGTCTTTCTGTCAATATGTAAAGTGTCCTTGGGTCTCTTGAAAGGCGCTATATAACTCTCAGCTATATTATAATTATTATAATTATTATAATTATTATTATAATTATTATTAACACCAGTGGTGGAGGTGAGACCTCTTCTTCCTCCTCTAACACCAGAGGTCTAGGGGGGCTGCGTCAGTGGTCTAGGGGGCTGCTGGTAGAAAGTGCCCACATATCTCAGGGTCTGCCCATGAAGGTTCACTGGGATGGCAGTCAGAGCAGAGGGCCTGACAAGAAGCGTGGAATGGAGGGCTGTGGCTGACCTGAAAGACACAGAGAACATGGTTGTAGAACTTAACAGGCAGTTCTATAAGTGCTCATAACTCATTTTGAATACAGGCTATGCCTTGGCAATTGCTTTACTCTAAAAACAAATGCTGTAAAGTTTGAAACTCACCATCGTCGATGGAATTTGATGGCTAGGTTGTCTAGGTGGTCTGTTGTCGCCTTGTGGCAGTCTTGGGTCAGAGGGGTCAATTCACTGGAAATTGAAGCTCATTTTGGAAATATTGTATAATATTTCCAAAATGAAATAATATAATTATATTATAATATTTGGAAATTAATCGTGTGTCTAGTTTTAGAGTTGATGTCAACATTGGCGCCTATCAACCAAACATTCTAGAAGCAAACACACACACATGCACACACAGAGAAACAAACACAAGTGATTCAGCCCACTGCAGGGTAGGGTCATCATCTTCTTCGGCGTATGGGTAGTTGTTTTTCCTCTCCACTCCACCAGGCTCGGGGCCGAGGGGCTACCCTTTTACCACCCCGAGACCTGGTTGAGGGGCTCACCCGGGCTATATTTCTGGACACCCCTCCAGAAGCCACGTCATCGTCTCGTCATCTAATACCGACAGACCATGCATCCCGTTGGGTGGGTGGTACACCGGGCAATCCAGGATAACATGGTCTGCGGTTTGGTCCTCTGCGCCACACTCGCACGACGCATTTGGGGCCAAGCCCCATCTGTGCATTGATGAGCGGAAACGCCCGACGCCGGTCCGAAGACGATTGAGCCTCACCCAGGATAGCCTTGGCAGGTCCATCCCGAGGGGCTCAGCGCCGGCGACTGGGATGTGGTCGCGGAGTTTGGAGGTGTTAGCCTCCCACTCCGCGCGCCACATATAATCCGCCCATCCTGCCGCACTGATGTTGAGATCTCTGCATTGCTGCCTGAGATCCTGTGCGGCAGGCACAAATGGGTGTCTCGACTTGAGACGCCGGGAGGGCTCCTCTGTTATAGTGAGCCTATCATGGAGCAGATGGTTATTAAGCTCCACGGCCCGGCAGGCGAGACGTGCTGTGGCTCCCATGCGGCGGAGGCCTGCGGGCTGGATGCCTGCTAGGATGGGAAGGTTGTCCACGGGGGTAGGACGCAGGCATCCTGTCACAATGCGCAAGGCTTCGTTTATAGGCGAGTCGATGAGGCGGGTGTGGGCACTGCGACACCATACTGGGGCGCAGTATTCACTGGTTGAATAAACGAGGGCTAGGGCTGCCGTGCGCAAGGTCCTTGCGCCGGCGCCCCAGCCCGAGCCAACCAGTCATCATCTCACACACACATATTGGATTGATCTGTAACTGAGCTAACCGTGTTCCCTGTACGTGTCCTTCTCCCCGCAGCTCAGCCAGAGTGGCTGCAGGTCATGACGGACTCAGAGGTGGAGATCAGCTCAGAGCTGCACTGGAGCTGCATGGCCGCAGGAAAACCTCGACCTTCCATTCGCTGGCTACGCAACGGACAGTCCCTCAGCACACAGGTAACACACACACACACACACACACAGATACACAGATACACCCATACATGCACACAAATGTACACCCCCCCCCCCCCCCCCCCCACACACACACACACACACACACACACATACACTCATACACACCCATACATGCACACAGGTAACACACACACCCATACACACGCACACACACACTCACACACACACACACACCCCCATACATGCACACACACACACCCATACATGCACACACATGCGCACACACACATACACACCCATACATGCACACACACACACACACCCTTACATGCACAAACACAGCCACACACAGACACACACTCCCATACATGCACACACACACACATACATGCATGCACAAGCACACACACACACACACACACCCATACATGCACACACACACACACACACACACACACACCCATACATGTGCATGCACACACACACACACACACACTCCACTACCCATCATGCCTTAGGTGATCATCCCTCTGTCTCTCTGAACCCCTCAGGACAGAACGGTGGTGAACGCGGGGCGTCTGAAGATCAACAACCTCGCCCTGGAGGATTCTGGGATGTATCAATGTGTGGCGGAGAACAAACACGGCACGGTCTACTCCAACTCTGAGCTCAGGGTCCAAGGTGAGACTCCAGGGGGTCAAAGGTTACATTGGAAGGTAGAGGAGACACATGAATTATGAAACAGACCATGTTCCTCTCATACAGTCACTGTCAAGTCTTAGCGTTCTCTTTTATTATTGATAGTTATCCCGTCGATATTACAGAACGGTCTGTCCATGAAATCACACACACACACACACACACACACACACACACACACACACACACACACTACAGTACTGTAGCTTCCTAGTTCTGTTCCTGGTGATCCTTGCTGTCACTCTTTCTCACTCTCTTCCTCCTCCCTTCTCCCCCGTCACACACACACACACACACACGCACACACGCACACATACGCACACACACTCCCTCTTTTATCCATACCCCCCCTACCTTATCTTGCCTCCCCCTCTCTCCCCCTCCTCCACCTCTCTCTCCCCCTCTCTCCCCCTCCCTCCCCCTGCCTCCCCCCTGTGTGTGGTGTCCAGTCCAGGCCCCAGACTTCAGGCTGAACCCAGTGAGGAGGCTGGTCCCGGCGGCCCGGGGGGGTCAGGTGATGATGGAGTGTCGGCCGCGGGCAGCGCCCAAACCCACCCTGTTCTGGAGCCGCGGCACTGAACTGCTCACCAACAGCAGCAGGTAGAGACACAGCTTATATCACCCACTGTCTGTGGCCCTGTCGGTCACTCAATCTCTCTCATTCTCTCTCTTTCTCTCTCGTTCTCTCTCTTTCTCTCTCTTTCTCTCTCAATTTGGTTCAGAGAATGGGGTTTAGGGTATTAGCAACTGAGAAAAACTGTAATAATAATAACTTTTATTTGTATAGCACTTTTCCTGCAAACGTTGCAGCTCAAAGTGCTTTAATCATTATATAATCATCATATAATCATCATCATTAATTATTTAGTCATTTGAAGGCAATTATTAAAAAGATGGGTTTTTAGTCTTGACTTTAACATATGTGGTACACAGAAAAAGCCAGCATCAGAAGACCTGAGAGCTCTCTTGGGCTGATATGCTAGCAAAAAGTATTTCAGATATTCTGGTGCTATGCCAGTGAGAGCTTTATAAACAAGCAGAAGGATCTTGAAATCTATTCTGAACTTAACAGGAAGCCAGTGTAGAGTCTCTAAAACTATAAAAAGTTATATGAGCTGATGTCTAAGACTAATCCAGTTCTCCCCCGATCTTTCGCTTCAACTCTGCCACCAAACTAACCAGATCCCAAGCTCCAGACTCAGCCTTTATCCCTAACAATGAGTTTGTTTTAGATACCAAACTGCCAAACCTTCATCCTCCTCTCAAACAGCATGTTAGGGGAGAGAAAACATCAAACAAAACAACAGTTATGAATCAAAGGAATACATTTCACATCGATTTCATCATATTTCATTGCTGTGTCGGAATCAAAACAGAGCTGTGTTCGTGTGTGTGTGTGTGTGTGTGTGTGTGTGTGTGTGTGTGTGTGTGTGTGTGTGTGTGTGTGTGTGTGTGTGTGTGTGCGTGTGTGTGTGTGTTTGTGTGTGGCCAGATTTACTAGACACTAGACACTCCATATCCAAAGGGAACAGAACAGAGGGTAAAATGGAGATTTAAGAAAGATGAATGAGTTTCCTTCCACTCAGTAGGTAAAACACCTGATTAGTCTGTCTCTGAGACAGTCTGAACACATCATATTTCACCTTGATTATTGATTATTATAGGCCACTAACAGGCCTATCTAGGGGCTGTTCGTAAATTGCAGCTCATCCAAAACGCCGCTGCTAGGGTCCTAACAAAAACACATTACACCAATCTTGAGATCTCTACACTGGCTACCAGTCTCTCAGAGAATTAAATTAAAAGTACTCCTAATTGTATACAAATCACAAAATTTGTTTTGCAGGAAAAGCGCTATACAAATAAAGTTATTATTATTATTATTATTATTATCTAACGTAGTACCCTGACTGACCTGTACGAGACAACCATGTGCGACAGGGCAAATAAAGTGCTGAATAACGAAAAGAAGAAGTCAGCTCGCTTCTTGATTGGCGAGCAGGGTTGCCAGATGGGAATGACATTTTCCACCCTAACCACAGTCTAAAACCGCTAATTCCACCAAACAATCTGGCAACCCTATGGTTTCTGGTCGTAAGTATTGAACACATTTCACATTTACGATTGCCGGCCACGCCCATTTTCCGAGCAGGTTGTCGGGAGAGTTGATTGCACAATTGAAGAGAATTGACTCTTAACACACCTCACACCACAGGATTTTGTTATAGGAAAATGTTAAGAGCCATCTGATAATCGGGCGTTTTCTGTTGTTTTCAGCCATCCGAAAATCGCTGAAATCGCAGAAAATCCTTATGTGTGTACCCCGCTTAAGGTCAGCTGAGACTAATCAGCTAATCATTCCAAGAGTGAAAACAAAACACGGTGCAGCAGCTTTTAAGTCACTCTGCCGCATGCTCCTTGAACAAACTCCCTGAAGATATTTCTTAAGTCAAACAGGCCCAAACCCTAAAAATAGTTAAATGTTTTGTAACAGTTATGATTAAACACTAACACTTCCATCCATGTCTTTTTATTCATTTCTTTTATCTTATTCATTATTTTATTAAATGTTTATTTATTTATATATATATATATATTCTTATCTTTTTACTTCTTTTTTTTAAATCTGTTTACTATTCTCTTCTTGATGTATATATTTTTTTAATGCTGTATGTAAAGCACTTTGAATTGCCCCTGTTGTATGAAATGTGCTATACAAATAAACTTGCCTTGCCTGGGATCTCTCATGGACTGCCAACAGTGTGATTCTAACCGTTGTCATTACTTGTCAGTAGGAAGTAGTCGGACGGAGTCATCCCCAGAACTGTGTCTTTGTGTCTCCCAGGGTCACAGTGACGTCAGACGGGGTTCTGTGGATCTACAACATCAGCCGGGCGGACGAGGGGAAGTACACCTGCTTCGCTGAGAACTACCTGGGCAAGGCCAACAGCACGGGACACCTGTCTGTCAGAGGTACACACACACACACACACACACACACACACACACACACACACCCGCACACACACACACACACACACACGCACTTGGGCGGCTGTGGTGCAGGAAGTTGAGCTGCCGTCTAATGATCACATGGTTGGCAGATCGGCGGTTCGAGCCCCAGCCGGCCACATGTCGAAGTGTCCTCGGGCAAGACACTGAACTCCAAATCGCTCCCAGTGAGCGGGCCGGCGCCCTGCATGGTAGCTTGCCGCCATTGGTGTGTGAATGTGTGTGTGAACGGGTGAATGAGAGGCTGTTGTAAAGTGCTTTGGATAAAGGCGCTATATAAGTGCAGTCCATTTACACACACCCCATACACACATACAGACACATAAAAGCCCACTTTCTATGCATCTCTCTCACCTTCTCTCCCCTCCTTCATGCCTTGTCCCCTTTCATTCACATTTACATTTTTGGCATTTAAGCAGACGCCATTGTCCAAAGCGACTTACAACTAATACATTTGACTAAGTAAGTGAATAATCTATCTTCCAGTCATAGCAGGAAAAAGTAATCTATGCTCAGGCCAGGGGCCATTGGCAGTCGTCGTGCTTTTTTATTATTATTATTATGACACAGGGGAAACAGGGGGGGGTAGTAGATGTTTCAGGAGGGGACAGTTAAGGTGTAGCCTGAAGAGATGGAGGTCTTCAGTCTCCGGTGGAAGATGGGGAGTGACTCCGCAGTCCTGACAGCAGTAGGAAGCCTCCCCTGTCGTCCTCTCCCTCCTCACCTCTCCCTTGACTTCTACTCCCCTCTTCCCTTCTACTCCCTCTCTTCATTCTCTCCCATCTATCCTCTCTATATATATTAACCCCATTCCTCCCCTCCCCTCCCCTCCTCCCCCATTCCTCCCCTCCCCTCCCCTCCTCCCCCATTCCTCCCCTCCCCTCCCCTCCTCCCCCACTCCCTCCCCCCCCAGAGGCCACTAAGATCACCCTCGCCCCGTCCAACGCGGACATCAACCAGGGGGAGAACGTCACCCTCCAGTGCCACGCGTCCCACGACCCCACCATGGACCTGACCTTCACCTGGGCCCTCAACGGAGCCCTGCTGGACCTGGAGGACCCCGCCGGACCGTACCATCGCCTGGAGGGGGTGAGTTATTCACTACAGCGGACCGTACCTCTGCACGGACAGAGGGCGGGATTTAGATTGGGTCTAAAAGGGTATGATGTAGGGCTGTGGAGAGGGTGGAGAGGGTGATTTATGAGCCAAACAGTTGGTTGTACCACAGCAAGAAGGAAGGGGGGGGGGGTTAAACTACAGAAGAGATCATCCATTTAATGTTCAATGAGTCTCACATCATCCAACTGCTTATGGCTTGATTTGGTTGTATTGTCATTTTCCGTGGCGCCGGATTTAAGGAGGATTAGCTCCTCTAATCCCGACGCCAACAAGTTAATGCCAACGGAGTTAATCAAATAAATGTTCAAAGTTGGTCTTGGATGTAATTGACTTTTAGTGTAATTAAAGTCACTGTATTGTATGTGCCGTCATATGATATGAATACTGAATGTCTGGCTTGTAATTCTAACCCTTTTCTCTCTCTCTCTCTCTCTCTCTCTCTCTCTCTCTCTCTCTCTCTCTCTCTCTCTCTCTCTCTCTCTCTCTCTCTGTATGTGCCGTCATATGATATGAATACTGAATGTCTGAATGTCTGTAATTCTAACCCTTCTCTCTCCCTCTCTCTCTCTCTCTCTCTCTCTCTCTCTCTCTCTCTCTCTCTCTCTCTCTCTCTCTCTCTCTCTCTCTCTCCCTCCCTCTGCCCCCCCTCCTCCCTCCCTCCTTCAGAAGGAGACCATTGGTGACCTGTTGATAGTGCGTGGCCAGCTGGGCCAGGCGGGGACCTACAGCTGCACGGCCCAGACCGTGGTGGACAGCTCCTCAGCCTCCGCCAAGCTGGTCGTCAGAGGTCAGGCTTGTATCAGACTTCACTAATGTGTTGGATAGATGTATTATTGTTATTGTTATTGTTATTGTTATATCGGAGCACTTTGAGCTGCAA
>NC_137691.1:10308898-10311398 GCF_963989245.1 Nansenia antarctica | reverse complement strand
ACATGGACTGTGAGTGTGTGTTTTCAGACCTGGATGGTGTGTGTGTGTGTGTGTGTGTGTGTGTGTGTGTGTGTGTGTGTGTGTGTGTGTGTGTTTGTGTCTGTCTTTGTGAACATGTTTGTGTGTCTGTTTGTGACATGCAAAATTCATACATGTATCAATGTCTGTAACGCGATCCCAGCCAAAGACATGAATATTCATATAGTACATGTGTCAGTGTCTAAAAATGCGGTTGGAGGGATGGAGGGACAATGATAGAGGGATGGAGGGATGGGAGAGAGTGATAGAGGGATAGAGGGATGGAGGGATGGAGGGATGGAGGGATAGAGGGATGGAGGCATGGAGGGATAGAGGGATAGAGAGATGGAGGGATGGAATGATAGAGGGATGGAGGGATGGAGGAGTAGATGGAGAGATAAAGGGATAGTGATAGAGGGATGGAGGGATAGTGATGGAGGGATGGGGGGAGAAGGATAGAGGGATCGAGGGATGGAGGGATAGAGGGATAGTTCATGCGATCCCCAAAGACGTGAATATTCATGTATTCGTCCCCAGCCAATGGCCAGAGAGTACCAGAACGGGGACGGCTTCGGCTACATCCTGGCGTTCCGGAGGCAGGACACGCCCACGTGGGTGACGGTGCGCGTCCCCGGGGTGGAGTCCTCCCGCTACGTCTACTCCAACCAGAGCCTGACCCCCTACTGCCCCTTCCAGGTCAGGATCAAGGCCTTCAACCGCAAGGGGGACGGCCCCTTCAGCCAGACCGCCCAGGTGCACTCTGCTGAGGAGGGTGAGTCTGAGGGGGGGCACAGATTGGCCCAATCTTCATGGATAAAATCTCTTGTGTTCACATGGAAAACATTACCGTTCAGAATGCTAAACTCAAACCACTAATCACACAATCACACTCCTCATAATGGGCGAACACCTACTGCTTTTCAATTAGCAATCATAGCTTTAACAATAAAAGGGCCAAATGTGAGCTCTCCTGTGTTGAAATATATGTGAAGTACGTATGTCAAGGCTAGATTCATCATGCCCGGCGAGGCTTTACAAATCCAACTGTCATTGCTGAGATGTGTACAGTATTTCAGAATTTAAAAAAGCATTCTATTACAGTTTTTCACAATTGCTTACACACATTTCCTGAAGAAAAACCTAATTTTCTCTGAACCCTACACACAAACCACAGAAATACGCACACAAAATTCAAAAATTCCAGTTTCTGTTTTAGTGTGTTAGCAATCGTGAAAAACTGTATTATATTTATGTGTTTTATATTTGAGTATGAGTATAACAGTTTATAACAGGCTACTGTACGTATGTAGTGTAACACTGAAAATGCAAAAGGCCTACTGATAATCTTATCATAGTACTGTTTTCTGCTGAACATAGTGTTTTCCATTGAGCACATCAGTGTCCAATTGGTTCTTAGAAGTGTCTATTCATTTGATGGCGTGTGTACGACAACATTTCATTTTGAGAAGACATAACATTATTTGGAATGCAGTGTTTGCTTTCGCAAGAGACGTGTGGAGTTTAGGGTTTTGTGTGTGAGTTTTGGGATTTGTGTTAAGAGTTAAGAGAAAATGAGCCATGCTTTCAGAAAACGTGTTAAAGAGATCGAGAAAAACTGTCATTCAAGGTCCCAGAAAGCCGCTGTATAATGTGTATTGCACCTTACTGTTCTTAATTCTAACCTTAATTCTAACCTTCCTTTTCTCAACTCCTCGGGGGTCTAGAGTTTTGCTACAATATGCATAATATTATTATACATTATGCCATCTGCAGTACAGCGAGCGCATACATTTTTTAGCACATGGTCCCAACAGGGTTGAATCCGAGCGTTGCTACAGTAACGCCATGCTCTTCTAATGGAGCCACAGAGGGCCGCGGTGTGGTTGGAGCTCTGCTAGCGTCTTCTGTTTTTAGCTTTTAAATGTAAGAATTAAAGTCAGGGAGGAAATTGCGGGGGGGGGGGGGGGGGTGGAGGAGGAGGGGGGAGGGTGGGGGAGGAGGTTTACTAAATGAATGCGGGTGTGATTAGAGAGAGATAGCGGGTGACGTTTAACAGTGTATCAATTTGGTGCCGCTGTCAAAGCAAGTAATTACGCTGTAAGTATAACGGGTTGATACCAGTGTCACTCATTTGCACCATCGATGCAGGGTCCACACTGTAATTACGTGTCATACTGATGAAGATGGATTCATTGTGAGTCCAAAAAGCTATTGTTGTGTGACGTAGTTTGCATATAAATGGTAACGGCATCATTCACTCCCTGTAGAATTAGTCTGTGGTGCATTATTTAGAATCGCCACAGGAGGGCGATCATACCAAGATCTAAAAGATCTCACCCAAATGTGCACTGGTTAAATGTCTTATTGATTTGGTCTCATGATGCCAGGGGACGTTTGAACATTATTGGTTTATTATTAAAACATCTTTGTGTTTCGGCTATGACTCTTTCACCGGTGTTTTACCCCTGTTTGACCCCTGACC